>NC_137905.1:51463452-51945952 GCF_963455335.1 Martes martes
TGACCAGCAATGAGGTCCCCAGATTGACCAGGGCCATCAAGGAGGCCACCTGGATATAGTTGTCTTCTCCAGCCTTGTAGGAGGAGAAGTTGATGGTGGTGCCCATGCCCAGGCCCAGGGAATAGAGCACATGGCTTCCTGCCTGACGCCACAGGTCCAGCGAGGCCCAGGCTGAGAGCTGTGGATGGGGATGAGAGAGAGAGAGAGAGAGAGGTTTGGGGGTGAGCTTCGGAGTGGCCCCATTGGTGAATGGGAAGAGGGATGAGCTGGGGTAAAGAGCAGAGGGATAAGGAACAGGCTGGGGGCAGAGACAGGGTTTAGAGATCCCAGCCTTACCTCTGTGGTCACCATATGTCTGAGGCTGGCAATGGCACCCTCCAAGAAGAGACTTTGGATGAGGAAGCAGAGGAGGAGGATGCAGGGAAGGAACACCGTGAAAACCAGGATCTGGCCAGGGGGGTCAGGACAGAAACCGGAAGTCAGGAGAAGCGGGGATGGGGGCGGTTCAGAGGCAAGCGCTAACAGGGCACCCAGGTCAGCAGGAGGAGAGGTGGGGATGAGCTGGCTTAAGGTGGTCTGGCGGAACAGGAGGGAGCTGTAGGAGGATTATTCTAGGGAGACAACAGTGTCGTTGGGGGCAACATCCGCCAATGAGCTGCTCCGAAGTGAGGGATGAGACCCCAAGTAAAAATGGTTTTGACATCATTCACTCGTTGGCCTGGGTTTACGGTCTGTGCCTGAGTTAGGGCTGCATGAAACAGCGTCGTAGGTGAAGGGGGAGGAACCCCAGCCGAGCAAAGATTTTCACACACTGAAATGAATTTTCCACGTAAGGAGAATATGATGCAGGTGCCAGGGGCACGGGCTGGAAGTATGGACTGAAAGAAAATAAATGGGCAATTCTGGACGGGAGCCGGTGGCAATCAGCTCTTTCAGGGATTCACAGGCGCTGTCAACAGGCAGGCAGGTGCAGGACGCAAGGCTCAGGGGGTGTGGCCTCGGTCTGCTCTGGAAGGTGCCCACTGCTATGCCTTGGGGGTGTGGGATGGTGAGGAGCGAGCTGGGTCGGTACCAAGTCCCGTTCCAGCCGGAGGGAAGTAGTTCTTTGTGAGACGACTGGTGGCTGCCACAGCCTGGGGAGAGTACGGCACCTTCCTCAGGACCTGGGTGGCGGAGCCCGTCCTCTAGGAGTGGGGGAGGCTCACGGGGTCAACAGGAAGGAGTTGGACGGCGTTGGGGCAGGAAGCCAGATACTTGGATTTGCGAACGTGAAGGGGTAGAGGAGTCCGCGGTCAGGGTGGCTCACCAGCATTGAAGTCTTTAGCCCTGTGATCATGATTAAGAAGAGGATGCACCAGGCTGCAAAGATGCCCAGGGTGAGCTGCAGGACGAGGGCCTCGACCCCTTCCTCAATATGGCCTGAGGCACTCAGGGTGCTGCGGTACCAGAAGTACTGGTGGGACACCGTCCGAAGGCAAGAGAGGTCTGGGGAGCACGCAGGCGCTTAGGCACCGCCTCACTCGGTGTCTCGCCCCTGCTCCTCGCTCCCTCCCCGCGGGCTCTCATGCTCCCTGGCGCCCCTGCCTCCCGTGGCCCTGCGGGCCTTTTCTCTCCCTCTCCTCACCAGTGACATTGATGGTCTTCACCGGTGGGCACTGGTTCCAGGGCAGGGAGTTATCGAAGGAGTTGCCCAGGTAGTAAATGCTCCAGGTGATGATGACACTGTGATACAAGCTTATCAAGACGCACACCTAGGGGTGGACACGGTGGGCCTGAGGGACAGGATGGACAGAGACGGGGGAGCTGGACACCACAAGGGCTGAGTGGGGATGCCTCTTGGCTGGGCCCCTCATTCACCAATATGCTAGCGTATCCTATGCCGCCCAGCCAGGGGACGAGCTGCTTCCAGACCCGGATGTTGTCCACACGCAGCCAATGCCCCACGATCATCTCCATGTACAAGAGGGGAATCCCGAACAAGAAGAGCATGAAGAAGTACATCAGGATAAAGTTGCCTGAAGGAGGGAGCCAGGAGCTGTGCTCAGGCAGCCAGGAGTCCCGGCCCCCCTCCTCTTCAACCCCTAGAACTCTCTCCACCCCCAGGACCCAGGAGTCTGGGCTCCAAGCCTTAACACTCCTTCCCGAAACGCAGGATCCGGGCCCCTGGCCTCACCTCCGCCATTGCGATGACACAGGTAGGGGAAACGCCATATGCTGCCCAGCCCAATGGAGAAGGCCACCTGCATCAAGATGTTCTTCATTCGTTTCGTCCGAGCAAAGTAGTTTTGGGTCTTGGTGGCCAGAATCTCCCGGGCTGTGAGCTTCCAGGACGGAAATGAGGAGTTTCTGGGTTGTGTGGAAGTCTTTTCTTCTGAGAGTTCAATGGACTCCATGACTTTCTTCTTGCAGGCCAGCTAACTCCTGAGACAATCTTGGGGTCACCAAGAAGAGCAGACTTTAAGGTCTATGTCTCAGAGACCAGCCTGTAAAAGTTCAGGACAGCAGGGTTTTAGAGCAAACAAAGGGTCAGAATTTAATTCTTGGACCTTCTCGCTGGTTGAACAAATAACTTCATCTCTGAGACTCAAGTTAGTTATTTTTTTTCCTCATCTAACAAAGAGATTTCAAAATATTTAATAACTGTTACAGTGTGAGCACCAATCAGGAGGAAGGCCAGCCACAACCACTGGAGTATCAGCTTAGCATCAGCCCCGTCAGCCCCCAACTGATAGGATTAAACACGACAGAACAGGAGAGTCAAGGACACAGAAAACATTCCAGCACTCAGGTTCCTTTCCTTTCTCTTTCTGGTCTATTTGGCCCAGCTAATGCACACAGGGCTCTGGGCCAGCAGTTCTCAAACCTATCATAACCACAAAACCTCGAAACACACAGACTCCTGCCTTTCAATCTGCCAGCCTCACTCTTCCAGACTGATTCAGTAGATCTAAGGTGGGGTCTAGAGGATTGGTAGAATCCGAAAGCTTGCTTGGGGTTCCATTTCAGGAAAGGCAGCATAAAGGCTCTGTGGAACCACAGACCATGTGACCATGGCAAAGACCATGGCAAAGAAAGAAACATTTAAGGTCTTTGGAAATTGTCCTAAGCGCATGTAGCCAATGAAGAAACATTTATTCAAGGAAATCTGGTAAAACTCACTAAGAACAGTGAAGAGTCGGGTGGCATTGGACCCGCAGCCTGCTCCCCCACTCCTCCCTCCTGGCCTCGTGCTATGGAAACTCCACAGGGTTCCCTCTCTCCCCAGATCACACTCAGAGGCTACAGCATTTTCCCAGAAAGGGCAGACCACCAGCATTTTGCATTTCTTTTTGGCAATGTGTTGCAGACACTAAATCTCAGGCAAGTGTGGTATAAGTAAAGGTCAGGAGCGCCTTTCTTCCACTCTGCCCTCATTTCTGGCATGATATAACTGGGAATATGAGGACCTTGGTCTCCCCTGACCCTGGCTCATTGGTGAGGTGGAGGTTATATGGTAAGAGGGGCAAGTCATAAGACCACCTAATTCATTCATTCATTCATTCATTCATTCATTAATGCTCCACCTAGCATCCTGCTCCAAAAGCACTCAGAAAGAAGCAGGCCACTGCTCCAATCCAGCTCGGAAGATCTTGTCCATGGGAGAGAGACAGGCCTTCGGAACACATGAGCCCAGAAATGTTTCCCAGAAGAACTAACTTTATTTGAAGCAGAGTCTGAGGAAGTTGAAGCCTAAGGGCATGCTCAAAATCAGTGGAGGTTTTGGTGGTAGCAAGTGAGAGGGGGCTGGTAACTTCATGAAGACATAAGATAAATGGTTTCATACGAGACAGAACTAAGAAAAGAGACAGGTAAGAAGATCCCTTCTGGGGCCAGAACAAACCTCAAACGTTGAGTTCAAAAACTACTCCTAGAAAGTAGACCGAATTTAATTGCATCAGATTGTGGAACAATTTGTGCATCAGGCCACTGTCAAAAACAACAGAGCAATTGGCTGGAAATTCATGGGTCCTAAAAATGAAGACGCAATAAAGACAGAGTTTTGTCATCAGAAGCTCTGTGGTGCAGGAACTACTACAGTGGACTCCTCTGTAAGAGGGGACATTATCCTAGATGGAAGGTTAGACACGCAGAAAGGAATCGACAGTAATGAATACGTAAGTCTGTGGATAAAATGGAGACTGCACAGGAACACGAACAGTAACATCTTACTTCTTACTTGGTTTTAATTACGTAAATAATAAGAATTACATGACATCAAAGATTCAGAGGGCGGCAAATGGAACAGAATTACAAGTACTTTGTGTTTTCCAGGAAGAGGACAAAAGTACTGCAAGTGGGGATGCAAGCCCCTGCTGACCCCACAATCCAGACATAGGGCTCCGAGGGGCTTCTGACCAGAGTCACAGGGCCCTTAGCTACTGTTGAAGGAACTTGTAAAATTGTCTCAGGAAATACCATCAAGTTATCTCTTGAAAAGTCTGTGGGATGCTGTTCTGCCCGAGATAACAAATCTCACGGGTGGTGTTTGCAAGAAAACACAATAATTTGCAGCTTAGCAGTAACCACAGGATGTAGAACTTCTGTCTTTGTACTCTAGAGATGATGTCACTAATGCAGTTGGCCCAGAGTGGTTTCCAGTTCCGGGGCCCTAAAGCAGAGCAACCATGGCACAACAGCTACACTGAAACCAGACAGGAACGTGCCAGAAGGGACGGGATAGTCAAGGAAGGGAATAGAGGGGCGCCCGGGTGGCTCAGTTGGTTAAACATCTGCCTTCGGCTCAGGTCACGATCCCTGGGGTTCTGGGATTGAGCCCCACATCGGGCTCCCTGCTCAGCAGAAAGCCTGCTTCTCCCTCTCCCTCCTGCTCTATTTGTGCTCTCTCTCAATCTCTCTGTCAAATAAACAGATAAAATCTTTTTTTTAAAAAAAGATTTTATCTGTTTGATAGGCAGAGATCACAAGCAGGCAGAGAGCCCGATGTGGGGCTCGATCCCAGGACCCTGAGATCATGACCTGAGCCAAAGGCAGAGGCTTTAACCCACTGAGCCACCCAGGCACCCCAACAGATAAAATCTTAAAAAAAAAAAAAGAAAGGGAATAGAGCTGACCCAATCTTTAATTAGTCATCATGATCCAAGACCCTGAATTTTCATCCTTTAAAAACCCTTGCTTGTAATGACATCAGATAAAGGCCTAGTATCTGAAATCTATAAAGAACTTATCAAACTCAACACCCAAAGAATAATCCAACCAAGAAATGGGCAGAAGACATGAACAGATATTTCTGCAAAGATGACAGCCAAATGGCCAACAGACACATGAAAAGTACTTAACATCACTCGGCATCAGGGAAATACAAATCAAAACCACAGTGAGATACCACCACACACCAGTCAGAATGGCTAAAATTAACAAGTCAGGAATCGACAGATGCTGGCGAGGATGCGGAGAGAGGGGAACCCTCCTACACTGTTGGTGGGAATGCAAGCTGGTGCAACCACTCTGGAAAACAGTGTGGAGGTTCCTCAAAAAACTGAAAATAGAGCTACCCTACGACCCAGCAATTGCACTACTGGGTATATATCCTAAAGATACAAACGTGGTGCTCCGAAGGGGCACGTGCACCCGAATGTTTATAGCAGCAATGTCCACAATAGCCAAACTGTGGAAAGCGCCTAGATGTCCATCAACAGATGAATGGATAAAGAAGATGTGGTATATATACACAATGGAATACTATGCAGCCATCAAAAGACATGAAATCTTGCCATTTGCGACGATGTGGATGGAACTAGAGGGTATCATGCTTAGCGAAATAAGTCAATCGGAGAAATATAACTATCATATGATCTCTTTGATATGAGGAAGGGGAGATGCAAGGTGGGGGGGTTTGGGGGGAGGTAGGAAAAGAAAAAATGAAAAGATGGGATTGGGAGGGAGACAAACCATAAAAGACTCAATCTCAAGAAACAGACTGAGGGTTGCGGGGGGGAAGGGGGACGGGAGAGGGTGGTGGGGAAATGGACATTGGGGAGGGTATGGGCTATGATGAGTGCTGTGAAATGTGTAAACCAGATGATTCACAGACCTGTACCCCTGGGGATAAAAATACATTATATGTTTATTAAAATAAAAAATTAAAAAAAAAATTAGTAAGTGGAGACTCCATCCCTGGAAATTAGAAAATAATAGCAAAATAAACCCAAAAATGAAGACGGCAGGAAATAATAAAGTTAACAGGAGAAATTAACAAGACGGAGGACAACATACAATAGAGAAGTTCAACAAAATCAAAGGTTGGTTCTTTATTTTTTTAAGATTCAATTTATTTGAGAGAGAGTATGTGAGCAGGGGGAGGGGCAGAGAGAGAGGAAGAGAATCTCAAGCAGACTCCGTGCTGAGCACAAAGCCTGATGTGGGGCTTGATCCCACAACCCTGAGATCATGACCTGAACTGAAACTGAGAGTCAGAGGCTTAACTGACTGAGCCACCTAGGGACCCCAAAGGTCGGTTCTTTGTGTCTTTAAGACAAATAAGTTTGGTAAAAATCTCTAAAAGGACTTGCCAAGAAATAAAGAGAGAAACCATTGTTGGAATAAAAAAGCATCATCATCATAAATCCTGTAGTTATTGAAAACATAATCAAACACTCCAGTAAAGAATTATATGTCTGTAAGTTTTGGGAAAAATAATATTTAAAAATACTTAAAAATAATACTTATGCAAGAAGAAATAGAAATTCTAAATTGTTATATAGATTTTATTTTAAAGATTTTTATTTTTAAAAATATTTAGTTATTTAAGAAATCTCTCTGCCCAACATGGGGCTCAAACTCACTACCCTGAGATCAAGAGTTGATGGTCCTATGACTAAGCCAGCCAGCTGCCCCTGTTCTATAAATTTTTAATAAACTACTTCTGTAATTAGTTACTTTCCTCCAAAGAAAATTTCAGGAGCGAATGATTTCACTCATGAATTGTACTAAACATTTAAGAATTAAATACTAATTTTTAATTTCTTGAGGAATCTCCACACTGTTCTCCAAAGTGGCTGCACCAACTTGCATTCCCACCAAAGATACAGATGTAGTGAAAAGAAGGGCCATCTGTACCCCAATGTTTATAGCAGCAATGGCCACGGTCGCCAAACTGTGGAAAGAACCAAGACGCCCTTCAACGGACGAATGGGTAAGGAAGATGTGGTCCATATACACTATGGAGTATTATGCCTCCATCAGAAAGGATGAATACCTAACTTTTGTAGCAACATGGACGGGACTGGAAGAGATTATGCTGAGTGAAATAAGTCAAGCAGAGAGTCAATTATCATATGGTTTCACTTATTTGTGGAGCATAACAAATAACATGGAGGACATAGGGAGATGGAGAGGAGAAGGGAGTTGAGGGAAATTGGAAGGGGAGGTGAACCATGAGAGACTATGGACTCTGAAAAACAACCTGAGGGTTTTGAAGGGGCGGGGGGTGGGAGGTTGGGGGAGCCAGGTGGAGGGTATTAGGGAGGGCATGTATTGCATGGAGCACTGGGTGTGGTGCAAAAACAATGAATTCTGTTATGCTGAAAAGAAGTTAAAAAAAAATACTGACAAGATATTAAAAAATAAATCAACTCATAATATGATACAAAAAAAAAAGAAAGAAAGAAATACTACTAATCTTGCATAAAACCTTCCAGAATAGAAAAAGTGGCAAGACCAGCATAACCTTAATACCAAAATCTAGCCAAGGAAATAATGAAAAAGAAAATCACATATCAGCGTCAATCATGAACACTGATAAAAATGTCTCAAAATACTGGCAAGTCAAATCCATCAATGTGTAAAGACAATTTCACAACACAACTGTGTTGAGTTTATTCCAGTAATATGGGCGGGGGGGGTTTAAATAATTTTTTTTAAAGATTTTATTTATTTATTTGACAGACAGAGATCACAAGTAGGCAGAGAAGCAGGCAGAGAGATAGGAGGAAGCAGGCTCCCTGCCGAGCAGAGAGCCCGATGTGGGGCTCGATCCCAGAACCCTGGGATCATGACCTGAGCGGAAGGCAGAGGCTTTAACCCACTGAGCCACCCCAGGCGCCCCATGGGTGGGGGGTTTAGAAGTAGAAAATTAATCAATGATAATATAGGATAAAAATAATACAATCATTCAACGTTTGTGGAAATATTTTACAAAACCCAGTAATAACCATTTATTCTAAAAGAAAAAAACAACTTGAGGAAACTAGGACTAGAAAGGAACATCTTTAATTTCATAGAGGTTATTTACCAAAAAAGCTTACAGCACCCACTGTACTTAAAGATAAAATGTTAAAGGCTTTCCCTTGGAGTTTGGGAATAAGACAAGGATGCCCACTCCAGTCCCTTCCAGTTACACTGGATTTAAGGTTTAGGCTGACTGGGTGCCTTGGGGGCTCAGTTGTTAAGCCTGCCTTCAGCTCAGGTCATGATCCCAGCATCCTGGGATCAAGTCTCCCATTGGACTCCCTGGGATGGGAGGCTTCATTGGGAAGCCTCTTTCTCCCTCTCCCACTCCCCCTGCTTATGTTCCCTCCCTCTCTCTGTCAAATAAATAAAATCTTAAAAAAAAAAAAAAGTATGGGGTGCCTGGGTGGCTCAGTGGGCTAAGCCTCTGCCTTCGGCTTCGGTCATGATCTCAGGGTCCTGGGATCAAGCCCCGCATTGGGCTCTCTGCTCAGCAGGGGGCCTGTTTCCTTCTCTCTCTCTCTGCCTGCCTCTCTGCCTACTTGTGATCTGTCAAATAAATAAATAAAATCTTTAAAAAATAATAAAGTTTAGGTTGATTGATAGCATTCATGGTTCCAAGTCTTCAGTTTTTCCTATACCCATCCCCTTTGCAATGTGATTCTGCAGTTCCTCTCACTAATGAGGCCATCATCTACTTTCCTACCCCTTGAATCAGGGTTGCTGTGCCTATTCAGAGCCTAGTCTGCAAAAGACCTTTCTTGCTGCTGCCCACTCTCTTACACTTTTGCTAACCCCATGAGGATATATCTAGGCTAATTTGCTAGAAAATGAGACACGTAAATTCGAGCTGAGCTGAATCACTCCAGTGGTCCCAGCACAAGCTAGCCTAGACCAGTCAACAGACAGCCAACTCCCTCACATACCAGTTGAGCCCAGCCTGATGGCGCTTTGAGGTATAATAATGACTCATGAGGTATAAAAATAAATTCCTGCTGTTTTAAGTCACTGGATTTTGAGGTGGCTTGTAATGCAGCATTTTGGTGGCAACAGATAATTGGTACAAGGTCCTAGCAAGTGCAATAAGATTTTTTCAAGTGTAAAGTTTGGAAAGTAAGAATTAAAAATGTCATTATTTACAGACACAGTTGTGTATGTAAAAAATAAAACAGAATCTCTAAATACATTTTTAGGACTAATAAGTGAGTTTAGCAAGGTGGTTGGTACCAGAGTTAGTGGAATAGAATTTTTTTTTAGATTTTATTTATTTATCTGACAGACAGAGATCACAAGTAGGCAGAGAGGCAGGCAGAGAGAGAGAGGGAAGCAGGCTCCCCACTGAGCAGAGAACCCAATGCGGGGCTCGATCCCAGGATGCTGAGATCGGGACCCGAGCCAAAGGCAGAGGCCCAACCCACTGAGCCACCCAGGCGCCCCTGGAATAGAATTAATAGCATTTCTAGATACTAGCAAGAAATAAATAGGTAATGAAAAAAATTTAAGGTAACATTTATAATAACATTAAGATATTTCAAGTGCTCAGGAATAAATCTAACAACAGAAAGATGAGACTTCTATACCAAAACCTATAAAGGATTATTACAGAGAAGAAAAAGTGTTTTGTTTTAAGAGAAGTAAAAATTTTAAATAAGTGGAGAGATATTTCATGTCAACCGAGAGTATTGTGAAAATGACAGTGTTAAATAATTAGGATGGGCAACTGTATATGAAATTTGATCATTATCTCACATTGTACAAAAATTAATTCATGAGATTTAAAAAAGAAAGGCATATTCATAAAGCTTCTAAAGAGGTTAATAGGAGCAAGTATCTTCATGATCTGTAGGTTAGGAAAGATAT
The DNA here is from genome assembly GCF_963455335.1 of Martes martes. NCBI lineage: Eukaryota > Metazoa > Chordata > Mammalia > Carnivora > Mustelidae > Martes > Martes martes. The sequence continues at coordinate 51,473,539 of NC_137905.1, forward strand.
CAGAAAAGGACTTAGAAAACACTAACCATAAATGAAACAACAGGTAAACATTAGATTTCAGGACATCTGTTCATCAAGAGGCAGCATTAAAAATGTCAAAAGCCACAGAGTAGAAAAAAATTGCCACTCATATAGCTGAGAGAGGGTTTGTATTTTTTCAAATCCAGAATCTATAAAAAGCTCCTACAAATTAGTTAGAAAAGTATAAATAACCCAGTAGAAAAATGCTCAAGAAATGTAAAGTGCAAAAAAGTGGTTCTTTCAGCAAAGTGGTTCTCCAAATGGCCAGTGAACATCTGAAAGGGTTCGAGCTGTTTAAACGGAAGAGAAATGGTGATTAAAACTGCACTGAGGGGTCACTCCTCCGTACCAGTCAGGCTGACTAGAATGAAAAGGCCAAGAACACCAAATATTGACAAGAATGAGGAGCCATGGGGAATATTACACATGCTGGTAGGGATGGAAACTGACAAAGTTATTTTTTTGAGAGATAGGCTGGCCATTTTCTGTTAAGATTGAAGATATACCTATCCCACCAACAGCAATTTCAGTCCCAGGCATAAGTGCAACAAAACTGTGTGTGCATGTGCAGCAAAGTACATATACAGGAATTTCCTTAACAGCACTGTCTGCAACAACCCCAAAAGGAAACCATCATAAGTCCGAATACACACACACACACACACACACACACACACACATCACACACACGGAGTGATATAACCAGTACGAAAGAATACTATACAGTGGGGTGCCTGGGTGGCTCAGTGCGTTATAGCCTCTGCCTTCAGCTCAGGTCATGATCCCAGGGTCCTGGGATCGAGCCCCACATCAGGCTCTCTGCTCGGCAGGGAGCCTGCTTCCCCCCCTCTCTCTGCCTGCCTCTCTGCCTGCTTGTGATCTCTGTCAAATAAATAAATAAGATCTTTAAAAAAATAAATAAAAATTAAAAAAGAATACTACACAGCAAAGGGGAAAAAAGCGAGCTACAGCTACACTTAACAACATGGATGATCCCCAAAACTTAACATTCAGCCAAAGAAGATATATCCTAAAGAATACGGGTCATAGGATTCTGTTTATATCAAAATCAAAAAAAAAAAAAAAAGGCAAACTAAAACATTCAGGGTCGCACATGGAGGTGGTAAAACCATAAATAAAAACAAAGAAGGGACAACCTTAAGTGTCAAGGGTAGGGATTCCCACCTGAGCGGCAGGAGGGGTTGGTGTTTGGAAGAGCTGATGTTCTTTTTCTGATTAGGATAGTTGGGATATTTGCTTTATAGTAAGTCATTGAGTAGAGCATTTCAGTTTTATATACTTTTGTGAATATGTATAATATTTTATAATAAAAAAGAAAGGTATATAGGTGTGCAAGAACATAATAAAGTCTCTAAAACCTACTTGTAGGTGAAAAGTCACAGAATGTCAAATGTATGATACCCTTTGTATCATGCAAAAAAAATCCATATAAAGAAATTGACCCATTCTAAGTATTCATACATAAGAACATAAATGCATAGAGAACTCTTTCTGGGTTTTCTTTCTCACGTAACACTCCCCCTTCTGCCCCTTCCCATCCTCCCTCACCCAGATAACTTTCACTCTTCACTGGTGTCTCCTCTCAGATCTCACTTCCTCCAGGAAGACAACCTTGATCACCTTTGCCACTTCCCTGCTGTGTTGCCCACTATGTAGTTGGAACTCCCCAGAGGTGTCTCGAGGTTTTAATACACCTTCTACATAAAAACACCCTTTTGCACGTCTAGTCCAATCCCCTCAGTAGCCCCTTCTGGGAATGTCCTGATTAAAATGATTCCACGAACCCCAGGCTTTTTCTCTCACTAGAACAGCCTTTCTTTGTCAGGTACCCAGTTTCCGATTATGGGTTGGGACACGTGTGGCCCCTCTCACAGCCCACTGCCCAGACTCCAGCCAGAGGGGCGGTCAGTTATCCTGCCCTGCAAATGCCTTCCAGCTCCTGTGTGGGCAGTCCTGGCACCAGCATCAGCTTTTGTACCAAAGCAGCAAACCCTCCGGCTCAGTTCAGTGACTTGAGAAGACGGCTCAGGGTTGACGCTATTTGTAAGGCAGGCCATCTGGCCTCTCCTTACGTTTTGAGGTTTTAGTTGCAAACTCAGGTGCAAAATTCACGCAATCTTAAAAGACACCATGATTTAAAGTGTTTGCTGTCTTTAGTCTTTCTTTCTTTTCTTTCTTTTTTTCTTTTTGCTGGGATTCCCTTTAGGTTTTGGAAGGAGACACAGCCAATTCTATAAATTGGGTATTATCATAGTATACGTATATATGAGTATTTTACACACACGTATTTCTTACAAACTGGACATTATTAATATATATTATGTACTGGATAATGTTAGCTCTCTATATATTAATAGATATTCAATGAACATACTCTTAGGTATTACTTACAAGTTGCAGATAATATTGGAGATTACATATAATCTCCAGTATGTCAAGAGTGTTTTCCTATGTGATATTCTTTAAAAATATGATCTTTAATGGGTACTTAATATTCCAGCATCACTGTATAAATCCGACCAAGTCTATCTTTGGCTCAGATCTTCCGGAGGGGACTCAGCCCTGTCTAGCTTCACACCCACGGCCCTTCCTCAAGGGTGGCTCCTTCCCACTCTTCCCAATCCCACTCTACCTGCAGCTGTGGTCATCCCCTTGTCACCCTATCAAGGCTTTGTACCTGCACCTCACTCTACTGACAATGCTCCTTCTGCCTCCACCCCCGGAAGTGTCAGCCCAGGTACAGTACTTGCCTGGGATTAATTGTCACCAGTCCAGCCACGCCTGGATATGCACACCCAGTCTTTCTCGCCTTCTGGGCCCCCTGCACTCTCTACTCTCGGCTGGGCTCTCAGAGCATCAAGGGAGCAACAACCTGTTTGAAGACCAGCCCAGAAACTCTTTGATCCAGATGGGAGAGTCCCAGGAGTCCACGTCCGGAGCCAGTCAGTGGAGGAAGCACCTACAGCATCCCAACCCCACAAACCAGCCCAGGTGACCTGCTGGGGAAAGTTTGTGTCTCCAGGGTGGGCCCATCAGCCACCTAAGTAAGGAGAGAGAAACGGGGAGGAGAGGGGAGTTGGGATGGGGAGTGAGGAAGGGGCAAGTTGTGCCACCAGACTTTGGTTATACCAGCTGGTGTTTATTACCCTGTCCCTCCGCGTCAGGAGTCCAACCGGCCCCTTCCAGAGTCAGGGCATCCTGGATTCCTAAATTCCTGGAGAGAAAGGGAGATGGGAGGGCAGGCTCAGTGGTCTAAGTCCAAAGGTGGGGGTGGGTGGTTGGGGGTAACAGATGCCTCGCTCCCCGAGAGATCAGGAGCTGGGCACAGGGACCACTGCACCCCCCACTTTACCCGCCACTGACGCGCGAGTCTGGAGAAGACCGGTCGCTTCTGCGGGCATGGTGGGGGTGGGGGGAGAGTGGCCTGGGCACGCGAGGGTCCGAGGGTCTGTGGGAACCACCGCTACTGGAGCCAGAGGAGATTTTAATATTTCGCTGCAGCCGGAAGGTGATTTAGGCAATTCACCCTGGAGATGCTCACACCCGGGCCCAGCCCCTAGGCGTGCGCACGTTGATCCATTCGTCTGAGCTCCGGATCTACAGCCCATAGACTACTGCCTGCGTCTTGGCCCCATCTTCTGCAAGATGCCGTCTGCTCCGAGGTTCCCAAGGTCAGAAATCCGACCATCTGCGTGCTTAAGTGTGAAGCAAGCACCGTTCAGTCTCCCCCACCCCACCCCCCATCCCTTACTCCTTGGAGCGTCTTCTCTCCGAGTTTATTCTTCCGGGAAGATCTTCTCTTCCGGGAAGATGCCGGGCTACCGGCCGGATTCGGTGGGCCGGGTGAGGTCACTGGTTGTCTAGCAAATTTAGTCTGGCTGGTAGACTTCGTGGTTAACACATTTTGTGGACTGAGGGAAGGGGAGAACCTAGCTGGATAGGAACCCAGGGGGCCTGTTTCAGAGTTCATGCTCTTAGTCACTGTGCTATTCAACACAGAGATTCAACACAGTGTAAATCTCCAGTATCTAAAAAGGTGGTTCTGGAGCAGACTTGCAAGTAAATTAATGGCAAAGAATACAAAGTCTAGAGGGCCTGGCTACTGATGGAAATCGGGATGTGACAAAGTAGGATTTCAAATTGAAGGACAAAACAGGAATTATTCAGTGACTGGGTTGAAACAGTTGGCACCTGGGACAGATTATGCTCCTTACATCATAATGCACTTCAGATGGGTCAAGGATCAGGATGTAAAAAATGAAAACATAATTCAGCAGGAATAAAGATGGGTGAACATTTCTATAATCTTGGCAGAGGGAAGGGCTTTCAAAGAATAGCATAAAAACAAGAACCCATAAAGGAAAAGTTTGATTAAGTTCAACTATATAAAAACAAAATCTCTGTAGGGCAAAATTATAAGAAAATAAAATAGGTTAAAAGGCATCAAACTCATAAAAAGTCATTTATAACAAAGAGCTTAATTTCCCTAATATGCCAAGAATTTTTAAAATTCCACAAAAGGATCAACAACCCAATAGACAAATGGGCATACAAAATGAAGAGACAGTTCAAAAATAAAATACAGACTATCTTATGTTCCAGAAACCCACCTCTGAGCATATATAGAAGGGAATGAAATCATTCCCTCAAAGAGATACCCGTACCCCTATGGACACTGCTGCATTATTTGCAATAGCCAAGATATGGAGACAACCTAAGGGTGCACCTATGGATGAATGAATAAAGAAAATGTTATATGTAGACTAATGGAATGTTACTCAGCCAAGAGAAAGAAGGAAATCCTGCCATTTGTGATAACACGGATGGACCCTGAGGGCACTATCTAAGTGAAATAATTCAGAGAAAGATAAATACTGTATGATCTCACATGTGGAATCTAAACAAGTTTATCTCATAGAAATACAGTAGAGTGGTGGTTACCAGGTGCTAAGGAGTAGAGGAAATCGTGAGATGTTGGTAAAAGGGTACAAACTTCCAGAATATAACATGGCCACCTCAACACACCATATTACATACTTGAATGCTAGAATAGATCTTACATGTCCTCACCACATAAAAAAAGGTAATTATATGAGGGGATGAAAAGTGTAAACTAACTCTATTATGGTAATCATTTTGCAATAGATCTAATATCTTTTGCAATAGATCTAATATCTAATATCTAATCATCACATTACACACCTTAACCTGACATGTTATACGCCAATTATACCTCAGTAATGCTGAAGAAATAAAGTACTGGCATATGAACAACAGTGGGCCCCAAAGTAAAGAGAATAGATAGACAAGAGGCAATAAGCAAACTAATACTAGAAATTAACATCCTCCTAAAGAAAAATCCATTTTTACAAATTTAAAGGCTTCACTGGGCTCCAGGCAGTTCTGATGAGAAAAAAATATATCTGGGCATATCCTGGTGAAATCTGTAAACTCCAGAAATTAAGAGAAAAATCTTATAGACTTCTAGACAGAAAAAACAAATTACAAAGGAAAAAGGATCAGATTGGCATTGGCCTTCTCAGCTTTATCAGCAGAAGGCCGAAGAGTATGAGATGACATCTACAGAGATAATAAAAGAAACTGCAACCCAAGGAACCTTTACCCAGTTAAGATATCATGAACTCTCGGGGGGTGGGGGGATCTGTTTTTTAACAGGCTCTCTTGATGATTCTTAGGCATACTAAAGTTTGAGAACCATTGGCTTAAAACACAGAAGAAGATGGAGAGCTCCTTATTTTACTTTATGAAGTAAAGCATCACTTTTTAAAAAGATTTTATTTATTTATTTGACAGGGATCACAAGTAGGCAGAGAGAGAGAGAGAGAAAGAGAGAGAGAGAAGCAGGCTTCCCACTGAACAGAGAGCCTGATGCGGGGCTCGATCCCAGGACTCTGAGATCATGACCTGAGCCCAAGGCAGAGGCTTAACCCACTGGGCCACCCAGGCGCCCCTAAAGCATCACTTTAATAACAAAATCTAGAAGAAGACAGTAGGGGAAAAACCATCTGCAACAACAAGGTGAACAAACTAAACAAACACTAGCGAACAGAACCCAGCAAGTTATGGAAAGGAGGATACATCATGACTAAGAAGGACTGGTTCCACAGCACTGGTTCAGTAGGGAAAAAAAAAAAAAAAACCATCAACAAGATGAAAACGCACTTGGCAAAATTCAGCAGCTCTATGAATATACTAAAAAATACCGAACTGTAAGCTGCAAAGAGGTGGCATTGTGCAAAAAGAAAATAGGCGAACTGTATGGCGTATGGATTGTATCTCGATAAAGCTATTGTAAGAGAAAATTTTAGGTCTCTGAACAAAAGGAAGCTTGGCAGGCAAAGGTAGAAAGCCGAGGGAATTAATGACTGGGTTTTGGGTACTCTGTAGAGAGAGGGCAGACAAGGGAGATAGGAGCGTCCAACTCCTGATTCACTGTACTGCTGAGAGGTGAAGCCAGGAGGAGGAGCAGTGGGTAGGGCGAGAAAGGAGGGAAACCCAATGGGTATAAGCAAGGAGAAGCACACCCTCCAAGTGAGCAGAAATTCTGAACTCCTCTGTAATTAACCTCTTCTTACCAGCAAGGGCGAGTGAGGAAATCCAGATAAAATGGCCCCTTGTACCACAGTTCTTTTCTGATGAACCACCCCAAACTTCCCATTTCACCCACTGCCCCACAACTGTCTCAAGGGAAACCCACTTGGAATTATTAGGCAATCAGAAACCCCCGATCTCCAGGCAGGAGCTACCACTTCTTTATGTTTATTCAAAAATTTCAAGGCTGAAAGTTGTTCATTCAATTCTCTTACTGACTTTTTGGAATCTCTGCTGCATTTGTAAAAACCAGATTTTTGTTTTTTGAGACTCAGCTTTTGACTTTGTCCATCCTGTTTTCTTTTTGGGAGGGTGCCGGTGCTGAAACCTGGGAACGACGATTCTATTTTCTGTATCAGTAATTTCTGCTGCTTATTTTCTTCCCTTTACTTTAGATTTATTGGTCTTTTTCTACCTTCTTAAATTGGATGTTTTAGCTAATCAATTTTCAGCCTTCTTTTCTAATAATTTAAAATTAATTTACCAATTTGGTGTATCCGCTTCTCCCACTAAGACTCACACAATGCAGATTTCTCCTAAATGGAAAATAGGTTTGGATGCAGGACAGGCCAAACACACACACACACACACACACACACACACACACACACACACACACACACTCTTACCAAATTAGCTCCCTCCCATCATTTTGATATGCAGTTCTTATTGCTTACTTTTATGTAGTTTCTAATTTCTATTATGATGTAGTCCCTTACCCATGAATTTGTTTTTAAAGAGACTTTAATGGCCGCCTGGGTGGCTCAGTTGGTTGAGCAACTGCCTTTGGCTCAGATCATGATCCCAGGGTCCCAGGATCAAGTTCTGCATCGGGCTCCCTGCTCCACGGGGAGTCTGCTTCTCCCTCTGACCTTCTCCCCTCTCATGCTCTCTCTTACTGTTTCTCTCTCAAAAAAATAAAATCTTTAAATAAAAAAAATAAAGAGACTTTGCTGTTTTATTTTTAAGATTTTATTTATTCATTTGAGAAAGAGAGAGAGAGTATGGGGGGAGGGGTAGAAGGAGAAGTAGAAGCAGACTCCCCACTGAGCAGGGAGCCCTGAGATCATGATCCCAGCTAGGGGCAGATGTTTAACTGACTGAGCCACCCAGGCATCCTGACCCATGAATTTTTTTAATGTGGTTTTTAAAATGTCTAATTATATGACTTCCTTCTGTTGTATTTTCATTGTTCATATCTGACTTAGTTACATCGTGGTCATAGAACATGGTCTGTATAATGATTTGGAATCAAGGCTTGTACTATGGATCACTGTGTGGTCAATTTTATATTCTGTGTGCTTCAGAAGATTGTTTTCTCTAATTATTGAATATAGTGTTCAACATATATGTCTCTTATGTCAAACTTGTTAACTGTGTTCAAATGTACATACTTGGGGCACTTGGGTGGCTCAGTCATTAAGCGTCTGCCTTTGGCTCAGGTCATGATCCCAAGGTCCTGGGATAGAGCTCCCGCATCAGGCTCCCTGCTCAGCAGGAAGTCTGCTTCTCCCTCTCACATGCCCCCTGCCTGTGTTCCCTCTCTCGCTGCCTCTCTCCATGTCAAATAAGTAAATAAAATATATTTTAAAAAACATACATTCTTACTGTTTTTCTGCTAAAATTGTGTCAATTTTCAACAAAAATGTTGAATTTGTCAATTTCTCCTTATGGTTCTGTCAGTTTTATACATTTGAACCTATATTATTAGGTCCGTGCAATTTATAATCTTTGCGTCTTCCTCATAAAGGTAACCTTGTAACCTCTTTATCTCAAAAAATATTTTATTGCCATAATGATTTTGTCTTTTGGTTAGTATTTGGCAAGTATGGATTCCTCCTTCCCTTTACTCTAAATCTGCCTGTGTCCTAATGTTACAGATGTGTCTCACGTCAATGGCAGAGAGCTGGATTTAAAACGGTTCAGTCTTCAATATTTGCCTTTTAACTAGTATATTTAGTCCATTTGTAAATAATTGTAACAGCTATTATTAGTATATGTGGATATATTTTATCTTCTTCTTGTCCAACTTTTTTTACACTAATATTTTATATTTTGTTTTGCATTCTCTTGATTTTTCTTTGATTTTTTTCCCCTCTGCTGATCTGTGAATGTAGCAGAAACCACTAGTGCTTTCTAATAACTGTTCTCTGTTCTTCCCAGCCTTTTTGCTCTGGCCAGTGGAATGTGGACAAAAGTCACGTACTCCACTTTCAGATCTGGCTTATAGCTCATTCTCTTTCCCTGTCCACCAGATCGCTGGCAAAAAACTCCAAAATCTAGAGAAGGGAAGAGCACCAAGGTGAAAGAAGTCTGGTTCTTTAATGACTGAATGTAGGGCACTCCCACCCTTATTCCAGCCTACACTGTAGAATATTCTGATGCCTGACTGTATGAAGTCACTGAGATTTTTGTACTGAAACCATTAGAGAAGCTATTATTATTTACCATAACTAATAAATATATTATAGATTGTTTCTGGAAAGTGTTCAGCTTTTTTCTCTTTGCAAACTGCCTCTCCCTTATTCTTCCAATGATCTCTTTCTGGAGTTCCTATTACACATATGCTGGACTTCGTCCTACTACTCTCCATGTCTCATAATCTCATGTATTAAACATTTAAACATTTTTAATTCAACTATAACTAACATACGGTGTTATATTAGTTTCAGGTGTACAATATAATGATTCAAAAATTCTACACAATGCTCATCAAGGTAAGTGTAATACTGGGGCTCCTTGGTGGTACAGTCGGTTAGGCATCCGACTCTTGGTTTCAGCTCAGGTCGTGATCTCAGGGTTGTGAGATCAGGCCCTGAGTTGGGCTCCATGCTCAGTGCAGAGTCTGCTTGAGATTCTCTATCTCTGCCTCTCCCCCAGCTCATGTTCCCTCTTTCCCAAATAAATAAATAAAATCTTAAAAAAAAAAAAAGATAAGTATACTCTTGATCCCCTTCATTTCACCCATCACCCCACTGGTCTCCCCTTGGCAACCAACAGTTTCCTATCCATATTTAAGTCTATTTTTTTGTTTGTCTTTTGTTTGTTTGTTCATTTGTTTCTTAAATTTCCCATATGGTTAATCTCATATTTTTAATACTGTAGTTTGTCTCTCTACATTATAGGTAACTTTTTGGATTTTCTCTTCCTAGTTTTATAATTGGTTGTTTAACCCACCCACTGATGTTTTTAATCTTCGTTATTTTTTTCATTTCTAAGAGTTCTTTTTGGTTCCTTTACGAATACCCTGATTTCTGAGAGGGAACACAAGCAGGGGGAGTGGGAGAGGAAGAAGCAGGCTTCCAGCTAAGCAGGGAGTCCGACACGGGACTCCATCCCAGGACCCCAGGATCATGACCCAAACCAAAGGCAGACACTTAACAACTGAGCCATCCAAGCACCCCTGTCTTTAATACATATGAAACATATTTTAGTTTATATTATGCACCTGATAATTCCAGTACGTTAGGTCCTTGCAGCTGTGACTCTTGCTATTTGTTGTTTCTGCTAATCCTCCCTTAGGGTACCTTTTGCCTTACGCATTTTATAATTTCTTTTTCTGAGCTCATGTTCATGGAGTTCTATGAGGTTTGGCAGGGAGGTTCTGTTTCCCCCAGAGATTATTTATATTTACTAATGACAGGTGCTGGGGGGCAAGGTACTATCCACCAAGCACCTTTTATATTAATCTCAACTTGGGTTTTTCAGACTATGCATGTTGTGTGAATCTGAACCAAAATCCCACAAGAGAGTAGGTTTGGGTACAAATTCTCCAAAAAAAAAAAAAAAAAGACATTAGTTGCTTGCTATTAGAGAAAGAACCAAGACATACATTTTATTGCTATCTAACACTTTCACAGAGAGTATAACCCTTCAGGGCAATTATCCCAAAGCAATTACTAGCTTTAACACTTGCTGAATTCAAGCTTAATTAATTTTTGGTCTCTTAAAGATTTCCCTTAATTTCTTCAAAGTTCATCTATGCATTTACAGAGGATTGTTGAAATATATTTTATAGTATGTTTTAGGTGTATTTTACTACTGTGTGTCTTGTTCGTCTCATTTTGTTGTCACCCTGCCCTAAATGAAGTACTCCTTGGGTTTTCAAACTCTGCAGCTAACCTCTATTCTCTCTCATTCCCTGCCAAATATCCTTCCATCAGGCTCCTAGACCAACAGAGTAAAAATATATAATGTGCAAAGTTTTAAGTCTCTTGGTAGACTTGGTACAAGTAATCAACTATTCCAAGAATTTAAGAGATACATGAGGAGGTCACCAGTTATTAACTGCTTTGCCATAATTAGTGAATTTACTGCATTCTGAGAAAACTGTCTCTATCTGGTTAGGAAGGACCAGGCAGAGAGGGTCTGAGATTCCAGCATTTGAATTGAACAATTAATGGAAAGCAAGAATGGGAGTTGCACATTTTTTATGACAAAAGCAAAGTTCCACTGCTATAGTTACCAGCACCATTTTTTACCTTAGTTTCATAGGGATTAAGACTTGCCACAGACCAGTTCCAAGAGGAAGGCTGCCTAGGAGAAGTAGGGTCAGCAGTCACCATCAACCAAATACTGGAAGTTAAAGAACACCATCATGACGTGTCTGGCGAAGGCAAGTATAGGAGATGGAGAGAATGACTGCTGTGTTAACCTCCACCTGGCCAGAAAAAAACTTTCCTAATCCAGGAAAACAAAATGTCTTGGGTCCACTTACATTAGCAAGTGCACTTTTACCTTTTCTAATGTCCAGTTGCCAGCCAGGGAGTTCCACTTTGAAAAAGAAGTGTTTTGCCAAATAAACCAAGTCCGTATTTCCTAGATGAATTACTCACATGGCAGAGAGGTTTTTCTGTTATTTATTCAATATATTAACCTTCTTTTGGTTTTTCCTCACCTGAAGCCATGGACGGGACTTCAGTGAGTTCCCTTTAGCTTCCGGTTTGAAGGTAACTGTTGCCCTACTGTGAATCATGGAGACTGTGAAATCCACACCAATGAGTGTGTAAAAGAAGTAGGCAGGGACAGGCAAGATGGTGATGATGATGAGGATGATGAGCAAGACTTTAGCCCATGATGGATAGACTTGGATCACCTCATTTGACTGTGGAGAAAGGGAAGGTTTAGAATACCGAGGTTCTCTGAAATGGAAGGCTGTAGAGGTTGGGGGTAGGGCATGAACCAAGGCCAGAGACTAGATAACTGAATCCCTAAGGGAACCAGGGAATAAGGTGACAAGAGTCCTAGAGGCCAGAGGAGATTGAAACGTCCTCTCCCACTCCCTAGGGGGTTCTGGGGTCTTAGAGGGAGGCTCACAATGCTCGAGTCCCAGGCCAAGTAGGTGATGTCCTTCAGAAGCAGATGAATCAGGGTGCTTACAAACAGGACTAGCAGCACAAACGGAGACAGAAAACACCACAGCCAACGATAGATGGGGGATATGGGGTGGCCCAACATGGTAATCAAGTCTGCAAGGAACCTGAGAGGAAGGGCCATAAGACTTTGGGGGGGCCCTTTTCAGGCCTTATCCAGCCTTGGGAAGGGGTCAATCCAAACCCAGCCTGGGAGACAAAGTTTCACATTTCTTAAACCTTTCTGTTCACCTCCACAACCAGTTTTCTTGCCTCTTAATTCATCACCTTTCAGTCTGATTTCTGTCCCAGTCCCAAGATTAAAAAAAACCAAAAACCCAAAACATTTCTCTTTTCCATCACCTTTAGAATAAAAGTCAATACATCCAGTTTCTAAATGTAGTTTCTTCAAGTTCATATATCCAGCTTTCTTTGGTGCACCTTCTTTGTCAAGGGAAAGAAGGCTTTCTTTCCCTTGACAAACTCCCCTTCCTGTCTAGATTCTGTTCAAGCACCCCCTCCTTGCCCTCTTTAGATAACCATCTGTGTTCCCAGAGTGCCCTTGGCTGCCTCTACCATAGGCTTACTATCCTGCTCCAAAATCTACCTAATGTCTTCTCCTTTCGACTCTGAGAGCAGAAAACTCAATATAATTTATCCCAGTATCCTCAGTGCTCACAAGGTCTGCCTGGCCCTTGGGCACACTCTGGGTAATATGTGAGAGTGAGTGTATGAATCACCAAACTGATGCCAAGAGCCACTGTCACCTAGAAACACTGCCACATTTGGATTACATGCTGTTTCTCAAATGTTAGTGTGCATACGATTTACTTGGGGTTCTTATTAAAATGCAGATACAGATGTAAAGGTTTGGGGTATAGCCTGAGGGTCTGCTTTTAAACTGCCAATGCTACCGTTCCAGAGCACACTTAGAGAAGCGAGGGATTCCAGGCCCACACTACCCTAGTTAAAATTAAGGTTCAGGAGCCACTAGGACTTGATATGGACTGTCCACCACTTTTCCATTCTATACCTGTTTTCTCCAGGAATTAGCCCATGCCTTCTCCTTCCCACCCCTGGGGGCTCTCCAAAAGCCTGGGTCAGAGGCCTGACAGTGAAAGCAGGAGGACCAGTACTCCCTAGGGGCTGTCGCTGTGTGGATGCATGACTGCAGATCCGGGGCTTGGGGCATCACCTCCTGGCCCCATAGATCCAGGCCATGGCTATGTTCTCCAAGATGATAATGAAGAAGAGGGGCAGAGATACCCAGTAATCATCCAGCAGGTTCACATAGTAGCTGCCCGAAGGCCTCACGAAGACGAGGCTGCCCAGGAACATAGGCACACAGACGCCCACTGAGGGAAAACATCAGATTTGGATCAAGGTCAGAATTCAAACTAGGTGGTGTCAGAGTCCCAGTAGGGTTAAGCTAAACAATGGTCTTAGGTAGAAGTGGGGTCATAGATTAGAGTACCTGTGAGCAGTTTTGTATATTTCCTGAGGGAAGAGAAAGTGTCCTGGAGAGGGGTAACAATGCCCTGAGTGATTCCTGTCATGGTGCTCAGCCCCAGGCTCACCAGCAACATGAAGGTGATGATGGCCCAGAAGGTGGATCCGGAAAACACAGAGATGATATCAGTGAATGCCACAATGGCCACACTGGGACCCTCCATAACCTGTGAGTGAAGGGAGGAAGAGCGAGGGCTCTGACCTCATTCTGTAGAATCCTAACTGCATTCCCGTCCCCTCCCCTGGGAAACCATCTGTAGCACTGTTAATAGACACTGTTGAACTCATCTGGCCTTGAGGCATGAGGACTTCATCCGACAACAGCTGCTGGTCTGGCAGCTCTTTGGGGTGGTATGAACAGGCTTATGTGAACTCCGGTGCTTGGTGCTACAGAGGCTACAACTGCCTTACTGCAATAGCGTACGGTAAACCTTTGTCTTGGCTGTCCAGGATGCTGCCAAGAATTGTCTTTCTGGATTCTAGAGACATCTATGGAGAGCTGAAGTTTCTGGTGCACTGGGGGGTTTTGAAGGGAACATGAGGACCCCATCCCCAGCCCTTACCTACCTCCTTCAATTCTTGAGCTATGCCGCAAGTGGACATATAGGGTAGGACCATGTCTTTGACTTGTTGAGGGAGGCTCTCGAGCCACCTGGAGTAGATGGAGCTTGGATCAAGATATATACTCTCTGGAGGGCTGGCCTCGACAGGCAGCACCCCGGAAGCTATCAGACCCAGCACCGTCTCAGCATTCCTGGGGACAGGGGTAGAATCACATAAAACCATTATGGCCCTTTAAGATAACTTCTCTTCTCTTCTCCATGAGAAGGAAAAGCACTAGTCTAGAGTTTCTGAACTGCACTGCAACCTAGGTCTCCAGGGTCCTAGTGCTCCCTGTCAGACACCTACTTCCATAAGGCGTCTGCCAAGGCCAGAGTTTCTGACTCACGTGGGGCCCTGGAGCCGGCCTTTTGTACATTGTCAGGGAGGGCTTTAGGACCTATACCTCCTACTAGACAATCTCAGGACAATGTTAAATCTTCTCCGCTTTCCTGACCAGCTGGCCTCTCCAGTCTCCTAAAGTATAACTCTTCGCTTTCTCTACTTCGGCCACACTCAACTATTCGACCTGCTGCAACCGGCCATGCTCTCCAGCATGCCCATATCTTTGGCATAAGACATTATCTCTGCCTAGAACCAACCACATTCTGCTCCTGCTCAGTCTCCCCCAATTCTACCACTATACTGTTCTCCATACGCAAATTCCTACAAACGCTCACTCAACTCCCTGAACTCTATTTATTGCCATGGAAAGCTATTCAAGATCTATTTCCATAAGCGCAAGTCAACAAGCTGCAGGAAAGTAGTATGGTTTCATCCAGTTTTTTCAATGGCGTGTTTCTCTATGTAGGTCTAGGAATAGGAAACACTTGAAAGAATACTAGCTGTGGTTATCTGTCAGGAGACACCACTGAACTCAGGAGTGCCTCCAGGAGGAAGTCTTCTTTGACTGCCCCACGATGTTAACAGTTTGCTCTTCTGCATTTCTCGTCACCCCTACTACCAGTTCTCATCTCCTTGTCATTATCTATTTAGTATCTCCTTCTTCAAAAGACTGTGATTTTCCTGAGGGCAGGGATAATGGTCTGCTTCACCACTGGTTGTGTTTCCAGAACCCAATAGAAACACAGGGTTGCCAGACAGATGTTTTATAAATGTCTGATGAGTATTTTTAGAATGAATCTCACAGGAGAAGAAAATCAGGAATGGATTAAGGGGACTCTGGTGGGGCAGCAGGTGCTTTTTTTTTTTTTTTTTCTTATCTAATGATTCCACTGAAGCCATTCTCCCAATTTTCCATGGCAGACCCCAGTTAAGAATGGGGTGAACACAACTTTGAAAACCTCCAAGTTTGGGGCTTCCCTAGTTTAGAAAGGCAGCTCTGAAAGAGAGAGAGTCGGAGAGATTCAGGTGTTCCAAAGCTTCAGGTGGCTCCTGTCTGAGGGTCCCATATTGACTGAGCCAACAGCCCTGAGGGATGGGGGCCTAGACTGGAATTTCGTGAGCTATTTCTCAGACTTTGGTCTTTTTGATGATCTCCATATGAAAGATTGGTCTCACTTCACGTAACATCTTTCAGTGTTCTCTGTGGCCAAGTGTCCCATTATGGCAAATACAAACACGGTGGCAGTCAGCGAGGCAGTCAAGTTGAGCAGAGCCACAACAAAGGCATCCATGACACAGTTGTTGGCCCGAGGGATGTATGAGCTGATTGCAGTGAAGCTGCCAAAGCCAGGGCCCATGGATAAAAAGAGCTGGTTCCCTGTCCGGCGCCACACTTCCACAGAGTACAGGGCTGGCACCTGGGGAGAGGTACTGTGTAAACTGGGATATAAAGGGAAGGGGGTAAACCTTGATGTGATGGAGGATGAGAAGGCAGTGGAGGAGGGAGCCCCCAGGGCCTCTCTCAGAATAACAACAATTCTGTCCCTGACACCCCCATGTGGATAAGAGGATCAAAGGGCAGGGAACACCTCACCTTGGCAGCCAACAAATTCTTGAGACCAAAATGTGCACCTTCCAGCATGAGACTCCGGATAAGGAGACAGAAAAGGATGACGTAGGGAAGGAGTACTGAGACATACAGCATCTGAGTAGGAAGTATGATTCAGAAATAGAGGTCAGCAAAGGCAGAAGCTGGGACGGTAGGATCCAAGACTACTGAGAGTCAAAGGTCATATTAGAAGGAGTTAGAAGTTGGGAGACCTACAGGCATCAAGTTAGGAGAATATTAGGGGGTCTCAGAAAGAAGGGAGTCTATCGGATTTTAAGTTAGAGGATGGCTCACCTTTCCAGTGGATTTTGGTCCTTTGATCATGGAGATACAGATAATAAACCAGGTCACAAAGAGAGAGACACTGAGGTGCATAACTGGTAGCCCACCCACTTCAATTTCATCCGTGGCCTTCAATACATTCCGGTACCAAAAGTATATGGTAGACGTTGTCCGCTCACATTCAGGATCTGAGGTGAACTCGCCATGGAGGAAACTGCAAGACCACAAGCCTCCCTCTTCCAATCCTCCTCCACCCCCTCGTTCAATCTCCATCATCTTCCCGCTCATGCCTAGTCTCTCAGCGATCCTCTTCCTTCTTCATTGCCCGAACCTTTTACAGCCCTCCCACTGGCCCTTCTCTTCCCTCTCTTCTCACCAAAATAACTGGAGTTCTTCAGTAAGGGGCACGTTGACCAAGGCAGTGGAGACTGGAAAGACTGAACCAAATAGAAGAGATTCCAAGCCATGAGCACACTGTAGTATGAGCCCACGATGCAGCACACCTAGGGACCATGAAGAATTCTGGAGACAGGAGAAGAAAGGTAGGCCAGCAGAAGGGAGGGGATTTGACCAGAGGACTGTGGAACTGAAGAGACTTGACCCACAGAAGTGAAGTCATGGGACCCCTCCCAGGACAAGGAACTGTTGGGGTGGGAACGGGGCATAAAGGGTAGGCCTGGGCAGCCCAAGACTCCTTACCATGAAGCTGCTGTACCCCACACCACCAATCCAGGGGCTGATGACCTTCCATATACCAATGCTGCCCTGACGCATCCTCTGACCAGCTGCCATCTCCAGGAATAGAAGAGGAACCCCGATGAAGAACAGCATGAGGATGTAGATGATGAGAAAACTGCCTGTGCAGGGGGTCAGGAGGGGCTCTGAGAAACCACCCGGCTCTTCAGTGCCTGGACTTCCTTGGGGTCTGGGAAACATGTTCCCCACCAGTGACCTCCCTCACAGCTACCAGCATCAGGGCTCAACTATTTCCACATCCCTCATAGTCCCAGGTGTCCCTTGAGTCCCCAGTTCCTGGAAGACCAGATGCCCAGTTTCCACTCCCTCCCTGAATCTCGGCCTTCAGCCCCACCATCCTCACAAGCCTAAGTGTTCCGATATCCTGCTCACACCCACCTAACATGCTAGGTTTTCAGGTACCTGGCTCCAGCATTGGTGGTACAGTGGTGAGCACAGCTGCCTTCCAGGTACCTGGTTTCTGCCCTAGTCGGGTTCCCAAATCCCCCCACCCCTACATATTTCAGAGACCCCAGAGTAGCTAGGATAGTCCCCAGGCTTACCACCTCCATTGTGAAAACACAGATAAGGAAAGCGCCAGATGGTGCTCAGTCCCACACAAAAGCCCACATGGGCCAGGAGGTACTCAGTTTTATTGGCCCAGGATGGTCGATCAGTGGGGGATTCCTCCTTTGGCTCATCCTTGTTTATGGTCTCCAGTATTTTATCATTATCTTCATCAGACCAAATATATGATGACACCGTGTCACACTTCTGTCCCTCTGCCATCAGTTCCTCAGTAGCCAAATCAGACTTTAAGAGCTGGGAAGCTGAGGTAGTAGCAATCAGGGATTTGGAATCCAAAGGTCTAGAAATCTGGGATTTCTCATCTTGGGCGTCCGTGTTTTCACTAACAGATGTCATCCTGGGTGGATTCTAGTTCCTGCTTCTGCAGGGATGGGGCTTCCTTCTTTGTTGACCTTAAGGACATCAAGAACTACAGACTTCAGATACATAGGCTAAGGAAAGACAAGACTCATCCCCTAAGAACCCCTGAGGCCTCCCAAACCCTTTCATCCTTATGTGAGAAGAAAATGAAGTCTCTACCTATGAAAACATACCAAGGGCATGCATGACTCTAGAAAGTAATAATTTTAAAACAATACTATCTACAATAATACCAAAAGACATAAAATGTCTAGGAATAATTTTAACAAAAGATGAGCAAGGTCTTTACACACACACACACACACACACACACACACAAGTGCACACACTAAAATATTACTGAGAAAAAATAAAATTAAGAGATAGAACATGTTTGTGAAATGGAAGTATAACAATGTCAGTTATCCCCAATTTGATCTATAAATTCAATACAATTCTTACTGAAATCACATCAGGGTTTGGGGGAAATTGACAAGCTGATTCTAAAATGTACATGAAAAGCAAAAGCCCTAGAATAGTTAATACAATCTTGACAAAAAAGAACCCAATGTAAAGACTAATTATAAAGCTATAATAATTAAGAGAGTATGGTATTGGCACAGGGATCTATGGCACAAATAGGTCCTTAAATCAATGTCCTATACTGTTTAATACAGCAGCTACTAGGCACATACGGCTATTTAAATTACTTAAAATTAAGTTACATTAACAAGTTAGTTCCTCGGTCATACTAGCCATATATCAAGTGCTCAGTAGCTTTATGGCTGCCACATTGGGAGGACAGATATCAGGCATTTCCATTACCTCAGAAAGTTCTGTGGAGACCTCTGGGAAAGAGTTCAGAAACACACAAATATGGACGCCTGATTTACAATAAAGATGGCATTGCAAAGCTGTAGAGAAAAGGCATTCTTTTCAATGAACACTGGTTGTTAGAGCACTTGGAAATCTACACAGAGATAAGTGAATCCTGGCCTCCCCAACTTCACATATTAAACAAAAATATATTCAGAGATCGAAGTTCTAAATGTGAAAGGTAAAACAGTAACACTTCCAGGTAAAAAACTTGGAAGAATATCTGCCTGACTTGGGTGTAGGCACGGATTTCTTAAAAAGGACATAAAAAGCACCAATCATAAAGGAAAAGTTTGACACCCTGGATTAAATTAAAGAGAGAAAATTCTTCAATGAAAATTTTGCATTAAGTGAGTAAACAGGGGCTCCTGGGTGGCTCAGTCGGTTAAGCCTCTGCCTTCATCTCAGGTCAAGATCTCAGGGTCCTGGGACTGAGCCCTGTGTCAGGCTCCCTGCTCCGCGGGGGGCCTCTCTCCTCCCGACTCATGCTCTCTCTTGCAATCTCTGTCTCTCTCTCAAATAAATAAATAAATAAAATCTTTTTTTTTTTTTTAAAGTGAGTAAACAGACAACCCCTGGAGCAGAGGAAGATATTTGCAACATATGTGGTAGACAGAACAATGCCCTCCGATATCTGCATCCTAATCCCTAGAACCTGTGAATATGTTACCTTACATGGAGAACACTTTTTAAATGTGATTAAGTGACAGATCTTGAAATGAGATGATCCTGGATTATCTATGATGCGCGCAATGTAATTATAGAGTCCTTTTATGGGAAAAGGGAGTAGGAGAGTCAGAATCCAAGGAGAAAATGAGATGGCAGGAGCAGAAGTAGAGTGATGTGCCTGGAATGTGGAAGAAGGGGCCATGACTCAAGGAATGCTAGCTAGAAAAGGGTAGGAAATGGATTTTCCCCTAGATCCTATTTAAGGAATACAGGCATGCTAATACCTTGCTTTTAGCCCAGTGAAACAGATTTCAGATTTTTTACCTCCAGAACAATACAATACACTTATGTTGTTTTATTTTTTTAAAAGATTTATTTACTTATCTGACAGAAAGAGAGACAGCAAGAGAGGGAACACAAGCAGGGGGAGTGGGAGAGGGAGAAGCAGGCTTCCCGCTGAGCAGGGAGCCCGACACAGGGCTCAATCCCAGAACCCTGGGATCATGACCTGAGCGGAAGGCAGATGTTTAATGACTGAGCCACCCAGGCACCCCACATTTATGTTGTTTTAAGCCACTGAGTTTGTAGTTATTGTGAGAGCAAAAGTAGGAAACTAACAAAGTATATAACCAAAAAAGGGCTGTTTCCTAAACAATATCTGTAAAAAAGAAATACGTACAAATAAATAAGAAAAAGTAGACAAGTTAAAAAGTGGAGGGAAGGGGTTAAAGCCTCTGCCTTCAGCTCAGGTCATGATCCCAGGGTCCTGGGATGGAGCCCCGCATCAGGCTCTCCGCTCAGCAGGAGCCTGCTTCCCCACCCCTCTCTGTCTGCCTCTCTGCCTACTTGTGATCTCTGTCTGTCAAATAAACGAATTTAAAAAATAAAATTAAATTAAAAATTTTTTTAAAATTGGAGGGGAGGGAAGAGAAAGCTTGGACAAGCTTACTCATATACTAAAGAAGATATACAAATTGATAACCATTGGAAATGGTGGTCATTACTCAACTTCACTGGTCACCAAGAAAATGTAAATAAAACCACAATGAGCACAGATGGATATATATGCAATGAACTGCATATAGTAAAATGTTAATTGTAGAACCTAGATTGATGGGTATATGGATGGTCACTTTATAAATCTTCCAACTTTCCTGTATGCCTATTTTTTCATAATAAAATGTTGGGAGGAAACCACAATGAGACCACTATATACCCACTAGATGAGTTAATATTTAAAAGTCTGATTAAACCAAATGATGGCGCATTTGGAAACTTCTGGAACTCACACACACAGTTGGTAGAAGCATAGATTGGTATTGCTTCAGATAACTAGTTGAACATATCTATATACTTTAAATATTTTCTTGTTTTATAATCCACTCCAAAGTGATCATCTAAGAGAAGTGTATATCTAAGTACACCAAAACCCATGTCCAAGAATGCTGACAGTTGTGCTATTCATAATGGTCCAAATCTGGAGACACAGATCTCCTTCAACAGCAGAACGGATCAGAGACAGTACGTTCACATAATGGGTATACCACAATGGAAAGAGTGAACTGCTGATATGCACGACAACCTGGATTAATCTCAGAAATATTACTTTGAATGAAAGAAACTATATGAAGTTCAAGAACAGGCAAGACAAACTCATGGTGTCAGAAGCCAGGATAGTATACTTACACTGTGATAATTTATCTACTTATGATTTGCACATACTTCAAATGTGATACTTTAATGACAGCTTATCTTAGGGGCGCCTGGCTGGCTCAGTTGATAGAGCATCCAACTCTTGATCTCTGGGTTGTAAGCCTAGTTAAAAGAAAGTTTATCTTAAAAATGAACATTGGGGGCACCTGGGTGGCTCAGTCAGTTAAGTGTCTGCCTTTGGCTCAGGTCATGATCCCAGGGTCCTGGGATGGAGCCCCGTGTTGGCTCCCTGCTCAGCGGGAAGCCTGCTTCTCCCTCCCCCTCTGCAGCTCCCCCTGCTTGTGGGCTCACACTGTCAAATAAATAAAATCTTAAAAAAAAAAAAAAAAACACTGGAAAACAAACCAACACAAACCCCTGGATTTCTATATAGTAATAATAAACAGAAAGTAGATTTTTTTTTTTTAGGATTTTATTTATTTGCCAGAGAGAGCAAGAGTACACACAAGCAGGCAGAGAGGCAGGCAGGGGCAGCGAGAGAAGCAGGCTCCCTGCTGAGCAAGGAGCCCGATGCGGGCTCAATGCGGGGCTCAATCCCAGGACCCTGAGATCATGACCAGAGCCGAAGGCAGTGGCTTAACCAACTGAGCCACCCAGGCGTCCCAGAAAGTGGATTTTAAAAAAGAAAGATAGCATTCCCACAGCAACAAAAACTCTATGGTATCAAGAAATAAACCTAAACATTAAACCAAGACCTCAAATACACAGAAAGATTCCATGTTCATGAATATACTCAATACTGTAAAAGGATGGAATTTCTCCCCCAAATTGAGCTATAGATTCATTTGATGAATTTATAGATTGATATGATGAACTGATTATAGATTAATGCAATTCCAATCAAAATCTCAACATAATTTTTCATGAAAGCTGACAAGATTTTACAATTTATACAGAAGAACTGTAACGTGCTAAAAATAATGAAGAGATTGCCACTAAGTTCTTTGTCACTGGCCAAGATGGAATAAAATAGTAATACACAACTGGTCTCTCCCACCGATAACAGCTAAAATAGAATATAAGAAACAACAACCTGAGAGCTTTGAAAAGCAAACTGGGGCGGGGGGAAGCAGACTGGGGAATTAAGTTACAATCTTAATAATGACTTACAAGGTGGGGTGTGAGTTTCATATTTCTTTCCCCTCTTTTCTCCTGATCCAAGGATAAGCCAAACCACATAACTGTGCAACAAGCACCAACAGCAGAAACTCCAGGAGAAGTCTCCTGTTTCCAAAGGACCAGAAAAGTGAGCTTCTATGCACCAGAGAGTGGGGGGCGGGGGGAATACCAATTTTCCCTTCTCACCTCAGAGGCTCACCCTGAACTACACAAGCAGAACAGATGTGAAGAAGTGCAACAAGGTTGTGACAACTGAACAATTAAACCACTGCCCAAGTCATAGACTGACTCCAGGGTGGCACATGCTAATCCAAATAGCACAGCAGAGGCGCCTGGGTGGCTCAGTGGGTTAAGCCTCTGCCTTCAGCTCGGGTCATGATCTCAAGGTCCTGGGATCGAGCCCTGCATCGGGCTCTCTGCTCAGCAGGGAGCCTGCTTCCCCCTCTCTCTCTGCCTCTCTGCCTACTTGTGGTCTCTGTCTGTCAAATAAATAAATAAAATCTTAAAAAACAAAAACAAAAACAAAACAAATAGCACAGCAAAGGCTTTGAAGATTGAACTAACATTGTTACCAACACCCACAGAAGATATGACAAAACCTGCCCTCTGAACCTACCCAGGCTGGTTGCCTCCTAAAACAAATAAAGCAAACAAAATTCAACATCTCCACAGGATTTAAAAAAAAATTTTTTTTCTCCACAGGATATTAACATGATCCTGAGTTCACAACATTAAAAATTCCCAGGATAAAATCCAGAATTACTCATCACTTACACACACAGAACAATCTGACCATTTCTCAAGGAAAAAGACAATTAACAGATGTCAACCCTAAGATGACCCAGATGGTGGAATTTATTATTTTTAAAGACTTTATTATTTTTAGAACTGCATATATTTTTCCAGCTTCATTGAGGTATTATACACAAGAATGTATATATTTAAGGCATAATATACAATGCTTTGATATATGTATACAGTGAGATATGATCACCCCATGAAGTTAATTAATTTATCCCTTATCACAGTTATTATCTGTGTGTGTGTGTGTGTGTGTTAAGAACATTTAAGATCTATTCTCCTAGCAATTTTCAATTAGACAATACATTATTAATAACTACAGTCACCATGTTACACATCAGGTCTCCAGAACTCATTCAGCTTATAATGGAAAGTTAGTACCCTCTGACCAACAGACATCTCTGCATTTCCTCCCTCCCCCCATCCCCTGGTAACCATTCTTCTACCCTGTTTCTAGGAGTTTGACTTTTTAAAAATTTTACATATAATTGAGATCAGCAGTATTTATTTGTCTTTCTGTATCTGGCTTATTTTACTTAGTATGACGTCCTTGAGGTTCACCCATGTTGTCGGAAATGGCAGGATTTCTAAGGCTAAATAATATTCCATTGTATGTATATATACATCACATTTTCTTTATCCACTCATCTGTTGATGGGACACTTAGGTTGTTTTCAAATCTTGGCTATGGTGAATAATGCTACAATGAACATGGGAGTGCAGGTATCTCCTCGAGATACTGATGTCATTTCCTTTGGCCATGGACTCAGAAGTGAGATTTCTGGATTATATGGTAGTTCTATTTTTAATTATTTGAGGAAATACCATTCGGTTTTCCATAATGGTTTTACTGATTGATATTCCATTTACATTACAGCGTGTAAGTATTCCCTGTTCTGCATATCCTTGCCAACGCTTGTTATCTTTTGACTCTTTGATAACAGCCATCTTAAGAGTATGAGACTCGTGTGGTTTTGATTTTGCATTTCCCTGATGGTTAGTGATGTTCAGCACTTTTTCATACACCTAACGGCCATTTGTATGTTTTCTTTCGAAAAAGGTCTATTTAGGTGCTTTGCTCATTTTTTTTTCTTTTGCCATAGAGCAGTATGAGTTCTTTATGTATTTTGGCTGTTAATACCTTACAGCTTGCAAATATTTTCTCATTCTATAGGATGCCTTTTCATTTTGTTGACTCACTTTCTGTGCAGAAACTTTTTTTTAAGATTTATTTGACAGAGAGAGAGACAGCAAGAGAAGGAACACAAGCAGGGGGGTGGGAGAGGGAGAAGCAGGCTTCCCACCAAGCAGGGAGCCCGACGGGGGGTGGGGGGCTCGATCTCAGGACCCTGGGATCATGACCCAGGAAGGCAGATGTTTAATGACTGAGCGACCCAGGCACCCTTGTGCAGAAGTTTTTTAATTTGATGCAGCCCCACCTGTTTAATTTTTCCTTTGTTGCCTGTGCTTTTGGTGTCATAACCCAAAAAACCATTGTCGAGACTAATGTCAAGAAACCTTTCCCATGTGTTTTTCTAGGAGTTTTAGAATTTCGGGTCTTACATTTAAGGCTTTAACCAATTTTGAGTTGATTTTTGTGTATGGCATGAGACAAAGTTCCAATTTCTTTCTTTCGCCAGTGAATATCCAGTTTTCCCAACATATTTATTGAAGAGAATATCCTTTTCCCCATTGTGTATTCTTGGCACCTTAGTTGACTGAACATGTGTGGGTTTATTTCTGGGCTTTCTATTCTGTTCCATTGATCCCTGTGTCTGTTTTAATGCCAGTACCATACTGTTTTGATTACTGTAGCTTTGTAGTATGATTTGAAATCAGGAAGTAAGATGCCTCTGACTTTGTTCTTCTTGCTCAGTATTGCTGTAGTTGCTTGGGATCTTTTGTGACTCCATATGAATTTTAGGATTTTTTTGTTTCTCTGAAAAATTGTCATTGGAAATATAATCCCTATAAAAATAGGCACCACATTGAATCTGTAGACTGCGTAGGGTTATATTGACATGTTGACACATATTATTTATTAATTCTCCAGTCCATGAACACAGTATTAATTATTTGTGTCTTCTTCAATTTCTTTCACCAACATTTCATAGATTTCAGTGTACAGATCTTTTACCTCTTTGGTTGAATTTATTCCTAAGTATGTTATTCTTTTTGATGTAAATGGAATTGTCTTCTTAATTTTTTTTCAGATAGTTGGTTGTTAGTGTATGGAACTGCAACTGATTTTTGTATGTTGATTTTGTATCCTGCAGCTTTACTGAATATGTTTATTAGTTCGAAGAGTTTCTTTGAGGAGTCATCTGCAGACAGAGACAATTTTACTTCTCCCTTTCCAAACTGGATACCTTCTTTCTCTTGCTTAATTGTTCTGGCTCAGGCTTCCAGTAATATGTTGAATAATAGTGGTGAGAGGTAGCATCCTTATCTTGTTCCTGATTTTAGAGGAAAACATTTAAACTTTTCACCCTTTAGTATGATGTTAGCTGTGGGCATGTCCCATATGGCCTTTGTTGAGGTACATCCTTCATACCTAATTTGTTGAGCGATTTTATCATAAAATAATGTTGAATTCTGTTAAATACTTTTTCTGCACCTATCAAGATGATCATATGGCTTTTATCCTTTATTCTGTTAATGTGGTATATAATGTTTATTGATTTGAGTAAGTTGAATCATGTTTGCATCCCTGGGATAAATATTACTTGATTATGGTGCATGATCCCTTTAATGGGCTGTTGAATTCGATTTGCTAGGATTTTGTTAAGGATATTTGCATCTACGTTCATCAGAAATATTGGCCTAGGGGCGCCTGGGTGGCTCAGTGGGTTAAAGCCTCTGCCTTCGGCTCAGGTCATGATCCCAGGGTCCTCGGATCGAGCCCCACATCGGGCTCTCTGCTCAGCAGGGAGTCTGCTTCCTCCTCTCTCTCTGCCTGCCTCTCTGCCTCCTGTGATCTCTGTCTGTAAAATAAATAAATAAAATCTTTAAAAAAAAAAAGAAATATTGGCCTATAGTTATCCTTTCTTATAGTCTCCTTGGCTGGCTTTGCTATCGGGTAAAGCTGGCCTTATAAAATGAGTCCCCAGTCCAATCCAGACAGCAGGTCTGTTAACAGGCCTAGATGGCTGTAGCTCCCACCAATCCCTGGTTACACTTGCACCATGTCTCTGGACGAGTCCCCGAGTGGGAAGACAGACTGTGGCAGAGTGGGCTGGAGCTGGGTCATTGGACTGCTTCAAGTTCTGCCATCAAGAATTAGGTCAGTGGGCCAGCCTCTGCAGCTCAGAGGGGCATGTCTCTTACCAGTTTCCCTGGGTGGTCAGAACTGCTCCCAGCCATGGCAGAGAGGGGTTGGCACTCAATCCCAGGGCCATTTCAAGGTACATAGCTGGGACTGACTTCAGGGTCTACGTCAGGACCGAGGTCGGCAGGCCTGCTATGAGGAGCACAGACGGGCAATGCTGGATCCCTGCGTAGGCAGGACTGAGATCAGGGCTGAAGCCAGGTCACAGAGCTACTTCAGGATCCAAAGTCAGAATCAACATTGGCTAGACTGTTACCAGGATCATGTCTCCCACAGGGCCCCTGTGGAGGCAGGTCTGACCCTAGACTGGCAGTTAGAGTGGGGCTGTAGCTGGATCACAGGGATGCTTCAAGGATCTGCAGTTGGACCCATGGCTAGCAGGCGTGACACTGGGGCATGGATGACTGTGGCTCCTCCTGGAGCCTTGATGGATGGAACTGGATGCAGGACTGTAGCCAAGTGGGGGTACAGCCAAGTCCGTAAGGAGACAGAGTGATTTTCGTTCTTCACCCAGGAACATAGTTGGTTGGACTGCCACCAGGGCCAGGGCCTTCTCAAAGCAGTTTTCCTTAGTCCTGGAATTTCCTGGGATTTCACAACCTCCTACCAGAATCCCAAAGCTCCCACAAAGGCACTTTTGTCTGTGGATGGCTCCCAGACTGTTTTATGTGTAGGGGAAAGTGAGCTGGGGACCTCCTATTCCACCATTTTGCTTATTAGGAAAAAAAAAAAACCCTAGACAAAGATATTAAACTATTATAACCCCTCTCTGTGAGGTAAAGGTGAAAACTCTTGAAATTAATGGAACATAGAAGTTCTCAGCAGAGAAACAGAAAGGAAAAAAAATAACCAAGTGGAAATTTTACAGCCAAGAAGTAAAAAAATGGAAATTTAAAAATTCATTAGATGGAACATGAAGACAGATCATTAGAAATGATCAAATCTTTTTTTTAAAAAATATTTTACTTTTAGTAATCTCTATACCCAATATGGGGCTCAAACCCACAACCCCACGATCAACAGTCCCATGCTCTGCTGACTCAGCCAGCCAGGTGCACCTGAAATGGTCCAATCTGAAGAACTGAGGGAAAAAAAACTGCAAACAAAATGAGCAGAGTCTGAGGGACCTGTAGGACAAAATCAAAAGTCCAAGAATGAGGGAGAAAGAGATGGGTAAAGAAAAAAATATTTGAAGAAATAATGATGCAAAATTCCCCAAATTTGGTGAAGTATATAAATTCACAGAATATATGTGCCATATATATATATACACATATGTATATGTATATATATATATATGAATATACAAATTCAAGAAGTTCATCAAATCCTAAATAGGGAAAAAACTCAAAGAAAGCCATGTTCTGGCATATCATAACTGTGCTGCTAAATGGACAAAGGGAGGAATCTGTAAGGTAAACAAAGAAAGACAACAGATTACATAAAAGGCTGGATAATAGTTGTGGATTTCTCATTAGAAAAGATGGCAGCCAGAAATAAGGGGAACAGTAGCTTTCAAGTGAGAACAGGGAAAAAAAGTATCATCACATAATTCTATATCCAAAAAAATATATATCCTTCAGGAATGAAATGAGAGAAAAACATTCTCAGATAAAGGAAAACTAAGAAAATCCCCCACTAGCAGACCTGCTCTAAGAGAAAGGCTAAGGAAAGTTCTCTGGGTTTTACTGAAATGGCATCAGAGGAAAGCTAGGGACGTCAGAAATAAGAGAGGATAAATACCGGAATAAGTAAAATGGACTTTTCCCCTCCTTTTATAGACTTTCTTTAAAATGTTTGCAGTTGTGGGGTGCCTGGCTGGCTTAGCTGGGAGAGTGTGTGACTCTTGATCTCACAATTGTGAGTCTGAGCCCCATGTTGGGCACACAAATTACTTAAAAATAAAATCTTTGGGGGTGCCTGAGTGGCTCAGTCAGTTAAGCATTAGACCCTTGATTTTTGCCCCGTTCATGATTTCAGGGTCATGAGATAGAACACCATGTTGGGCTCCATTCTCTTTCTCCCTCCGTCCCTCACCACCTCCTATCTGCATGCTCATACTCTCTCTCTCAAAAAAAAAAAAATTACATAAATAAATAAATAAAATAAAATCTTTTAAAAAAATGTTTGCAGTTGAAAGCAAAAAAAAAATTTATCATTGTTTGGGGAGGCTTTCAATGTATATAAACATCATATATATGACAACTATAATTTAAAGGGGAAGGGTTTCATAAGGTTATAAGGCTTCTATATTTACTTTAAGTGATAAAATATTAGCTCAAGTAGTCTGTGTGAAATTAGATGCTTAATATCATCAGTTCTAGGGTGCCTGGGTGGCTCAGTCGGTTAAGTGTCTGCCTTCGGCTCACGTCATGATCCTGGGGTCATGGGATCAAGTCCCACATCCTCCCTGTCTCTACCTCTCTCTCTCTCTCTCTTTCTCTCTCTCTCATGAATAAATTTTTAAAAATCAGTTCTAGAACAACCACTAAAAAACTTAATTCAAAGATATATAACTAAAAAGTTATAATACATTAAAAATGGAATCCTGGGGCGCCCAGGTGGCTCAGTCATTAAGCGTCTGCCTTCAGCTCAGGTCAGGATCCCAGAGTCCTGGGATCGATCCTCAGGTCAGGCTTCCTGCTCAGTGGGAAGCCTGCTTCTCCCTCTCCCACTCCCCCCTGCTTGTGTTTCCTCTTTCACTGTGTCTCTCTCTGTCAAATGAAATCTTTTTAAAAAATGGAACACTGGGGCGCCTGGGTGGCTTCTTTCAATAAAGCTATTTAAAAAATGAAGGATACGGGTGCCTGGGTGGCTCAGTGGGTTAAGCCTCTGCCTTTGGCTCAGGTCATGATATCAGGGTCCTGGGATCGAGCTCCTCATAGAGTTCTCTGCTCAGCGGGAAGCCTGCTTCCCCTCTCTCTTTCTTTCTCTGCCTGCCTCTCTGCCTACTTGTGATCTGTCTGTCAAATAAATAAATAAAATCTTTTTTAAAAAATGAAGGATGGAAAATATATCCTATGCAAATATCAAAACAAATCTAGAGTGGCTGGGTTGATAACACACAAAGCAGATTTCAGAAAGTAAAAAAAATCCCCAGGTATAAGGAAAGATATTACGTAATGTTAAAAGAGTTGGTCCACAAAGAAGACAAAACACCCCTGAATATATATACACTTTGAAACAGAGATCCAAATACATGAAGCAAAAAGTGATAGAAATGATAGGAGAAACAGAGAACCCACAATTACACTTTGAAACTTCAACTCTCTTCCTGAGTAATTCACAGACCAAGCAGACAGAAAATCAATGAGAACACAGAAGACCTAAATAACATTATCAACAACATAATCTAATTTATATCTCTAGAATACTTCAACAACAGCAGAATACACTTTATTTTCAAATGCATGCAGCATCCCCCA
This sequence comes from Martes martes, assembly GCF_963455335.1. Classification (NCBI taxonomy): domain Eukaryota; kingdom Metazoa; phylum Chordata; class Mammalia; order Carnivora; family Mustelidae; genus Martes; species Martes martes. Next base: position 51,503,482 of record NC_137905.1, read on the forward strand.
GGAAAGATCATATCCTGGCTCATAAAACAAGTCCTAGCAATTATAAAAAATAAAATCATACACAGTATGTTATCTGACCATAATAGAATTAAACTAGAAGTAAATAAACAAAGATACCTGGGGCACCTGGGTGGCTCAGTCGGTTAGGCATCTGCCTTTGGCTCAGGTTGTGTTCCTGAGGTTCTGGGATCAAGCCCTGGGCTGGGTTCCCTGCTGGGAGCCCACTTCTCTCTCCCCCACCACCTCGTGCTCTTTCTTACTATCTCCCTCTCTCTCAAATAAATAAATTCGTAAGAAGAAAAAACAAAAAAACAAAGACACCTTAAAACCCCTACATGTTTGAAAGTTAAACAACACACTTAAAAATAATCTATGGGTCAAAGAAGAATTGTTAAGGGAAACTGGAAAATATTTGCACTAGACAAAAATGAAAATACAAATGTCAAATTTTCTGTATTGCAATTAAAGCAATGTTTAAAAGGAAATTTATTATTACCAAATGCTTACATTGGAAAAGCAAAACAAAAGGAGAAAATCCAACGTTCTCAGATAAACAAAATCTAAGGGAGTTTATTACCACTAGGCCTGCCTACAAGAAATGCTGAAGAATATTCTGCAGGGTGAAATGAAAGGACACTAGAAGTTAATTAGAGCCATATGAAGAAATAAAGATCTTAAAAAGGTAAATTATGGGTGATTATAAAAACTGTATTATATAACAATAGTTTGTAACTCCGTATTTTATTTTCTACATGAAAGAGAGGATTTCTTTTTTTGAAAGATCTACTTATTTATTTGAGAGAGAGTGAGCAGGGGAAGGGGCAGAGGGAAAGGGAGAGAGAGAATCTCAAGCCTGACATGGGGTTCAATTGCACAATGCTGAGATCATAACCTGAGCTGAAATCCAGAGTCAGACGTTCAACTGACTGAGCCACCCAGGTGCCCCAAAAGAGATGATTTCAAGAAACCAATAAATTTTTTAAAATTATTAGTTTAAAAATTGGTTTTATTGTAACCTATGTTTGTAACTCCACATTTGGTTTTCTATATAAGTTAAGATACTAGTGCATTGAAATGAATTATTAGTTTGTGTTTGGGGACACACATGTAATTTTGTGACATCATCAACCAGAAAGAGTGGTGAGAGAGCTATAAAGGAGTAGAATTTTTGTATGTTATTGAAAAGTTGGTAGGGATTCAAATTAGAGTGCTCTGATGTTAGGATATTTTATGTAATCACCATGGTAACCACAAAGAAAATAGCTATCAAATATACAGAAAATGAAATGAGAAAGGAATTTTAACATTTCACTATAAAAAAAAAAAAAACCAAACACCAAAGAAGACAGTAATAAGGGAATAAGCATGGAGGAACTGTTAGGCATATAGAAGGCAAATAACAAAATGATACCAGTAAATCTCTCCTTATCATTAATTACTTTAAATGTAAATAGATAAATTTATCTAATCAAAAGATTATTTTCAGAATGGATAAAAACACACGATCCAATTATATTCTATCTACAAGAGACTCACTTTAGATCCAAAGACACAAATAGATTGAAAAGATAGAAAAAGATATACCATAAAAATAGAGAGCCAGGGGTGGCTATACTAGTATCAGAAAAAACAAACTTTAAACTGAAATAGTTTACAAGAGACAAAGAAAGACATTATATATTAATAAAAGGTTCTAAGCAGCAAGAATATATAACAATTCTAAGTATTTGCACACCTAGTAACAGATTAAAATACATGAAGCAAAAATAAATAGAACTAAAAGAAGAAGAGTTCTACAGTAACAGATGGGGACTTACATACCCCACTCTCAGTAACGGATAGGACTACTCTGGAAGCAGAGATCCTAAACAAGACAATAAACCAACTAGATCTAATACATCAACAGAATACAGCTTAATGACAACAAGCACATATAGTCTTCTGAAGTGCACACAGAGATTTTCCAGTGTAGATCAAGTGTTAGGTCACAAATTAAGTTTCAACAGATTTTAAGAGGTAGATATCATTTAAAATGTCTTCCCTGACCACAAGGGATGAAGTTAGAAATCAGTAACAAGGGGTTCCTGGATGGCTCAGTTGGTTAATCTGCTATGTTTGGTTCAGGTCTTAATCCCAGGGTCCTAGGATCAAGACCCACATGGGGCTCTCAGTGGGTAGTCTGTTCCCCGCCCCTGACTTGTGCTCTCTTGCTTGCTCTCTCAAATAAAGCCTTTTAAAAATTGACCAAAAAAGAGAAATCAATAACGAGAGTAAAACTGGAAAATACAAAAAATTGTGGAAATTAAACAACATACTCTTAATGAATGGAACAAAGAAGAAATTATGAAAAAAATTCCATTTACAGTAGCATCAAAAAGAATAAAATACGTAGGAATAAACAAAAGGAAGTAAAAGATTTGTGCAATGAAAACTATAGAATATTGCTGGAACAAAGAAGACATAAATAAAGGGAAACATATCTTGAGATATGTTTCCACCATGAATGGAAAGACAAAGTTGTTAAAATGTTAATACAATCCAAAGCAATCTACAGATTTAATTCAATCCCAATCAAAATCCCAGTGACTTTTAAAAAATATAAATAGAACATTTGTGTGGAATCTTAAGGGGTCTTGAATAGCCAAAAACAATCTTAAAAAGGGAGAACAAAGATGGAGGATTCATACCTGAGCCGACTTCAAAACTTAGTACACTAATCGAAACAATGTGGGACTGGCATTAAGACAGACATATAAACTAATACAACAGAATGGAGAGCTCAGAAAGAAACCTTTGCATACATTGTCAAATGATTTTTGACAATGCTGCCAAGACCATTTGATAGGGAAAGAATAATCTTTTCAACAAATGGTGCTGGGAAAATCCACATGCAAAAGAATGAAGTTGGACACTTCCTTACCTAACACCATATATAAAAATTAACTCAAAATGGATCAAAGACCTAAAACTATAAAACTATTAGAAAACACAGAGCAAAATCTTCTTGATACTGAATTTGGCAATGATTTCTTGGATATGACACCAAAGGCACAGGCAACAAAAAATATGTAGACTAATTAGATCTCATGAAAAATTTTCAGGGTACCTGGGTGGCTCAGTTGTTGAGCATCTGCCTTCCGCTCGGGTTGTGATCCTAGCATCCTGGTCCTAAGATCGAGCCCTGCGTTGTTGGGGGAACCTGCTCCCCCTCCCCAGCTCCCCCTGTTTGTGTTCCTTCTCTTACTCTCTGCCAAATAAATAAATAAAATCTTAAAAAAAAGAAAAGAAAAAGGAAAAAAATTTCAAATTTGTGTATCAAAAGATAATGTCAACAGAGCAAAAATGCAACCCACAGAATGAAAGAACATATTTGTGAAATCACGTATCTGATGAGGGATTCACATCTAGAATACATAGAGAACTCCACATCTGATTTAAAAATGGGCAAAGGACTACCATGAGATACTATCTCACACATTTTCGTATGGCTACTACGAAAAAAAGGAAAGAAAAGAAAAGAACAAGTGTTGGTGGAGATGTGGAGAAATTGGAACTCCTGTGCACTGTTGGTGACAATGTAAAAAATGGTATAGCTGCTGTGTAGAAAACAGTAAGGCAGTTCCTCAGAAAATTAAAAATATAATTATCATATAATTCTGGTTATATACTCAAGGTAATTGAAATCAGGGTCTCAAAGATATTCTTGTACACCCATGTTCCTAGCAGCATTATTCACAACGGCTAGAATGTGTAAGCAATCCAAGTGCCTACTGAGGGATAAATGAATAAGCAAAACATGGTATAGCCATATAATGAGGTATTATTTGGCCCTACAAATTTAGGAAATTCTGACATGTGCTACAACACAGGTGAACCTTAAGGATATTATACTAAGTGAAACAATGCTAGTCACAAAAAGACAAAGACTGTATGATTCTACCTATATAAGGTACTCAGAATAATCAAAATGGAGACAAAGAGTATTAAAATGGTAATTGCTAGGGCCTGTGGGGGGTGGGTAATAGCGATTTATTGTTTAATGTATATAGAGTTACAGTTTTACAAGATGAAACCGTTGTGGAGGCAGATGGTGGTGATGGTGTGCAACACTATGAATATATTTAATACCACTAAGTTGAACACTTATAACTAGTTAAGATGGTTTAAGTTTTACATTATGTGTATTTTACCAAAATAGAAAAATTTGAAAAAAAAGTGGAATGCAAAATGGTATAGCTACAGAGAGTCATAGTTTCTTCTAAAAGTTAAAAATACACTTTTTTTAAAAAAGGATTTTATTTATTTGTCAGAGAGAGACAGACAGAGGTAGGCAGAGGGAGAATCAGGGTTCTTGGGAGCCCGATGCGGGGCTCCATCCCAGAACCTTGGGATCATGACCTGAGCTGAAGGCACACGCTTAACCAACTGAACTACATTTCCACATAACCCAGCAATAGTAGCTATTTCCCCAAGCAGTTTTATTTACAAAAACCTGTATGCCAATGTTTATAGCTACTGTACTCATGATTGCCCAAACTGAAAAAACCCACATATCCTTCAACTACTGAATAATAAACTGTGGTACATTCATAGAATGCAATAAGTAGTAAAAAGGAACGAAATATTGATGTAGTCAACATCCATGAATTTCTTATCCATTACACAAATGAAAGAAGCCAGACTCAGAAGGCTACATAAAGTATGATTCCATTTAAACAACACAGTGGAAAAGTCAGAAGTATAGTGATGGAGAACCCATCACTGGTTGCAGCCAGCTAAAGGTGGAGATGGGGTTTGATTATAAAGGGGCAGCACAAGGAAATCTGGGAGTGATGGAGCTAGCTGTTTTGTGTCTCAACTGTGGTGGTAGTTACATGGCTCTATATGTATATATCAAAAGTCATAGAACTATACACTTAGAGTGAATTTTACTATTTACAAACTTAAATTAAAAAATAATGAAGGGGCACCTGGGTGGCTCAGTGGGTTAAAGCCTTTGCCTTCAGTTCAGGTCATGGTCCCAGGGTCCTGGGATCGAGCCCGCATCAGGCTCTCTGCTCAGCGGGGAACCTGCTTCCCTTCCTCTCTCTCTGCCTGCCTCTCTGCCTACTTGTGATCTCCGTCAGATAAATAAAAATCTTAAAAAAAAATAATGAAAACTTTGTGTTTCAATTATACTTCAACTTAAAAAAGATTTTAAGGGACGCCTGGGTGGCTCAGTCAGTTAAGCATCTGCCTTCACCTCTTCTGCTGCTTGTTCTCGCTCTCTGACAAACAAATAAATAAAATCTTCAAAAAGAAAAAGAAAAGATTTTAAAATGAAGGTATTTTTAAAGATTTATAATCTTTGTAAAATATCAAGATTTATAACAAAGCTACAGTAACTAAAACAGATATAAATCTCTGCATAGATAGACGTCAGATATCTAAATATTTATACATATCAGCTCTTTAATATTGGGATAATTCCCTAATTTATATTCTATATATTGTCTGAGAAGATATTCTATATATTATCTGAAATTTTCATTTTTTTAAAGATTCCTTATTTATTTGTCAGAGAGAGAGAGCACAAGTGAGAGAGAGAGAGAGAGAAAGAGCATGAGCAGGGGGAGTGGCAGGCAGAGGGAGAAGCAGGCTCCCCACTGAGCAAGAAGCCCAATGTGGAACTCGATCCCAGGACCCCAGGATGACGACCCAAAACAAAGGCAAACATTTAACTGACTGAGCCACCCAGATTTTTGCTTTGTAATACTTAAGACTTTAATCCATCTTACATTGATTTTTTCATAAGGTGTGAAGGGTGACTCTAAATTTATTTTTTAATATGGATATCCAATTGTATCAGCACCATTTATTTTATTTTATTTTCAAATTTTATTTATTTATCAGAGAGAAAGCGAGCACGCGCACAAGCAGGCAGAGGCAGATAGAGAAGCAGGCTCCCTGCCGAGCAAGGAGCTGGATGCGGGACTCGATCCCAGGACCCTGGAATCATGACCTGAGCTGAAGGCAGGGGCTTAACCAACTGAGCCACCCAGGCATCCCATCAGCACCATTTATTAAACAGAATTTTCTTTCCCTACTTATTTGTAACGTCAACTCTGCCATTTATTAAAGCTCCATATATCTGTGGGTCTGTTTCTGGGTTCTTTATTCTGTTTCACTGGTCATTTTGTGTATCCCTGCATATTTACCTCACTGTCTTAGTTACTGTAACTTTATGCAGACAGGAGAGAGAGAGAATCTCCAAAACAGGTAAAGCAAAACAATATAGGGATACATACATAGGTTCTAAAACAATAAAGCAGCAAGGAAATAATTACCCTAAAAGTCAGAACACTGATTTCCTCTAGAGAGGAGGGAAACAGTGGTGTTGGAGTACGGGCACATGGGACCTTAGGGGATATAGATTCTTGACCAGGGTCATGGTGACAAGCATGTCTGCATTCCCTATGAGTCAAGTAGGCACCATCGAAAATAATTCAGCTTAAACTCCTTAGCAGGTACACTACTTAAGGAGGCTGACTTGTGAAGGAGGATATGAGAGGTGGAAGAGGTTATATTAGAGTCAAATCTCCTGTGTCAGCGAATCATGCTGACCAGGGAGAAGTCACACATAAGCCTCCACAAGAAAGTCACCGTTCAGATTCCTCCTACACACTAGGGAATACAAGGCGAGGCTGTGTGCCCCAGAGAAGCAGAGACCACCACCAAGGGACAATTGTAGTTACATCTTCAGTAAAGTTGGAGATGACTGTCCCTTATTTTCTTCCATGAAGACTTAGACTTGAAGAAAGGAGGGGTCTTAAGTTTGAAAACACTGGAGCACTTGTGGTGAGAAACAGGTTTAGAAAAGGGGGAGGAGGGGTGCTTGGGTGGCTCAGTGGGTTAAGCCTCTGCCTTCAGCTCAGGTCATGATCTCAGGGTCCTGGGATCGAGCCCCGAGTCAGGCTCTGCTCAGCAGGGAGCCTGCTTTCCTTCCTCTCTCTCTGTCTGCCTCTCTGCCTACTTGTGATCTTTGTCTGTCAAATAAATAAATAAAATTTAAAAAAAGGGGGGCTCCTGGGTGGCTCAGTGGGTTAAGCCTCTGCCTTTGGCTCGGGTCGTGATCTCAGGGTTCTGGGATCGAGCCCCGCGTCAGGCTCTGCTCAGCAGGGAGCCTGCTTCCTCCTCTCTCTCTGCCTGCCCCTCTGCCTACTTGTGATCTGTCTGTCAAATGAATAAATAAAATCTTAAAAAAAAAAAAAAAAGAAAAGTGGGGAGGAGATGAGTCAAAGGGGAAGGAAGAATAAAAGGAGAGACCACCTCTTTTCCAGTTCAGGTCCCTTGAGACAGAAGCTTGTCCAGGAATGGGAGTGAAGCAGTTTTGAATCGGATGAGATTGGAATTTTGAAGTAGATGTTAGACTGGATTTTTAATGAATGGAAATGATCAGAAGTTAAGGCATCTAGAACTCGGCAAGATAAAGTCAATAATATGAAGGCAGGCACAGAGCTTGGGGGAAAAACAAAGCTGTTCATATCTGTGCTCTACCACGTCAGACTATTTGAAGGTTGTGTGTGGGTTAACATGTATTTCTTTTTATTTATTTATTTAAGAGAGAGAGAGAGCATGAGTGGGAGGGGCAGAGGGAGAAGGAAAGAGAATCTCAAGCCAACTTTGCACTGAAGGCAGAGCTCCATGTGGGCCTCGATTTCACGACCCTGAGATCATCACCTGAGCCCAAACTAAGAGCCGGAAGCTTAACCCACTGCGCCACCCAGGTGCCCTGGGCATTTTTTCCTAATTAAGGGAGAAATAACATATGAAGTGGAGAATTCTCACACCCAGACCTAAAATAAAATTGTTTTACCTATTTAAAAATTCAACTTCTTAACAAAATAAAAATAAATTAAATAGCAGCTTTTTGGATTAATCTATCCATTGAACAAATATTTGATTGCCCACTTGGGCCTGGAAGCACATATAACATTGTTCTGGGTATATGGACACAGTAGCAAACAAATAAAATTCCTGCCTTTTTAAAGCCTACATTCTAGTAAAGCTTATATTCAGTAACTTAAAATATTTTATATAGTGGGGAATATTTGAGTTTCTAACATCTGTGTATGAAATTTGGGTAAATGCATAGATTTAGAGAAAAATTATAGAATCTTTGTACCCTATCATCTATACTAGCTCTTTAATCTTAGAATCATTCCCTTATGCTTAACAATTTAATTGCCCAAGAAATTTGTGGGATTATTTCCCCATCTCCATTTGACAGATACGAAAGCTAAGGCTAAAGAGAGAAAGTAACTTGCTGAGGGTCACAGAACTACCTAAGGGTTTGATATAATAAAAACAGATTCTTTGGGGCGCCTGGGTGGCTCAGGGGGTTAAAGCCTCCGCCTTCAGCTCAGGTCATGATCCCAGGGTCCTGGGATCGAGTCCCGCATCGGGCTCTCTGCTCAAGAGGGAGCCTGCTTCCCCCTCTCTCTCTGCCTGCCTCTCTGCCTACTTGTGATCTCTCCTTCTGTCAAATAAAGAAATAAAATCTTTAAAAAACAAAAAAAACAAAAGATTCTTTGTCTCTGATGCTATGTTCTTCCCACTGGGCCAAGAAGCCCCTTAAAACAGAGGCTATAACGATACTTACACCACTGAGTGGGTCTGGGATTATGCTGCCATGGACACCTAAATCAGTGAGAAGACATGAGGGCATTTCCATATCAGATGTCTACAAACTCTACCGCACAAATTCCGAAGACCGAGGTTTTGCTTCGGTTTGCCTGCCTAGACTCTAGGTTCACCTGTCCTATGCCCTAGGTGGAAACACAGATGATGTGTAGGCTTGGGGATGGGAAAACTGATGGGAGACAGTGTTGAGCTCATTCTGGGAAACAATGAGGCTGAGGGCTTATGGGCACCAACTTCTAGCTGAGAAAAGAACACCAAGAGCATCAGACCACATGACAGAAAAATATGTAAATGAGAGATCTGAGAAGCTAAGTAAAAAACCCCATAATCCTGAATTTCAATTGAAAAAATGAACATGAGTTTATAATATATTTCATCTTAGGGAACTTCCCAGCTGTTATCAATTAAAAAGGCCTAGGAACAATGACAGTAGCAGTGAACACCCCTAGCACAAAACTGTGATCTCTAAATATCATTTCCCATCAAAAGGAACTAGATATCCTTGGAAAAATAGCTGATTTCAGATCTGAGGTATGAAATATACAAATTAATTCTGATAAATAAGCGGAAAGAATCAAAGTTTACTTTGCCTTTCTCATACAAACTGTTTACTCAGGTAACAAATGTTTGGTCATTGGAAATTTCTCTTTCTAGAAGTATTAAGCTAATAAAAAAAAAAGAAGGAATGCTAAAGTTAGACTACCATCACTTTATAAACTCTAATGAGTATGAATATCTAGTGAACAACCATCCATGGCTGCTCAAATCACAAAAAGAGAGAATATCTTTTGCCTCATGCTAGAAGTACATAATACCATTCGTGAAGTATTCTTGTCAGAATATTGACCCTAAAACTAATCAACTTCTTGACCTAACTACCAATTTATAAGAAATCCATGAAACATATTGGGGAAGGTATGTGCTATGAAGTGTATAAACCTGGCGATTCACAGACCTATACCCCTGGGGCTAATAATACATTATATGTTAATAAAAAAATTTAAAAAAAAAAGAAATCCATGAAACAGGGAGCATCTTAAAGAACACCACCAGGAGGCTATCAGCAAATCCAGATGGTTACAAACTACAGGACAAATAACTCAGTTTCATCAGTAAATGCACTCAAGAGGAAGAAGAGAGAGGGAGATCTATAGATTAAAAGGTCCCCCAATGGATAGAGCAACAAGCTGCAACATACAAATTTTATTTGGAGGATGATTTAAACAATATAAAAGAATTATGAGACAGTGTCTCAAATAGTTAAACAGAGTTGGCATATGATCAAGCAATTCCACTCCTAAGTATATGCCAAGAAAAATAAAAACATATGTTCACCCAAAAAACTTTTACATGAATGTTCGTAACGGCATTATTCATAATAGCCCCAAAGTGGAAACAACCCCAAATGCCCATCAACTGGTAACTGGATAAATAAAATGTAGAACTCTACAATGGAATGGTCAGCAATAAAAAGAAATAAAATACTGATATATGTTTCACATGGATGAAGCCTGAAAATATGCCGTTGCATGCAACACATGTTGCATGATCACGTTTATATGAAATGTCCAGAATAAGCAAATCTCTTAGACCAAAAGTAGATTAGTGGTTGTCTAAGGCTGCGGTTGGAGGCTGGAGTAGTTGGGGTGACAGCAAAAGGGAGAGGGGTTTCTTTTGAGGGTAATGGAAATGTACCGAAGTGTAACGGAAATGTACTGAAGTTGACTGTGGGGATGGATGCACAACACTGTGATATTATGAGCCACTGAACTGCACACTTTAAATGGGTGAATTGGATAGTATGTGACTTGTATCTCAACAAAGCTGTTAAGGGGCACCTGGCTGGCTCAGCCAGTAAAGCATGTGACTCTTGAACTTGGGGTCATGGGTTGAGTCCCACCCTGGGTATAGAGATTACTTAAAAAAAATAAATACATCAAAGTTTAAAGAAAGCCACAAAGCTGTTAAGATAAAGCTACCAGGAAAAAAAAAAAAAGAGAGAGAGAGACAACCAGGAAAATCTGACTACTGACTGGGTATTTATTTGATGGTGTTAAAGAACTACTGTTACTTATTTTAAAAATAGTGATAATAGTTTTGTCAGTTTTTTTTTAAAGGGTTCTTATTTTTTAGAGGTAAGTATGGACATATCTACAGATAAAAGGATAAATTCGGGGTTTGCTTCAAAATAATGGGGAGGTCTGCAGTGGGAGGAGGGAAAATGAAACCAGACTGGTCATGAGTTGGTTACAAGACAGGTGATGAATACAAAGGTATTCATTGTTATTCTTTCGTTATGTATTTCAACATTTCTGAAATAAAAGGGCTAGAAGCCACAAGACGAGAATCTTTATCAAGCTACCCCTGACTCACTGTGGGAACCCTTCTTTCTTCCCAGTCTCCTGATGAAAATTAAGGATGACAAGAGCCATATCTCGTGCCATTCTTGTGAGGAAAGTGAAGATATGTGTAAGGTACCCTACCAAGGGACGGGGCTCCATTTTGTCCAAGGCCAGAGAGTCCCAAGAGCAGTGCAAAAGAAAATCTGCTCATCACACACAAAGGGACTACCAAACCGGACTTCAGACAGTAAGGACCCCCAGAGCTATGGAGAGAAGAAACTACAACAGTAATCGGTTTTTCTATCTACAACCAGTATCCCCACAGCAACGTGAGACAGTCGCAATTCAAACAGCCTTGCAGTTAGGCGCCAAAGGACATTCAACAATGTCCAGATAAGATAAAAATTTAGAGTGGGAGGAGACAAACCAAGAGCATCATTCCACTCCCATCGGTTTACCCAGTAAGCCCCTTCTTCTCAATCCCTCTCCCACAGGTTCCATTCCCAAAGCTGAAACTGGACGGGGAGGCAGAAAGGAGGATGAACACCCGCGTTCCCTGAAGGAATGGGGTTTAAAACAGACCATCTGGTAATGAGAAGGTGGCTGCCTCCTCTCGGGTTTTCATCTTACCGGACTCAATAGCACCGGGTTTCCGGGGGACAGATCGTTTGGATGGGAGGGGTGGGGCGAATGAGAGTGAGAGGCGGGGCTATAAGGCACAGGAACCAATAGGCGATGAGCCGGAGGTTCACGTCCAGTCTAGCCCTCCAACCCCCAGAGCTTGCCCAGCGAGAAACTTCAGCGGTCCAGAGACTTGCAACCTCACCTCTTCCCACTTAACCGGCCCATCCTCAGGGTCCCACCCCCCAACGGTTGGGATGTCTGCTTTTTCTTTTGTAACAGAAAGTTATGCAGAGGCAGCCACCCAATGGTAGCTAAGCAACCCAAGATAAGGAGGACTCTGAGCATTTGAAAACACATTCCTTGGATCTTCTGGAATCCAAACCACCTTCAGCCACAGGTCCCAACCCCAGTCGCTAACTGACGGACCCCATTTCCTTTTGGGAAATACTTCAGCTCAGTTGTAAAGTGGTCCCTCCCACAAGTCCCGCGATCCCTACTCAGTCATCACCCACTAGGCAAATTCATTCGATTTAGCCCTGCAGTAAAACCTGCCATGTAGGGGTGCCTGGGTGGCTCAATGGCTTAAAGCCTCTGCCTTCCACTCAGGGCATTGGGCTCTCTGCTCAACAGGGAGCCTGCTTCCACCACCACCCCCCGGGACTGCCCCTGCCTGCCTCTCTGCCTACTTGTGATCTCTGTCAAATAAATAAAATCTTAAAAAAACAAAACAAAACAAAAAAACCTGCCATGTCTTCTACCACACAGACATGGGGCCCTGGTGGGCTCAGCAATATAGACTGGTAGTTCCCTAAACTGGTGTGTGTCAATTCACAGTCTTGGAACCTCTTTTCAATTTTTAGACTCATTATAGGATTACCATGTCCCATTAGCAAATGCATTAATATTCTTTCCAACCTTGCTGAAGCCACCATTTCCCAGTTTTGTCTAGGCTAAAGGCCAATCCCTGGATAAAGCAAGCTTAGTAACAGAGATTCTGAATTTGCCATGGTAAGGAGAAGGCAGGAACTCTGGGCTGGACATCTGGCTCTCAAAAGAAAGAACTCGTGGGGAAAAGGCATTTATAGAAAAAAAAAGTCTGCTGACACCCAGTACTTGAAGCCCAATGGACTGATTTATTGACCAACAGCATTACTCCTCCAGCTCCCTTCCAGGAGCTGAACAGACAAGTCAAGAAGCAGATTTGTTAGGCATTACTGACAATGTGTGTGTGTATTTTCACACACACACACACACACACACACACACACACACACAGTCTCTCTCTCTCTCTCTCTGAGGAAGGGGATGGGGAAAACATAGTAACAGTGGTAATCAGGGAGGATGGGGTCTGGGAGGGGGCTGCAAATCCAGGCCCCATGAGTCAACCAAATTAATGCCTTTCTCTTGGGAGTAAAAGCAGTTCTGCATCTAGGGATATCAACAGTTGCACATTGGTATTAAGAGTTGCCCATTATGCTGTTTCAAGGAATGTGTGATGTCAAATGAATGAAATTAGGCAATCACCAACAGGTTGACCAGCAACTTGATTATCAGCTTACAGGACTTCTTCCTTTTGGACCTCTGTAATAGGTGCTGGATGGATTAAGGGTAAGGATTTGGAGGATATCACAGGCTTGCCCTGGCTTGTGGAGCTGAAGGAAATCCTTTGGGTGAGGCAGTATACAAAGTATGTGGGGATGGGGAGGATGACCATGAGAAAAACGGCAATAACCGCAAGCAGCCCCCACGATGGGTATTGTCGAAGAACCTCTTTTGACTGTGGAAAGATGGGAAAGGGGCTCAGAATGTCAAAGTTCCCAGAAAAGGAAGGACTGTAGAAGGGAAGGGTGGGAGGGGAAGGAAGGCAGAGAACTAAGGAGTCTTTAGGGAGTCAGGGAATGAGATGATAGGGTCTTTAGGCCATGGGTAGATTGAAAGATCTAGCCCCCACTCCCTAGGAAGGTCTGGTGTCAGGGGAGGGAGGCTCACACTGTTCGAGTCCCAGGCCACATAGGTGATAGTCTTCTGAGACAGATGAATCACAGTAATCACAAACAGGGCTAGCAGCACAACTGGAGACAGAAACCACCACAGCCAACAAATGATGAGAGAAGCAGGAGGTCCCCACATGATTACCAAGTCTTCAAGGAGAGGGAGAAAGGGCCACAAGACTGTGGGAGGCCTAGTCAGGCCTCACCCAGCCTTGGAGGTTGAGGCCAGCCTGACCTTAGCATCTTTCAAATATTCTACTTCACCTCCAAACCTCTGCTTCAGCTCAAGCCTCATTCTCTCTTATCTTCTTATGCTGTCAGTCCTGCAACCCAACCCAAGAAAATATTTTCAAACCTCCCTTTACTGCTCAAAACCTTTCATGGGTACCCAATGCCCTCAGGATAAAGGTCTAGTCCTTTCATTCATTCCATGAGTATGAAAGTGTTTATGATGTGTGAGGGACTCTTCTACATGCTGGGTATCCATGCTGAACAATGCAAACTAAAAAAGAAGGCAACACTTGACCCTCTAGGAACTTTCCTTAGTTTCTTCCAGCCCATGGATACAGCGTCCTCTACTGCAGGTTCTCAATCATAATAAATATCCAAGTGGGTTCTCTGGCCTAGAATGCCATTCTCTTTGTCCACCTATTCATCTGTCTGGACGAGTAGTTACTTTTTCCTTTAGGATGCCTTCCCAGTCTCTCCAGGTCCCCCTAGAGTGTCCCTGGCTACCTTGACTATAGACTTACCACCTGGACTGGGATTATCTGCTTATATATGTCTTCCTCTTTGGTGTCTGTTTTTCGAAAGAAGGAACTCACTCTAATTTATTTGTATCCCAGTAATGACAAGGCCTTCCCAACACAGAGAAAGCCTCAAGAAAATTTTTTGAATGTGTGAATTACTCTCACCTGAAAATGCTGCCACCTAAGCCTTTTGCTTCCGAATTATGCCACTTGGATGTCCACACACCAGCCTGTTAAAAGCCATGCTCAGGAGTCCTTTGTGTTTTATTTGGATTTTCCCACTCTTCCTTGCACAGTTATGTCTATCAGTCCCTGATTATCTTGCTCCCTCTTCTCTGCTGGCTTTTCCTTGCAGCATTAGAAGACATCTCTTAACCTACACCTGTACCACCCTAGCCCAAGCCATTGTTAGCTCTCACTTGGAATATTACAATAACACCTAACTGTTCTCCTTGCTTCGCTCTTGACTCCTCAAGTCTATTTTCCACCCAGCAGTCTTATGTATTTAAAAGTAAATAAATAAATCTGATGATACCGCTCCCCTACTCAAAACCTTCCAGTGCCTCCACCCCTCAAGTAATGTATAAAAGCTAACTCCTGCAATGGCTTAGAAGGTTCTACATGATCTCCTGTTCTCTCTCTGGCTTCATCTACCAACATTCTACTCCAACCTGATCTCCTCCTTCCTCAGGAATTCCAGGCATAATGCTTCCTCTTGCCTCAGCACTTAAGTGTTTCCTCTGCTTGGAACACTTCCTCAAAATCTGTCATGGCTCCTTCCTTCATTTCACTCAGGAGTCTGCTCAAATGTCACCTTATCAGAAAGGCCTTGCTCGCAGTCCTATCTAAATTAACACCCATGCATATTCCCATTCCTGATCATCTTACTTTACCCTTAGATTTTCTATCGATTATCAGCACCTGATATTTTTATATGTTCATCTGATTATTGCTTATTACTACCCCTAGAATATAAATTCCTTGAGGACAGGGATGCTTGTTTTATTCAATAACCTTGGTAAGGAAAACAGTGCCTGGCATGTAATAAGCACTCAATAAGTATGTTAAGTATTGAATGAATGAACAAACAGGTTTTTCAGAAGGCCCTGAAGTTGAGTCCCTATGCCACTCTAGCTGGGTGACAAGAGAGGCAATAAGAAAGGGGTCAACCTTCCCTATAGACCCAAGCTATCACCTCCTGGCCCCATAGGCCCAGCTCACAGCTATGTTTTCAAGTATGATGATGATGGTTATGGGGAAGACCGTCCAGTATTCACTCAGCAGACTCATGTAGTAGATGCCTGAAGGTGGAGTGAAGAAGAGGCCACACAGGAACATGAGCACAAAGACAACCACTGGAGGAAACACTGAATCCGGATCAAGGTCAGAGGTCTGGTTGGGAGACAAGGGCTAAGCAGAGGTTATACACCTGGACTGGGTAAAAGTCTCAGAGAACTCAGGGCCATTGGTGGGAGTTGGGCATTGGTCAGAGTACCTGTAAGCAGCTTTGTATACTTCCTGAAAGAAGAAAAGGTGTCCTGGAGTGGGGTAAGGATGGCCTGCATGATCCCTATCATGCTGCTCAGCCCCAGTGTCAGCAAAAGTAGGAAGAAGAGGATGGGCCAGAAGGCAGACCAAGGAATGAATGACATGGCTTCAATGAAGGCCACGAATGCAATGACTGGGCCCGCCTTAACCTGTTGAGGAGAGAGAGGGCAGGAGTTAAAGTGTCCTTGAACTTAACACAAACATACAGACAAGGATACTATCTATCTTCCCTGGGAAACTCTCTAAAAGCTGCGGGTCACTGAGGAAATCAGATCTCCAGGCTGACCCTCTGATGAGGAAAACCGATCCACCTAACAGCATCCACAGAAGGCATTCTGCAGGCTATAGTTCTTTGCATTACCAGGGCTGTAGGTTATCCTGCTGCTTCTGTGATTTTTTTTTCTAGTGCTAACAAAAGCTGAAATTTCTGTTTCGCTGAAGGCTTTGAGTAACTCTAGGCTCTCTTCACCTATTTTTACTGACCTTCGAAAACTGCTTCTCTAAGTTGCATTCAGTCACATAGCTAAGGACCATGCTCTTGATGGGCTGGGGAAGGCTGCTGAGCCAGGAGCTGGAGATGGAGGTCAGGTTATCAACCAGGTTTGGAGGGGGATGGGCCGCAACAGGCAGTTTCCCCAGGGTTACCAGCTTCGCAAGTGCTTCAGCATTCCTGGGGATGAGGAGCTGAATCACATAGAACATTTGGCTCCTTAAGAGATTGTCTCCTTTTTCCTTATCTTCTAGAAAACAAAGTATACCACTAACCTAGCACTACCGATCTAGGTAAGGTAGAGCCTGGGATAAAACCTAGAAGGTACCCACCTCCATGATCATGAATTTGTGTGAGCCTGGAGAACTTGTGACCCCGGAAGAAGTGTTTTCTATTGTCTCTGCGGGGACTCTGGGGTACCTGCTGCAGTGGTGGGGTCTCTTATTCACCACCTACCTCTTCCCTTTCTGTCTTCTTAGACTAGTGGATAAAAGGCAATCTTCTAGGATTTGCATTACGAATGTCAGTGAGCACCATTTACTTAGATTACCACCTACATAATGCTCCCATGGAGTTGTGCTATGTGAGAGAAACTGCTTCTTAAACCTTCAGATCCAAGCCCTGCTGACCTCTTTAACTTTACCTTCTTCCCATGACCCTCTGCACATTTCATGCTTTAATCAGACTCAACCACTTACAGTTTCAGGGTTGGCCATGCTCTCTCATGCCCAAGACCAACCCTACCCCTGCTACCACTCTGCACTTGACTAATTCCTAAAAATCCTTAAAAACTCAGCTCAGCCTTTCTCTCTCCTGGCCATTTTGGCAGTTGCTCTTGGTTGGAACCATCCGCACCTAAGGTGGGAAGATGGTGGCCCCAAAGAAGATGAAAAAGTCGTGGGAGTTGACCAACTCTAGGCTCCAGCTTGTTATAAAAAGTGGAAGGTACATGCTGGGGTACAAGCAGACTCTGAAAATGATCAGACATGGCAAAGCAAAACTGGTCATCCTCACCAACAATTGCCCAGCCTTGAGGAAATCTGAAATAGAATACTATGCCATGTTGGCCAAAACTGGTGTCCATCACTAGAGTGGCAATAATACTGAACTGGGCACAGCATGTGGGAACTACTAAAGAGTATGCACACTATCACTGATCCAGGTGATTCTGATAACATTAGAAGCATACCACACAGACCGGTGAAAAGTAAATCATGCAGAATTTTTCTTTAATAAAACTTGCCACAGGGACGCCTGGGTGTCTCAGTGGGTTAAAGCCTCTGCCTTCGGCTCAGGTCACAATCTCAGGGTCATGGGATCAAGCCCTGGCGGGGAGCCTGCTTCCCCCTCTCTTTCCACCTGCCTCTCTGCCTACTTGTGATCTCTGTCAAATAAATAAATAAAATCTTGAAAAAAAAAGAACTAGCCACAGCTTGTTTAATAAAAAACAAAAATAAAACAACTTGGCTTGTTGCTCTATACCAAATACTTAGTGATAAGAGCAAAATGCAAGGTGCAGGGAAATAATTATTGTTCGATCACATCTTAGAAAATAAAATATGTCCTCTTGGTAATAGGCAATTTTTTTTATTTATTTATTTTCAGCGTAACAGTATTCATTGTTTTTTCACCACACCCAGTGCTCCATGCAATCTGTGCCCTCCCTAATACCCACCACCTGGTTCCCCCAACCTCCCACCCCCCGCCCCTTCAAAATCCTCAGGTTGTTTTTCAGAGTCCATAGTCTCTCATGGTTCACCTCCCCTTCCAATTTCCCTCAACTCCCTTCTCCTCTCCATCTACCCTTGTCCTCTATATTATTTGTTATGCTCCACAAATAAGTGAAACCATATGATACTTGACTCTCTCTGTTTGACTTATTTCACTCTCACTGTATGTAATTTAAAAGTCTGAAAGATATTTTAAATCTTCTTAAAAGAATTAAAATATTGAAAATGTGAGGAATTATTAGACAAAAATTGAAGTACAGACAAAAACAATGGGGAAAGGGGAAATCCAAAACAACTTTTCCCTGAAGTAAAAGTCAAATACAGCAAACTATACCTGTAGTTTCCAATTTTGTGATCTTTAAGAAATAAAAAGACCATGGAGGTCAGATATAAAGCACCAGAGTCTGCACAAATAAGAATCAGGCTAAAAGTTTCCCTTAAACTTCACACCTCAAAGGGCTACACCTTCAGTATAAAAATGAACTAGAGGGGCGCCTCGGTGGCTCAGTTGTTGGGCGTCTGCCTTCAGCTTGGGTCATGATCCCAGCGTCCTGGGATCAAGTCCCACATTGGCCCCCCCTGTCTGGCGGGAGGGGGCTGCTTCCCTCTCCCACTCCCCCTGCTTGTGTTCCCTCTCTCACAGTATCTGTCAAATAAATAAATAAAATCTTAAAAAAAAAAAAAGAACTAGAAACTCACACCCAAGCCTTCCACAAAACAGGGAATGCAAAGAAGGTTGCTTCAGAAATAAGCAAAATGGGGCACCTGGGTGGCTCAGTGGGTTAAGGCTCTGCCTTCGGCTCAGGTCATGATCTCAGGGTCCTGGGATCGAGGCCCGCATCGGATTCTCTGCTTGGCGGGGAGCCTGCTTCCCCCTCTCTCTTTGCTTGCCTCTCTGCCTACTTGTGCTCTCTCTGTGTCAAATAAATAAATCTTAAAAAAAAAAAAAAGAAATGAGCAAAATGAAGGAAATATTTAAAGTTCCTGGCATGTCATAAGCACAAGCCAGCCCTACCTTGGATTTGCAGCCCAAATATTTGACTCTGGTCATCTCAAGAACTCAGGCTGAGAACTGAGATTCAAGTAGTTTCTTTCTAATGTCCCCCTGCATCAGGTAGAAACAGAAGTCCTATTTGGATGAATGCACCTTCATTCTAGGCCTTAAGAATTCCCACAAATAGGGGTACCTGTGTGGCTCAGTTGATTAGATGTCGGCTCTTGATTTTGGCTTGGGCCATGATCTCAGGGCCATGGGATCAAACCTCTTGTCAGGGTCTGCACGGAGGATGGGGGTCTGCTGGGGATTCTCTCTTCCTCTGCCTCTACCCCCCCCCTTCCATTCACATTCTGTCTTTCTCTCTCTCAAATAAATAGAACTTTTTTTTTAAAAGGAAGAGAGCAAAAGCAGGGGGAGTAGCAGAGGGAGAGGGAGAAGCAGGCTCCCCACTGAGCAAGGAGTCTGATGCAGGGCTCAGTCCCAGGACCCTGGGATCATGACCTGAGGCAAAAGCAGACACGTTAATATAACCGACTAAGCCACCTAGGTCCCCCTAAATAGATCTTTAAAAAAAAAAGAGGGGCGCTTGGGTGGCTCAGTGGGTTAAAGCCTCTGCCTTCGGCTCAGGTCATGATCCCAGGGTCCTGGGATCGAGCCCCGCATCAGGCTCTCTGCTCAGCAGGGAGCCTGCTTCCTCCTCTCTCTCTGCCTGCTTCTCTGCCTACCTGTGATCTCTGTCTGTCAAATAAATAAATAAAATCTTTTAAAAAAAAGAATTTCCATAAATAATGATCAAATAAATAGGACACAGAGAGAATGAAGTAAACAAAAAGAGACACCATGAGCAATAACCATCAGAAACAACACAGTAAAAATCAACCTAAAGTTACTTCCAAATATTAGAATTTTGGAAGATTATAATACAACTATATTTGCTAACATAATAAAAGACAAGCTTAGGAATATTTGAAAGGAAAAATAAACTATAAACTGACCATGAGGATTTTAAAAAACTAAATGGAACATCTTGAAATAAAAAAATAACAAACTTAAAATCGAGTGTGAATAATTCTTCTGTCAGCCACAATGAAGCAAAAGGGGTACAACTTACCCTCCCATTGTAAACAACCAGACAATGGGACAAAATTTGTAAAACAACTGTCTTCAGACATTAAATAATAGGCAGCACAAAACTTTGATCCCTGAGAGAAGGGAAACAAATGAGGTGTGCCATACAACGGGCCTGGTTTTCTGCCTGAAAATACATTCTGGTCTGCAGAGCGGGGAAGAAGATTGCAAGCAAAGCATGGCAGTCTCACTGAGTTGAAGAAGCAAAGGAGTTCAAAGAGGCTGAAGCAGCTGGGAGTTTCAAGGAAGAATTCTGGAGGAGAGGCAGCTGGGAAGAAAAAGAAAAAGTTTACATAGGCGTCCCCTTGAGTCTTTGCTGAATTTTAAGATGCATGTGTGTAGGGTGAAAATCCACAAGACCATGTAAAAAGTAACTGGAAAATATCTAAGTCCTGGATGGGGTATTCCATAGGGACCCCAGGAAGGACATCCCTTAGCAACGGGAATGAACTATTTCTGGAGAAGAAACTACTCTAGACCCATTCTAATGAAGGTTAAAATCAAGCCTCAAGGGACGCCTGGGTGGCTCAGTTGGTTAAGTGGCTGCCTTCGGCTCAGGTCATGATCCCAGCGTCCTGGGATCGAGTCCCACATCGGGCTCCTTGCTTGGTGGGGAGCCTGCTTCTCCCTCTGCCTCTGCCTACCACTCTGTCTGCCTGTGCTTGCTCGCTCTCTCTCTCTAACAAATAAATAAATTTTAAAAAAATGTTTATAAAAAAAAAATCAAGCCTCAAAAGGATCAAAGTAAACCACAAGTAACACTGCCTGCTAGGAAAAAGCTCAATACTCACTGCAGGAAGACAACAAAAGCCAGACACTCAAAAACATAAAATTTACAAAGTCCAGCATCCAGTCAAAAATTAGTAAACAAATTTCGGAAGGAATGTGATCTATACTCAGGAGTAAAATCAGTAAATAAAACAATAAATAAAATAGTGCAATAAATGACAGAAATGATGGAATTAGCAATCAGGGATATTAAAACAGCTATTAAAACTATGTTAAAGGGGCGCCTGGGTGGCTCAGTGGGTTAAAGCCTCTGCCTTCGGCTCAGGTCATGATCCCCTGGGATCGAGCCCCGCATCAGGCTCTCTGCTCAGCAGGGAGCCTGCTTCCTCCTCTCTCTCTGCCTGCTTCTCTGCCTACTTGTGATCTCTGTCTGTCAAATAAATAAATAAAAATTAAAATAAAATAAATAAAACTATGTTAAAGTACTTAAAGAAAACAATAAACCTGACAAGTAGAAAAACAGAAGATTAAAAAAAAAAGTGGGACCTTTGGAAATTAAAACTATAGTATCTGAAGTGAAAAATTCCTGGGGTGCCTGGGTAGTTCAGTAGGCTGAGTGTCTGGCTGTTGATCTGAGCTCAGGTCAGGAGAGCCGGGTTGTGGGACTGTGCTCCATGTTCTGGCAGTCTGCTTCCTTCTTCTCCCTTTCCGCCCCTCCCTCTCCTCACATGTGTGCTCTCAAATAAATAAATACATCTTTTTAAAAATTCCCAAGATTAGATTAACAGCAGATTAGATAATGTAGAAAGAAACATCAACGAACCCAAATAAACAGTATCAGAACTTAAAAAGGACATACAGAGAAAAAATACTGAAGAAAGACAGAAACTCAATGACTTGTAGGTAATACCAAACACTCCAAAATAAGTGATGTGTAACCAGAGTTCCAGGAAAAGAAGGGGTGGTAGATATTTGAAAAATATTGAAATACTGAAAGATATTGAAAAAATACTGGCCTAAATTTTTCCTAATTTGATAAAAACTGTAAACCGTCAGTTCCAAGTTCCAAGAACCTAAATGAAGCCCAAACAGGAAAAATAGAAAGAAAACTGAAAGAACTCTGATAGTAACATTCCTGAAAAACAGAAAATTTTAAAAGCAGCCTGGGAAAAAGTGAGACACATACAACAAAACAAAGATAAGAATGAATGCAGGAACGCCGCCAGAAAGTATAAAAGCAAGAGGACAAGAAATAACAGAAAAAAAAAACTGTCAAACCAAAATTATACACTGAAATATTCTTTCATAACTAAAGATATTTCATATATTCATATATATGATTCATATATTTCATATATTTATACGGATATATGTTTCATAACTAAAGGTGAAGCAAAGACTTTCAGACAAACAAAAATTGAGAAAATTCATTGCTGACAGGTCTGCATTACAAAAAAATGCTAAAGGAGGTTCTTAAATGGAAGAAAAAGAATACCAGATGGAAGCCTGGATCTATATAAGGAATAAACAGTGCTGGAAATGGGAAATATTTGGGTAAATATAAGACACATTTTTTCGCATTTAAAAATTTCTTTTAGGGGCGCCTGGGTAGCTCAGTGGATTAAAGCCTCTGCTTTCGGCTCAGGTCATGGTCTCACGGTCCTGGGATCGAGCCCCGCATTGGGCTCTCTGCTGCGCGGCAAGCCTGCTTCCTCCTCTCTCCCTCTCTGCCTGCCTCTCTGCCTATTTGTGATCTCTGTCTGTCAAATAAATAAATAAAATCTTTTTTAAAAATTTCTTTTAAATACATAGATAATTTAAAGCAAAAATAGTAGCAATGAATTACGTTTATAATGTGCTGAGAAGAAAAATGTGTTACAATAATACAAAGGACAGGAGGAGGGAATAGAAATACATTGTTGTAATGTTCCTACATTTTGTGAGAAATTATTTAATATTATTTGAAAGAAGATGGTGATGAGTTAAAGATGTATACTATAAGCTCTAGAACAATCACTGAACATATAAAACAAAGAGATACACGGAAGAAGCCAAGAAAGGAGATAAAAATGGAATCCTAAAAATCTCTTTTAAAGACTTAATCTAGTTGGAAAATGAGGAATAAAGTAACAAGAGATGCAACAAAAAGAAAAGTAGTACCAAGAGGTTAGACTTAAACATAATTCTATGGATAATTACAATAAATATAAATGGCCTAAATATCACAATGAATAAAAAATCAAGAAAGAACTATATATGCTGGGGTGCCTGGGTGGCTCATTGGTTAAAGCCTCTGCCTTCGGCTCTGGTCATGATTCCAGGGTTCTGGGATCGAGCCCCGCATCGGGCTTTCTGCTCGGCAGGGAGCCTGCTTCCTCCTCTCTCTCTGTCTGCTTCTCTGCCTACTTGTGATCTCCGTCTGTCAAATAAATGAACAAATAAAGTCTTTAAAAAAAAAAAAAAGAACTATATATGCTGGCTACAAGAACATATTTTAATTATAAAGACATGGATTGGGGCGCCTGGATGGCTCAGTGGGTTAAAGCCTCTGCCTTCAGCTCAGGTCATGATCCCAGGGTCCTGGGATCGAGCCCCACATCGGGCTCTCTGCTCAGCAGGGAGCCTGCTTCCCTCTCTCTCTCTCTGCTTTCCTCTCTGCCTACTTGTGATCTCTGTCAAATAAATAAATAAAATCTTTAAAAAAAAAAAGACATGGATAGATTTAAAGGATAAGGATGAAAAATATATGCCACACAAACACAAATCATAAGAAGGATGGAGCAGTTATATTAAGACAAAGCAGTCTACAAAATAAGTAATATAACATGGATGAAAAGATATTTCATAATGATGAAGGGGTCAATTCATCCAAAAGATATAATAGTACTAATGTTTATATACCTAGTAACAGAAATTCAAACTGCATGAAGCAAAAAATGATAGAACTGGAAGGAAATAAATCCATCCATACTTACAACTGAAGATGTCAACACACTCCTTTCAGTAACTGACAGAACAAGTATCCAAAATCACTAATAATACAGACTTGAACCAAACATCAACCAATTTCACCTAATTAACATTTACAGGATACTGTATCCAATAATATGAGAATGCACATTACTTTAAAGTACATATGGGGACGCCTGGGTGGCTCAGTTGGTTAAGCGGCTGCCTTCGGCTCAGGTCATGATCCCAGGGTCCTGGGATCGAGTCCCACATCGGGCTCCTTGCTCGGCAGGGAGCCTGCTTCTCCCTCTGCCTCTGCCTGCCTCTCTCTCTGCCTGTGCTCACTCTCTCTGACAAATTAAAAAAAAAAAAATCTTTAAAGTACATATGTAATGCCCTCCAAGACAGACCACATGCTGAGCTATTTAAAAAAAAAAAAAAAAAACCTCTCAATAAAGTAAAGCAATTCCAAGTATACAGGGTATGTTCTCTGACCATAATGACATAGAATTTTAAATCATTAAATATAAAAATAAGGCTAGAATGAAAGGGGGTGGGAGGGATGGGGTGGTGGGGTGATAGACATTGGGGAGGGTATGTGCTATGGTGAGCGCTGTGAATTGTGTAAGACTGATGAATCACAGACCTGTATCCCTGAAACAAATAATACATTATATGTTAATAAAAATAATAGGGCTGGTAAAAACTCAAATATTTGGAAATTTTAAAACATACTTCTAGCAATTTCAATTATATCCAACCAAGTTATTTTGTGGATACTGACAAACTGATTCTAAGGTTTACATGGAGAAGCAAAGGATCCAGAATAGCCGACAAAATACTGGGAACAAAGTTGAAGGACTGACATTATCTGACTTTAAAGCTTACTATAAAATGAAACAATCAAGAAATATGGTATTGGCCAAAAAAAAAAAAAACTAAAAACAAAACAAAAAAACACCTCAGACAATTAGATCCATAGAACAGAACAGAGCCCAGAAATAGACTCACATATAGTAAACTGATCTGTGAAAAAGGAGAAAGGCAATACAATGGAGCAAAGATAGTCTTTTCAACAAGTGGTGCTGGAACAAAGGAACACCCACATACAAAAAAGAATTAAACACAGACCTTATACACTTCACAAAAATTAAAACAAGATCAAAAACCTAAATGTAAAATGCAAAACTATAAAACTCCTATAATAACACAGGAGAAAATCTAGATGACCTTGACTATGACAATGACCTTTTATTTTTCCTAAAGATTTTATTTATTTATTTGACAGAGACACAGCGAGAGAGGGAACACAAGCAGGGAGACTGATGAGGGGCTCAATCCCAGGACCCTGGGATCATGCCCTGAGCCGAAGGCAGATGCTTAATGACTGAGCCACCCAGGCATCCCAACAATGACTTTTTAGATACAAATCCAAAGGTACAATCCATCAAAGAAATAACTGATAAGCTGGAATTCATTAAAATTAAAACTTGTGGGGTGCCTGGGTGGCTCAGTGGATTAAGCCTCTGCCTTCGGCTCAGGTCATGATCTCAGGGTCCTGGGATCAAACCCTGCATTGGGCTCTCCGCTAGGTGGGGAGCCTGCTTCCCCCTCTCTCTCTGCCTGCCTCTCTGCCTACTTGTGCTCTCTCTGTCAAATAAATAAATAAAATCTTTTAAAAAATTAAATTAAATTAAAAGTTGTTCTGTGAAAGATTCTATCAAGAAAAGAAGACGACAAGCCACAGACTGAGAGAAAATATTTGCAAAAGGCACATCTGCTAAAGAACTGTTATCCAAAATACGTAAAGAACTCTTAAAGCTTAGTAATAAGAAAACAACCTGATTTAAAAATGTGTCAAAGACCTTAATAGATACCTCACCAAAGATATACAGATGGCAGTATGAAAAGATGCTCCACACATCATATGTCATCAGGGAAATGCAAACTCGAACAACAATGAGCTAGCACTATTATTAGAATAACCAAAACCAGAAGACTAATAACACCACACACTGTGAGGTTGTGGATCAAAAGGAACTCTCATTTTTTGCTGGTGGGAATGCAAACTAGTACATCTACTTTGGAAGACAGTTTGGCAGATTCCTACAAAAGTAAACATACTTTTACCATACAATTCAGCAACTGTTCTTCTTGGTATCTAGCCTAGAGAGTTATGTTCATTAAAAAACTGCACATGAACATTTATAATACATGAACAATTATAATAGCTTTCTTTATAATTGCCAAAATTTGGAAGCAATCAAGAGGAGGCTGGATAAATAAACCGTGGTATATTCAGACAATGGAATACTATTCAGTCCAAAAAAGAAAGGAACTATCAAGCCATGAAAATACATGAAAAAAAAATTAAATGCATATTGCTAAGGGAAAGTAGTTAATCTAAAAAGGCTACATACTGTATGATTCCAACTATATGACATTCTGGAAAAAGCAAAATTATGGAGACAGTAAAATGATAATTCATTGCCAGGGCTTGGGGAAGCAATAAACATGCAGGACAGTTTTCAGGGCAGTAAAAATACTCTGTATGATACTATAATTACGGATACATATCATTATACATTTGTTCAAACTCACAGAATGTACAACACCAAAATGAACCTTAATGTAAACTATGGACTTTGGGTAATAATGATGTATTAATGTAGGTCATCGGTTGTAACAATGTACCACTCAGGTGGGGGATGTTGGTAATGAAGGAGGCTTCGCACGTGTGGAGGCAAAGAATATAGGAAATCTTTGTACCTTCTGCTCAAATGTACTGTGAATCTAAAATTGCTCTAGGAAATAGTCTACTAAAAAACATTTCTAAATAACCAAGGGTCAAAGAAATCACAAAGAAAATTTCATATTTTTTAATTGAAAGTAAATGAAACAGCATATCAA
Source organism: Martes martes (assembly GCF_963455335.1). Taxonomy (NCBI): domain Eukaryota; kingdom Metazoa; phylum Chordata; class Mammalia; order Carnivora; family Mustelidae; genus Martes; species Martes martes. Next base: position 51,530,351 of record NC_137905.1, read on the forward strand.
AATTTGTGGGATGTAGCTAAAGTGATGCCTAGAGGGAAATGCATAGCTATAAATGCTTATATTAGACAAAAGAAAGGCCCCAAGCCAACCTAAGCCTCTGCCTTAAAATGCTAAAACAACAGATGCCTGGGTGGCTCGGTGGGTTAAGCCTCTACCTTCGGCTCAGGTCATGATCTCAGGGTCCTGAGACTGAGCCCTGCATCAGGCTCTCTGCTCAGTGGAGAGCCTGCTTCTCTCTCTGCCTGCCTCTCTTCCTACTTGTGATCTCTGTCTGTCAAATAAATAAATAAAATCTTTAAAATTAAAAAAAAGCTAAAACAATAAAGTAGAAAGAAATATTAAAGAGCAAAGTCAATGACACAGAAAATTAACAAATAGAGAAAATAACAAAAACTAAAAGTTGAACTTTTAAAACTGATACAACCTCTAACTAAATTTATTGAAGAAAAAAAGGAGAAGGTGATAATCACCAACATTAGCAATGAAAGAGGGACAATACTACAAGTTCTTAAAAGGATAAAACAGAAGTATGATGAATGTCATTGTACTGACATACCTAACGGCTTAAATAAAATGAAAAAAAAAATCCCTCAAACACAGAAATTACCAAAACTAATACATGAAACAAAAACAAGGGGTGCCTGAGTGGCTCAGTCAGTTAAGCCTCTGCCTTTGGCTAAAGTCACGATCCCAGGGTCCTGGGATTGAGCTCTGCTCTGGGCCGAAGGTTGGGGCGGGGGGCCTGCTTCTCCCTCTTCTTCTGCCTGTTGCTCCCCCTGCTCATGCTCTCTGTCAAATAAATAAAATCTTAAAAAAAAAAGAGCCCTACGATTTATTAGATAAACTTAAGTATAACTAAAAACACAGAAAGAAAAATTTAAAGAAATATATTTTATTTATCTATTTGACAGAGAGATAGCACAAGTAGGCAGAGCGGCAGGGAGAGGGAGAGAGAGAAGCAGGGTCTCTGAGGAGTAGGGAGCCCGATCCGGGACTCCATCCCAGGACTCGGATCATGACCTGAGCCAAAGGCAGCTGCTTAATTAACCCACTGAGTCACCCAGGTGACCCACAAAGAAAATTCTATGCCTAGATGACTCACTGATATATTCTCTCAAATTTCTGAAGAAGAAATAACAATCTTGGGGCAACAATCTAATGGAATCACTCATCCCCCTTGAAAATGGCAAAATGCACAGACGTCCATTTTCACTCCTTCTATTCAAAAACATACTGGAGGGGCACCTGGGTGGCTCAGTGGGTTAAAGCCTCTGCCTTCGGCTCAGGTTATGATCCCAAGGTCCTGGGATCGAGCCCCGCATGGGGTTCTCTGCTCAGCGGGGAGCCTGCTTCCTCCCTCTCTGCCTACTTGTGATCTCTGTCAAAAAAAATAATAAAATAAAAAATCTTTAAAAAACAAAAACAAGGGCGCCTGGGTGGCTCAGTGGGTCATGATCTCAGGGTCCTGGGATGGAGTCCCGCATCGGGCTCTCTGCTCAGCAGGGAGCCTGCTTCCCTCTCTCTCTCTCTCTCTCTGCCTGCCTCTCTGTCTACTGTGATCTCTGTCAAATAAATAAATAAAATCTTTAAAAAAAAAAGATTAAAAAAAACAAAAACAAAAACATACTGGAGATTCCAGTCAATGCTGTAAAGCAAATAAAATAACCTCTAAAAGATAAGCAGGAGGAATAAAATCTTCATTCAAATCTACACGATTATATATGTAGAAAAACTTAAAAGCTACAAAAAGATGAGTTTATCAAGATTAATATACACAAATCAGTTGTACCTCAATATACTAAACAATGAAGAATGAGAATTAAAGTTTAAGGATATTATTTACAATAGAATATAAAACATGAAATCATTAGGGATAAACTTTACAAAATATGTGCAAGACATTTTATATACTGAAACTTACAAAGTATTACTGCGTGAAATTAAGGAACATCCAAATAACAGAGATATACCATGTTCCTGAATCAGAAGACACTGTATTGCTAATTATTCATTCTTCTCAAAATGATCTGTTGATCCAATCAATAATTCAATCCCAATTAACAACATAGTAGGATTTTATCTTTGTAAAAAAAAATGACAAGCTAATTCTAAGATTTACATGCAGAGCGAAGATACACAATAGCCAAAACAATTTGGGAAAATAATAACACAATTGGAGAATTTACACAGCTTGATTTTAAGATTTAGTGTAATAGGGACGCCTGGGTGGCTCAGTGGGTAAAGCCTCTGCCTTTGGCTCAGGTCATGATCCCAGGGTCCTGGGATCGAGCCCACATTGGGCTCTCTGCTCAGCAGGGAACCTGCTCCCCCCCCCACCTCTCTCTGCCTGCCTCTCTGCCTACTTGTGATCTTTCTGTCAAATAAATAAATAAAATCTTTTAATAAATAAATAAATAAGATTTACTATAATATATTAGTAATCACAACAGGATGCTATTGGCAAATTGACTAGGGTAGTCTGGAAACAGACTTAAACATCTATGGTCAATCGACTTTCAACGAAGGTAACAAGGCAATTTGATGAGGAAAAGATTGTCTTTTTCAACAAATGATGCTGGAACAAATGGGTATCTAAAAGGGAAAAATAATTAACCCTGACTTTTACTCCACACCTTGTACAAAAATTTACTTGAAATAGAAGATATGTGAACAACAAAAAAAAGCTAAAACTGTAAAGCTCCTAGAAGAACATGAAAAAAGACAAATACCACATGCTTCTACTTATTATATAAGGAAACTAAAATAGTCAAACTAATAGAAACAGAAAGTGGAAAGATGTTTATCAGAGGCTGAGGAGAGAGGGGAAAGGGAGTATGTTGTTTAAATGGTGTAGTTTCAGTTTTGCAAAATGAAAACATTCTGGAGATCGATTTCACAACAATGTAAATGTATTTCACAGTATTGAACTGCAGACTTAAAAGATGGTTTAGTAACTTTCATGTTACGTGTTTTTTCTAATCAAAAAATGCTACTAAAAATGGGCAGAAGACGTGAACAGACCTTTCTTCAAAGAAGACATCCAGATGGCCAACAGACATATGAGAAGATGCTCAACATCACTAATCATCAGGGAAATGCAAATCAAAACTACAGTGAGATAGAACCTCACCTCTGTCAGAACGGCTAAAATTAACAACACAGGAAGCAACAGATGTCCTCGAGGATGCAGAGAAAAAGGAACCTTCATGCATTTTTGGTGGGAATGCAAACTGGTGCAGCCACTGTGGAAACCAGTTTGGAGGCTCCTCAATAAGTTAAAAATAGAGCTACCCCATGATCCAGTAAATGCACTACCAGTATTTACCCAAAAAATACAAAAATACAAATTCAAATGGAATACATGCACCCCTATGTTTACTGCAGCATTATTTACAAAAGCCAAATTAATGGAAGCAGCTCAAGTGTCTCTTAAGAGGTTAATGGACAGAGATGTGGTACGTACACACATGTACATGTACACACACACACACACACAGGAATATTATTCAGCCATAAAAACGAGTGAAATCCTGCCATTTGCAACAACATGGGTGGAACTAGACAGTATAATACTAAACGAGATTAAGTCAGTCAGAGACACACAAATACCATATGATTTCACTCATATGTGGAATTTAAGGAACAAAACAAACAACAAGCAGGAGAAAAAAGACAAACCAAGAAACAGATTCTTTTTTTTTTTAAGGTTTTATTTATTTGACACAGAGAGAGATCACAAGTAGGCAGAGAGGCAAGCGGAGAGAGAGGGAAGCAGGCTCTCTGCGGAGCAGAGAGCCCAATGCAGGGCTCAATACCATCCCTGAGACCATGACCTGAGCCAAAGGCAAAGGCTTAACCCACTGAGCCACCGGCACCCCCAAGAAACAGATTCTTATCTATAGAGAACAAACTAAGGGCTACAAGAGGGGTGGTGGGTGGGGGACGGGTGAAATAGGTGATGGAGATTAAGGAGTATACTTACCATGATGACAAAAAAAAAGAAATGCTGCCATAGTCACTACACAAAACAAAAAAAACACCAAACACAATGAAAAAGGCTGTGTGGTGAAAGAATCCAAAAACAAAAGCTCCCATCATATTGTTTGATTCCATTTATACTAAATGTCCAGAATAGGCAAATCCATAGAGACAGAAAGTAGATTACTGGTTTCCAGGGGCTCAGAGGAGAATAATGGACATGATAGCTAATGGGGTTTCTTTTGAAGTTTATGAAAATAGGCAGTAGATTTGAAAAGAGAGGCCAGAAGAAATGTAAAATGCCAACAGCACTTTAAAAGACAGCCAAGATCGGGGCACCTGGGTGGCTCAGTGGGTTAAACCTCTGCCTTCGGCTCAGGTCATGATCTCAGGGTCCTGGGATTGAGCCCCACTTCGGGCTCTCTGCTCAGCGGGGAGCCTGCTTCCCCCTCTCTCTCTGCCTGCTGGTCTGCCTACTTGTGATCTCTCTCTCTCTCTCTCTCTCTCTCTCTGTGTCAAATAAATAAATAAATAAAATCTTAAAAAAAAAAAAGACGGCCAACATAATTAGTCATTAGGGAAATGCAGTTAAAATCACAATGACACAGCACTGTACACATCTACTAGAATGGATACAATTTAAAAAACTGATGTTATCAAGTATTGGCAAGGTTGTGGAGCCACTGGAACTCCCATACCTTGCTACTAAATGTAAAATTGGTAAAAACAACTTTTAAAACAATTTAGCAGTTTTCTTATGAAGTTAAACATACAGTAACCATATCACCCTCTCCTAAGTATTCACCCAAAGGAAATGAAAATGTATTCACACAAAGTCTTATACATGAATGCCCCCAGCATTTCAACTCATCACAGCCCCAAATCAGAACCAACTCAAATGCCCATAAACAGGAAAATGATTAAACATAATTGTGGTATATTCATAAAACAGAATAGTTACTCAGCAATAAAAAGAGACAAACCAAAACACCTCCAATTATATATATATATATATTTTTTTAAAAGACTTTATTTATTATTTATTTGACAGACAGAAATCACAAGTAGGCAGAGAGGCAGGCAGAGAGAGAGGGAGAAGCAGGCTCCCCGCTGAGCAGAGAACCCCATGCGGGGCTCAATGCCAGGACCCTGGGATCATGACCTGAGCCGAAGGCAGAGGCTTTAACCCACTCAGCCACCCAGGCGCCCCTCTCCAACAATATAGATGAAAAAAGACAAATATATTATGCTAAGTAAAGTAAGTCAGATATAAGAATGCACTATGAATCCATTTACTCTAGAAAAGAAATATATAATCCATAGTGATACAAAACAGATCAGTAATTGACTGGGGCCAGGGTACAGAAAACGTAGATGGAAAATATGAGAGTTCAAGAGAGCTGGATGGTATGATGGGAAAATCTGACAAATGGGATAAGATGGACAATGAGGCAGAGGTAATATGTGAACAAGTAAAAGTGGAAAATTTTCAGAAGTAGTGAAAAACAGTAATTCACAGATACAAGGAGCCAAAAGAATCCCAAGCAAAACTGAAGAATTCCCCTTGAGATTATAATGAAATTGCAGAAAACTAAATAAAGAGCAGCAATCTTAAAACGTGCTTGAGGAAAAGACAGATTACCTCCACACCAACAAGTGAATGCCTAACAGTCACAATGAAAGTTTGCAGACCATGGGAAGAAGAGAGCCAGAAAGGGAGCCCCAAATTCTCCGTATAAGCTTTGTCCTAATCTCCAGCTGACCTCTAAATAACTCCAAGCTGTCCAATGGAAGATAAAAATGCTGAAATAAAATTTCAGTTGGTACATACGACAGGGAAGAAAGTTTCCACTTAGAGTTTCATCAAGTTAACTGCCTGCTTAGTAAAACAACTACAACAAAACCAATACACATTTGAGAAACATAACAAAATCCAGAGTCTCCACACCACATCTACAATGTGCCAGATACAATTAAAAAATAAATAAATAAAACTCTTGGCACACACAAAGATTCAGACCTGCTTCTCCCTCTCCCTCTGCTTATAGCTCATGCTCTGACAAAGAAATAAATAAAATCTTTAAAAAAAAAAAAAAAAGGAGTCCAGCAGGAACAGTACATTTCTTAAGTGCTGAAGGAAATGGACGGTCAACCTACAATTCTTTATCCAAAGAAAATATCCTTCAAGAATGTAGGTAAATTAGAGAGGGCAGGTCATATGATGAGCACTGGGTGTTACATGCAACTGATGAATTACTGAACTCAACATCTGAAACTAATGATGTACTATGTTGGCTAATTGAATTTAAATTAAAAAAAAAAAGAATGAACGTAAATTAAGGCATTTTAAGATGAAGGAAACTCCAAACATTCACTGCCAATATAAAAAAAAAAAGTTGAAGGTTTCAGATGGAATAAAAATTATACAGGAGGGAAAATTCAAACTTCAGAAATGAAGAAAGACCAACAAAAATGCTAGGTTTCTAGATAAAAATAATAGAATATTTTCCTACCTTTAAGTTTTAGAATATGTGTCAGTTGAAAGAAAACATATGTTAATCGGAAGCAAAAGTTTTAAGATTGTTTGATGGGGTCTTCAAGTTAATGTAGTTAATATAAGTTATAATATTAACTTATATAAGTTAATGTAGTACATATGGCAACTATATCACAAAGGGTTGGAGGACAAAGGGCCATGTGGGGTGGAAAGGTTTTATACTCCACTTAGAGTGTAAAATAAAAATTCTAAGTAAACTGTAGAAAGTTAAGTGTGCACTTTTGTTGGGTTGTTTTCTAAGTGAGTTTTAGGAGTTCTTTATGTATTCTGAATATAAATGTACAGATATATACATTTCTCCAATTTTGGGACATGCATTTTCATTATTTTAATGAGTGTATCTTTTCAAAGAAAAAATGGTTTGAATTTTTAAGGCATCCAATTTTTTTTTTTAATTTATGTATTTGACAGACAGAGATCACAAGTAGGCAGGGAGACTGGCGGGGGATGGGGTGGGGACCGGCTCCCTGCTGAGCAGAGAGCCCCTTACAGGGCTCGATCCCAGGACCCTGAGAGCATGACCTGAGCTGAAGGAAGAAACTTTAACCCACTGAGCCACCCAGGTGCCCCATCCAATTTTTTTTTTTTTTAAGTAGGCTCCATGTCCCGCAGGGAGCCCAGTGCAGGGCTTGAACTCACAACCCTGAGATCACGACCTGAACCGAGATCAAGAACTGGACTCTTAGCCGACTGATCCACCCAGGTGCCCTGCGGTACCCAATTATTAACTATAACAAGGGCTCACCTACTAAGGGGGATGAGAACTGTAAAACACGGAGGAACCACAGATACAGAGAATGGCAGGCACTACCACCAGGCCTAAGGCAGAACATCTAAGAAAGGAATGAATATGGAAGAGTGATTCCCAGAATATATTATTAAATGAAAAAGGAAAAGGCTACCTACCCTGTAAGAAAGAAGGCTAAATAAGAAAATATACATCTTTCTCCTTATTTCTACAAACACAAGAAGGATAAACCAAAAAAGAATGAGACTGGTTACCTACAGGGGATGGACAGGAACTGGGTTGAAGTGATGGTGGAGGACTGATACTTCTCTGAGTATCCTTTTGTATAATTTTGTCTTTTGAAACCATGTTAATGTTTAACACTAAAATAAAAGTGTGGAGAGATATTAAAATTCCATACAAACAGAAATAAATGAACGTAACTGTATTTCAGGTGAGTACCAATCATATTGAATGTAAGAAAAAGAACTAACCCAAGTGATTTTTGAATACAGTATTTTGATTATAAAATTCAGGACAAAGACAAAAGTTGTCAACAAATACTGAACCCTGGGATTAGTATGTTTGTTTTTGCAATGGTATGAGCTAAGAAATCTTTAACTATTTGCTGTGCATTCTACCATGGAGATTATGCATGTGTGTGTGTGTGAGAGAGAGAGAGAGAGAGAGAGAGACAGACAGACAGAAACAGCGACAGAAAAAGAGGAAAAAGAGATCACTACAATCCTAAAAATACTATGGAAAGTAACTTGGCAGGATCTAGTGAAGCTACAGATACATGCAGTAGAAACACGGCTGTAGTATCTTGCAGCTCCTCCCATCAAGAGGTAAAGTCTATTTTTCCACCCTGCGAACCTGAGGTGGCTTTGGGACTTCCTCTGGTAAAGCACTGTGGCAGCAGCGACAACAGGAGCATTCCCATGCTTTGGTTTTCGACACTTTACGGATTCCATCTGTGTTCGTGAATCGTCACGTGAGGAAGCCCAAGCTAACCGCATGGAGAGGTCTCCTGGAAGAGAGCAGCCCCTGCAGACCCGCCAGCTGACTGGAGCACTGGGTGCGCCAGCCAACACCCGCACGTAACAGAGCAGAGCAGTGCCAGCTGGGCCCGGCTACATGCAGGACTGTGAGGTAACCTGTGCAAGCCCAACAGAAGAATTTTCCAGCCAATCGACAAAATCATAAGAAATCAGAAATTGTTCTTGGGTTCAGCCAGTTACTTTTGGAATGCTCTGTTACACAGTAATAACTAACTGCATCAACAGTCTCACCCACTGACGTATACCCTAGACAAACGTGCACACACGTAGGACATGAGCAACATGTGTAAGAATGTTTAGAGCAGGGGCGCCTGGGTGGCTCAGTGGGTTAAGCCTCTGCCTTTAGCTCAGGTCATGATCTCAGGACTCTGGGATCAAGCCCTGAGTCGGGCTCTCTGCTCAGCGGGGAGCCTGCTTCCCCCTCTCTCTCTCTGCCTACTTGTGATCTCTGTCTGTCAAATAAATAAATAAATAAATAAAATCTTTAAAAACAAATGTTTAGAGCAGAACTGTTCTAATAGCCAAAAACTAGAAAGACTCCAAATGTTCCACAGTAAAATGGATAAATAAATTGTGACATGTTAATATACTAAACATTCTATAGCATTAAAGGCAGACTAGAGCTACACACAACATGAATTTTACAAACATATGTTGAATGAAAGAAAAAAAACACAAAAGAATACCAAGAGAATGTACATATAAATGAAAAAATTAAACTACATAAATGGACACACTAAACTATATTATTTTATAGGGGCACCTGGCTGACTCAGAAGAACCTGTAACTCTTGATCTCAGGGTCTTGAGTTTGAGCCCTACGTTGGGTGTAGAGATTATTTAAATAAATAAAATTTTTAAAAAAGAAAAAGAAAAAAGTTACTTTAAAAAAAAGCTATATCGGGGCGCCTGGGTGGCTCAGCAGGTTAAGCCACTGCCTTCGGCTCAGGTCATGATCTCAGGGCCCTGGGATCGAGTCCCGCATCGGGCTCTCTGCTCAGCAGGGAGCCTGCTTCCCTCTCTCTCTCTCTCTGCCTGCCTCTCTGTCTACTGTGATCTCTCTCTGTCAAATAAATAAAATCTTTTTTAAAAAAAAAGCTATATTGTAGGGGCACCCGGCTGGCTCAGTCAGTAGTGCCTGCAATGCTCAATCTCAGGGTCATGAGTTCAAGCCCCACAGAAGTACAAATTAAACTATATTGCTCAGAGGGGCAGCTGGGTGGCTCAGTCACTTAAGCCAATGGCTTCGGCTCAGGTCATGATCCCAGGGTCCTGGAACCAAGTTCCACAATGGGCTCTTTGCAGTGGGGAGCCTGCTTCTCCCTCTCCTCCCTGGCTCATGCTCTCTATAGCTATCTCTGTCTCGCTCTCAAATAAATAAAATCTTTTTTTAAAAAAAGTTAAAACTATATTGCTTAGATATCATACATAGATAATAAAATATATCGAAAAACAAAGAACTAATTATCATAAAAGCCAGGATAGTAGTTGGGAGGAAAGAGGTTATAATCAGAGATACATAGCGAGCTTCTAGGGTCATTCTAGTCCGTAACATGGAGGGTATTTATTTTATAGTTATTTATGCTGCACTTTTTTTTATGTGTGCTTCTGTATATATGCAATATGTCATAATAAAATGTTTTTGAACATTGAAAAGTGCCATTATACCTCCACCAGACTGGCAAAAAGTCTAACCAAGTCTAATCAAATGTGCAGAAAGTAGAATACACGGAATCCTCACACATCATAAACCACTTTGGTAATGAGACAACATACAGTAAAACTGAAGGTGTGGACCCTCTACCCTGCAATCCCATTCCTGAGTATACACCCTAAGAGAACTCTCATACATATGCACATGTATATGCCCAGGTGTATTCTAGAAGAAAATGGTGGTTATCTACACAGGTTAGGATTACCAGGAAAATTTCGCCTTAGGTGTGCCGCCTCTGGGAGTCTCTCTCTGATTGGCCCCATTAGAATTAATGGCTCCGTCTTCAGTCTTCCTCAACATCCCTGCTATTAGTTGCCATGAGTTTACAACTGTCCAATTATGTAATTCCCCTGCCCCCTCCCCTCAAAAACTGAAAACTCAATGAAGACAAGAACTATGGTCTGATTCACCTGTCCACATCTCTGTGGTACACAAAGAATACTTTCTAAATGTCCAATAGGTGTTTTTGAAATTAATGCCTAAAGAATGAAAAACAGGGGTAAGCAGACCATAAAGATTCTAGTTCTGAGAGTCTCTTTGGGACTTAAGGATGATAGATTGACAAAAATCTCTAAATTTAGGAGATGAAAGTTACAAGTGAGGGCATTCAGGAAATGGAAAGTTCTCCAGATCTTGAATGATTGCCACTTTATTTTTTTAAGATTTTTTTTATTTATTTGACAGAAAGTGAGGTCACAAATAGGCAGAGAGGCAGGCGGAGAGAGAGGGGGAAGCAGGCTCCCCGATAAGCAGAGAGCCCGATGCGGGGCTCGATCCCAGGACCCTGAGATCTTGACCTGAGCCGAAGGCAGAGGCTTAACCCACTGAGCCACCAAGGCACCCCAAATGTTTGCCACTTTTAACCTATCTTTGTGGTTGGCAATCTGAAGTGGATAGTAGCAATCTCCGGGTTTAAAGATTTCTAGGGCCAGAAAGGGCTCAGAGCAAGAAAATACGTGAGAGGGATTCTACTGTGTCTGTTCTTTGCTCCAGGGGACAGTAGAGGCTTGCAAGTGCATCTGGAGTTGTCGAGTGTGAATGGGAGTCTTGCAACACCTTGAAAGTTAGAGTCTGTGAGTTTTGTAGTTTCCTGGGGATGGGACCCTCCCTAAGGGGCTGGCCTTACTTCTCATTGCAGTGGTGCGTGATGACTGTAGCCCAGTAGCCCACGATACAGAAGGCAAAAGAAGTGACCAGTAGCATGGAGAACAGGTTGACCAGAGCCACAAGAAAGGCATCACTGAGACAGCTGATGGATGGGTGCACATGCGAGGATAAGGAGACAACAGGACCAAAGCCTAGACCCAAGGCAAACAAGACTTGATTTCCTGCTTGATACCACACACTCACGTTGTACATAGCTGAGATCTAAAAAGGAGAAGACAATATAAGGAGAAATGTCAAAGGAGAGGAGAATCTTAACAGAAATGGGGGGAAGGACACGGGTAAGTAATGGGGAAAAGATGCCCTAACAAAAGACAGTAGGTGTCTCCTAAGGCCTGGTAGGGGAATGAGGGAGACTTACGTTACCTTGGCAAGCAACAAATGCTGAAAGCCAAAAGCTGCCCCTTCCAGCAGTAGACTCCGGAAGAGGAAACAGAGGATGACGAAATAGGGGGCTGGCACTAGGACACACATTACCTGAATTGAGAATGGGGCATATCACCAACCATGTACCAATGGGGTCCACCAACTGTCAGTCAAAAGTGCTGAATTGGGGGTGCCTGGCTGGCTCAGTCAGTTAAGTGCTTAAGCATGTGACTCTTGGCTTCAGCTCAGGCCATGATCTCAGGGACCTAGGATCAAGCCCCATATCTGGTTCGACCCTCAGTGGGGAGTCTAAGGATTCTCTCTCTTTCCCTCTGCCCCTCCCCTCACTCATGTGTTCTCTTTCTCTCTAAAATAAATAAATCCTTTTTTTTTTTTAGGGTGAGTCAGAAATGAAGAGTTAGAAGAAAATTTTCAGCAACAGTCAAGGGCTAGTGGGAGCCAAAGACCAGAAGGAATGAGACATTGGGAGATCAGTGAGAACAACGTTGGAGGAGGTTGAAGGCATCCAAGACTTACCTTTCCTGTAGACTTGAGCCCATTAATCATGAAAGCACCAACAAGACACCAGGACACCAATAAGGGCAGGTTCAGACTGAAGACTGGTGAGCCACCATCCTCAATTCTGTCTGAGGCCTTCAAGATCAGCCGGTACCAGTACAGGGAGGGTGACGTCCGAACACATTCGGGATCTGAGGGGACCTGGCCTTAGACATGCCTGCTAGACAGGGCGACCCCTCCCCTCTTCCTTAGCCCTCCTCCCACTTCCCGCTACTCCTTACCCCTCCCTTTCTTCTTTTTCTACTTTTTCCTCTTCTCTAACCCTACTCACTCCTTTCTCCTCTTCCAAATTCCCCTCCAGCTGCTTTCCCCTTCTCCTCCTCTTTCGCTTCCTCCTCACCAAAGTCACTGGAGTTCTCCAATAAGGGACACTTTTCCCATGGAACTGGAGAGTGGAAGGACTGGCCCAAGTAGAGGAGGGTCCAGGCATTGACCACATTCAAGTACAAGCCGGTGATGAAGCACACCTGGGGGCCAAGGAGGAGGTGGCTGGCAGGGGGAAGGATTAGGAGAAGCAAAAGGAAGGGATTTGACAGAGGACTGGGGACTTGAAGGGACTCAACCCATGGAAGTGAAGTCATGGGACCCCTCCCAGGACAAGGAACTGTTGGGGTGGGAGAGGGGCATAAAGGGTAGGCCTGGGCAGCCCAGGACTCCTTACCATGAAGCTGCTGTACCCCACACCACCAATCCAGGGGCTGTTGACCTTCCATGCACCAATGTTGCCCCGACGTGTCTTCTGGCCAGCTACCATCTCCAGGAACAGAAGAGGAACCCCGACCAAGAACAGCATGAGGATGTAGATGATGAGAAAACTGCCTGTGCAGGGGGTCAGAAGGGGCTCTGAGAACCATCCGGCTCTTCAGTGCCTGGACTTCCTTGGGGTCTGGGAAAACACATTCCCCACCAGTGACCTCCCTCAGGGCCGCGTCAGGGCTCAACTGTTTCCACATCCCTTACAATCCCAGGTGTCCCTTGGGTCACCTTCCGTTCCTGGAAGACCCAGATGCCTAGTTTCCACCCCCAGCCTCATATTCTGATAACTTGCGCCTCTCCCGCTCTCATGATCCTAGGTGTTCAGGCACCTGACTCCTATTCTCATAGCGCCAACCTTCCAGCCTCTACAAATCCCACAGTCCTTAGAGTTTAAAGCCCCCTGTGGATCCATGATTCCTGGTCCCCAGACTTACAACCTCCATTGTGAAGCCACAGGAGGAAAAAACGCCAGTGACTGCTTATCTTCATGGAGTAGCCCACCTGAGTCAGGATGTACTCAACCTTACTGGACCAGCATGGACGGGTAAAGAGGACCTCACGCTTTTCCTTCTCTGCAACTTGCACCTTCTCACGTAAGGGTTTCTGGTTCAGGGCCTGGGTAGCTTCCACCTCCAGTCCATTGACTGGCTTGCATTGGCTGGCTCTGTGCTGGCCCTCACCAGCCTGAATCTCCCAGGCAAGAGCCTTTGCCTGGCCTCCAAATCCTGGGATTTTGAAACCCAGACCATCGGAGGCCAGTTAGCTGTGCTCCTATCTTCCCAAGTCTGGCTTCCGAGGGAAGCCTCAGAAAGCTCTGTCTCAGCAGATAAGGCGTTTGTCAGCAAAGATTTTGAAGCCTGGGCCTCTGTCTTCATTTCAGGCAGACTCTCTGGAGCAGCTCCAGCTTTTTCAAAGGAGTACTCACCTTCTTGAGTAGACCTTAAGGACACCAAAACCTAGATTTAGATTTCAGAGTTAAGAAAGAACTTCCAAAACAATCCTCAGCACATCCTTAAAGCAAACCTTTCTGATCCTACCACCACTGAAATTCAAAGCACACAATCTCATAAATAAGTTTCACCTCTTTGGGACACCTGCGTGGCTCAGTCAGTTAAGTGGCTGCGTTCGGCTTGGGTCATGATCCCAATGTCCTGGGATTGAGTCCGGCATCAGGCTCCTTGCTTGGCAGGGAGCCTGCTTCTCTCTTTGCCTCTGCCTGCCACTCTGCCCACCTGTGCTCGCTCGCGCGTGCACGTGCTCTCTCTCTCTCTCTCTCTCTCTCTCTGACAAATAAATAAATAAATAAATAAAATCTTTGTAAGTTTCGCCTCTTAGAAATGTTTTGGTGCAAGGGATAAGGTAGAGATAGCCAAGCGAACAACTGGGAATTGTACTCAAAGCACTTCTGGAAACACTGAGGTATACTCCCTACAGAGGGAAGTACCCTTTATAGTGGGCTTTTGAATCAAGAAACAAAGTTAAGGGCATCTAGCTTGCTCAGTCAGAAGAGCGTGTGACTCTTAATCTCGGGGTTGTGAGTTTAAGCCCTATGCTGGATGTAAAGATTACATTAGTAAAAAAAAAAAAAAAACAAAAAAAAAAAAAAAAAAAAAAAAAAACTTAACAAAATAAAGAAAGAGGGGCGCCTGGATGATTCAGTCATTAAGTGTCTGCCTTCTGCTCAGGTCAGGATCCCAGGGTTCTCTGAGCCTGCACTGGGCTCCCTGCTCAGCAGGAAGCTGATTCTCCCTCTCCCAGTCCCCCTGCTTATGTTCGCTCTCTCGCTGTGTCTCTCTCTGTCAAATAAGAGAAGGAAAGAAAATAAGAAACAGGGTCCCCCCGCTGGCTCAGTCAGAAGAGCATGTGACTCTTCATCTTGGGGTCGTGAGTTTGAGCACTGGGTGTAGAGGTTACTTTAAAAAATAAAATCTTTGGGGCGCCTGGGCGGCTCAGTGGGTTAAAGCCTCTACCTTCGGCTCAGGTCATGATCCCAGGGTCCTGGGATTGAGCCCCACGTCGGGCTCTCTGCTCAGGGGGAACCTGCTTCCTCCTCTCTCTCTGCCTGCCTCTTTGTCTACTTGTGATCTCTCTCTGCCAAATAAATAAATAAAATCCTAAAAAAAAAAAAATAAAATCTTTAAAAAAAAAGAAAGAAAGAAATTTAATACAACATCTTCCTTGTAACTTTAGGAAGGTTGCTTCACCTCTCCGAATTTTCTCATCTATAAACCACCAGGTCTTTGCTCAAATATCACCTCCCCAGAGATGTCTTCCCTGCCTGCCTATCTATAATAGCAGCCACCAGGGCATCTGGGTGGCTAAGTTGGTTAAGCTTCTGACTTCGGCCCAGGTCATGATCTTCAGGCCCTGGAATCCAGCCCCGCACTGGGCTCTGTGCTCAGCGGCGAGTCTGCTTCTCTCTCTCCTTCTCCCTCTGCCCCTTCCCCTACTTGTGCTCTCTCTCTCTCTCAAATAAATAAATCTTTAAAATAAAATAAAAATAAAAACAAAATTAAAAAATAAAATAGTGGTTACCCACCCCCAATATTCTCTCCATTCTACTCCCTTTCATTTTCTACCCCCTGGTGTGATTATCTACTGATTTCGCATCTAGTCATTGTCTATCTCCGCCCTCCACCCCACCACCAACTGCTCTATCCCCAGCAAGAGGACAGCGCTCTACCTCATATCTGGGGTCACTCTCCTCTCTGCTCTCTGTGCTTCTGCCACTTTGACCTTTTGCTGGCTCCCCAAATGCTCTACAAGAGAATGGACAAGGGGTGTGCTGAAAAAGAAAAAAAAAAAAACAAAGAGGATGTGGAAGAGGGGAAGAGAGAGGGAACTGGAGTTTTCTTCCAGACGGTGAAGGAACATGCCATCCAAAAGCAGAGGCAACAGGCAAGCATCAGGGCAGCGCTGGTGCATCTGGGTCACAGAGATAATCAGTTATGAGACATACTGTTTTGAAAGAGTTCTTAGTAGCTCAAGAAATGCTTCTAATTAAATGACAAGTTAAAAAAAAAAAACAAAACTGAGATGCAAATCTTCTGTCTTTAGTTCCAACTCTACTACATTTAAAAATGCAATGAGTAATATTCTGTTGTGTGTATATATATTGCTCAGGCATCAAAAAGAATGAAATCTTGCCACTTGCAACGACGTGGATGGAGCCAAAGTTTATTATGCTAAGCGAAGTCAGTCAGAAAAGACAAATACCACATAATTTCACTCATATGAAAAAACAATTTCACTCATATGTGGACTTTATGAAACAAAACAGATGAACATTTAGGGAAAAATAGAGGCAAACCATAAAAGAGCCTCTTATCTATAGAGAACAAACTGAGTGATGCTGAAGGTAGGTGGCTGGGGGGGATGGGCTAAATGGGTGATGGGTATTAAGGAGGCACCTGCTATGATGAGCACTGGGTGTTGTATGTAAGGGATGAGTCACTAAATTCTACTACTGAAACTAATATTACACTCTATGTTAACTAACTAGAATTTAATAAAAACTTAAAAATATAGATATTTGTTTAAAGAAAAGTGTAATGAAAGCAAAAGCTGAAAGACAATATGTCAATACACAGACGATAACAGGATACAGGTATTTTTATATCTTTCTCTCTGATTTTATTTTATTCAATTGTCTGAAAGAAGTATTAACTTCAAAAAAATCAAAAAATATGTATTGATAGGTAAAAATTAAAAACAAAAAAAATAATACTAGACACAGAAGTTGGATTGAAGGAGCTCCTTTCACCCATATATGGGACAATTAAAGCATCAAAATAAATAACAATATGGGGCACCTGGGTGGATCATTCAGTTAAACAACTGACTCTTGATTTCATCTCAGGTCATGATCTCAGGGTTGGGGGCGGGGGACGGATTGAGCCTGGTATGGGCTCCACCACACTCAGTGTGGAGTCTGCTTGAGATTTTGTCCCTCTCCTTCTGCCCCTCCCTCCACTCACTTGTGTGCCCACTCTCTCTACATAAGTAACATACATACATACATACATACATACATACATAAAAACAGAAACAGATGAGAATCTACAGAACAGGAATCCATGAATCCATAGTGATATAAATAAGCAAAAGGAAAATTTCTGCCTCACAGCAAAATACAAGCTAATAAATATATGAGATGACGATGGAATTAGAAAGTCATTATTTGGAAGCCATTGATAGTAACTAATTCAAGCAAGAATCATCAATGGTTGCTAACACAAGAAAGTTTGGTGGGGATAAATAATTGCCCAGTATTAATTAACATATTCTCCTCCAAAAAAAAAAAACAGAAAAATAGAACCTTTATCATGTTAGACACTACCTAAGCCAAGTAATGAAAGTCTACTGATACCATTTATCTCCTGATACCATGCACGGAAAAGAACAACATCGTTTCAGTAATATTCCTGCAAAAAGTGTACAACCAGAATCTAATCATAAGACAACACAAATTGAGGGACATTCTATAAAATAACCTGCATTCACTAAACTTGTATTCATTAAGAATGACAAAGTTGTGAAGAAAAGGAGAGATGGAAGAACTGCCAAGATTAAAATTACAATTGTAAGTCTGAACCTATGTGAAAATAAGAAGTTAATACTGGAACTTGAAAAACAGCTGGGTTGGACTTCCAGTTTCCAGTTCACATGCTAGGAGCTTGGAAGTCATCACTCCATCCTAATAAGTAAAAAGCTGAACAGACTGAAAAATCAACAACTCTTCTTGGATCCCTAAAGGAGGTAGGGGCAAACCACTGCCCTCAAGACGGACAGACGGCAAATCCAAGACTTATCAGAACAGACATACTCAGGAGGAAAAACCACCATGGAACCAGTGCCAGAGAAGGAAAAGCTCAATTGTAACTAACAAATTGCTGGAGGCTCAGTGTAGACAATCTGAGAGTTAAAAACTTCAGGGAGACCCAGTCATAAGGATGGAGCACATTTTTGTTACCTCCAGGAGCTTGACCAGTTTTTCACAGCATTATCAGATAAAAATCCCTTCATGCTCCAGGAACCACACTGAAACACTCCAGGGCCCTCTGTTCTTAACAAGACTGAGACGTACTATGGAACACTTGCCCCCCTTAATACCACCACATTACTAAAGGCCTGTTTACAGCAGTTCCCTTACCCAATACATCACGTCCAGCTCTCAAGAAAAACTTACAAGACAAACCAAAAGAGGAAAAAACCGTAATTTGAAGGGACAGAGTGAGCATAAGAACCAGACACGGCACGAATGCTGGAAATATCAGACTGGAAATTGGAAAGAACTAGGATTAATGTGCTAAGGGCTCTAACAGATAAAGTAGACAGCATGCAAGAACAGATGGGCAATGCAAACAGAGATGGAAATCCTGAGAAAAAAACAAAAAGCCCTGAAAGATATTTTTAAAAAAAAACTGTAACAAAAACGAAGAATACCTTTGATGGGCTTACTAGCAGACTGGACATGGAAAGAATCACTGAGGAAGATATCACTGAGTTTGAGGTATCTCAACAGAAACCTTCAAAATTAAAAAGCAAAGACAACGAAGACTGAACATCACCAGGCAGAAAATCACTAAGGATGGAGTGGAATTCAACAACACCATCAATCAACTGAATATAACTGACACCTGCAGACTATTTCATCCAGTAACAGCAGAATACACATCTTTCCCAAGACTACATCCTGGGCCATAAAACACCTTAACAAACTCAAAAAACAAAAAGTCATACAAAGGGACGCCTGGGTGGCTCAGTTGGTTAAGCGGCTGCCTTCGGCTCAGGTCATGATCCCAGGGTCCTGGGATCGAGTCCCGCATCGGGCTCCTTGCTCAGCAGGGAGCCTGCTTCTCCCTCTGCCTCTGTCTGCCTGTGCTCACTCTCTCTAACAAATAAATAAATAAAATCTTAAAAAAAAAAAAAAAAAAAGTCATACAAAGTCTGAGCCAGTCCACAATTGAATTAAACTAGAAATCTAACAGAAAGATAACTGGAAAATCCCAAAATATATGGAAATTAAACAACTCACTTCTAGGGGCGCTTGGGTGGCTCCGTCGTTAACATCCGCCTTCAGCTCACGTCGTGATCCCAGGGTACTTAGATTGAGCCTACATTGGGCTCCCTGCTCAGTGGGGAGCCTACTTCTCCCTCTGCTCCTCCCCCCTGTTTCTGTTCCCTCTCACTCTCTGTCAAATAAATTTTAAAATCTTTAAAAAAACAAAACCAACCCAAAAAACCACTTCTAAATAATACATGGGTCAAAGAAGAAATCTCATGAGAAATCTGTAAATATTTTTAACTAAGTGAAAATGAAACAAGATTTACCAAAATTTGTGGGATGCAACAACAGCAATGCCTAGAAGGAAATTTATGGCACTGAATATATATATATATATATTATTTTTCAAAAAAGCTCTAAAATCAATAATCTAAGTTACTACTTTAGGAAACTTGAAAAATGGAAAACTAAACCCAGAAGAAAAGAAATAACAAGAATTAGAGCAAAAAGTGAAGACAGAAAGTCAATAAAGAAAATCATTAAAATCAAAAGCTTGGTTCTTTGAAAAGATCAATAGAATTGATAAGTCTACACTCAGGCTCAGAAAAAAGAAAAAGGACACAAATTATCAATATCAGAATGAAAGAGGGGACATCACTATAAATCCCCACAAAGTCTCCATAATGGACACTGAAAGGATAATAAAGGGGTGCATGGGTGGCTCAGTGGGTTAAGCGTCTGCCTTTGACTCAGGTCAGGATTCCAGGGTCCTGGAATCGAGGGAAGCTTGCTTCTCTCTCTCCCTCTGCCTGCCACTCTCCCTGCTTGTTCTTGCTCTGTCAATTAAATAAATAAAATTTTTTATAAATAAATAAATACATAAGAAAAGATAATAAAGGAATACCATGAACAACTCTATGTCCATAAATTTGATAATTTAGATGAAATGGAGCAATTCCTTGAAAGATAAAATCTTCTGAAACTCACACAAGAAGAATTATGAATAGGCCTGTCTCTATTAAAGAAATTGAAAAAAATAATTAATAACCTTCTAAAAAATAACAATTACTGACCTCCCAAAACAGAAAGCACCAGGCTCAGATGCATTCACTGGTGAATTCTATCAAATATTTAAGGAAAAAATTACACCAATTCTCTATAATCTCTTGCAGAGGATAGAAGCAGAGGGAACACCTCCTACTTTATCCTATGAGACAAGAGTTAGCCCAATACCAAAACCTGATAAAGACATTACAGGAAAAGGAAACTACTGATCAATTATCTCTCATGAACACAGAAGCAAAAATCCTCAACAAAATATTAACAAATCCAATCCAACAACATATAAAAAGTATTACACAACATGACCAAGATCAGTGGGATTTATCCCAAATATGAAAGGCTGGTTCAACATTCAAAAATCAATTAATGTAATCCATCAGAACAAGCTAAAAATGAAAAATCACAGTTGTATCAAAGATCCAAAAAAAAAATTTTTGACAAAATCTAACACAATAAAAACTATCAGTAAACTAAGAATAGAGGGGCAACTCCCTCAACTTGATAAAGAATACCTACAAAAAACCTACAGCTAATGTCATTCCTTTTTTTTTTTTTTGAAAGATTTTATTTATTTATTTGACAGAGAGAGATCACATGTAGGCAGAGAGGCAGGCAGAGAGAGAGGAGGAGGCAGGCCGTCCTCGGAGCAGAGAGCCCGATGCAGGGCTCGATCCCAGGACCCTGGGACCACAACCTGAACTGAAGGCAGAGGCTTAACCTGCTGAGCAACCCAGGTGCCCCGTCATTCCTTTTTTTTAAGATTTTATTTATTTATTTTGAAAGAGGAGGCAAGAACAAACCTGTGCAAGTGCAGGGGCGGGAGAGACAGGGCAGAGGGAGAGAAGAGGGAGAAAAGCAGACTCCCCGCTGAGCAGAGAGCCCGATACGGGGCTTGATCCCAGGACCCTGAGATCATGACCTGAGCTGAAGGCAGGGGCTTAACCCACTGAGCCACCCACGCACCCCGCTGATGTCATTCTTAATGGTGAGAAACTAGGAACTTTCCCACTAAGAGCAGGAAGAAGCCAAGGATGTCTGCTCTCACCACTGCTTTTCAACATGATTCTGCAAGTCCTAGCTAATGCAGTAAAACAGGAAAATGAAATAAAAGGCATATATATTTGGAAGGAAAAAGTGAAACTGTCTTTATTCACAGATGTTATGATCATCTATGTAGAGAAATCAAAAGAACTGATATGTCTTGATATGGAAGCCAGACTTCCTTGAAACTAAAATCCTGCTCTGTGAAAAATTCTATCAAAAGAATGAGAAGATAAGTCCCATACTAAGAAAATATTTGGAAAAGATACATCTGATAAAGGAGTGTTATCCAAAATGTGTAAAGAACTCTTAAAACTCAGCAGTAAGAAAACAACCTGATTAAAAACGGGCCAAAGATCTTAATAGATACCTCACCAAAGAAGATATTCAGATAGCAGTATGAAAAGATGCTCCACACATCATATGTCATCAGGGAAATATGCAAACTCAAACGAGATAGCACTATACACCTATCAGAATTACCAAACCCAAAACACTAATAACACCAAACACTGACAAAGATGTGAAGCAAAAGGAACTCTCATTCATTGCTGGTGGAAATGCAAAATGGTATAGCTACTCTGGAAGACAGTCTGGCAGTCTCTTACAAAACTAAACATATTCTTACCATATGGTCCAGAAATTGTGCTCCTTGGTATTTATCCTAGAAAGCTGAAACTAATGCCCACTCAAAAGCCTGCACATGAATATATAGCAGCTTTATACATAATTGCCAAAACCTGGAAGCAACCAAGATGTCCTTCATCATGTTGGATAAATACACTGTGGTACAACCAAGTGGAATAATATTCCGCACTACAGAGAAGTGAGCTATCAAGCCTGAAGATAAATAGAGGAACCTTAAATGCATATTACTAAGTGAAATAAGCCCAACCCATAAACGCTAAATACTGTGTGGTTCCAACTATATGACATTCTGGAAAAGGAAAAAATACAGAGACAGTAAAAAGATCAGTAATTTCCAGGGGTTTCTGAGGGAGGGATGAACAGGTGGAGCCCAGAGGATTTTTAGGGCAGTGAAAAGCTCTGTATGATAATATTACGGTAGATACATGTCATTGTGCATTTGTCTGAACACACAGAATGAACAACACCAAGCATGAGCTCTAATGTAAATGATGGACTTTGAGTGATTATAATGGGCCAATGTAGCTCCATCAACTGTAACAAAAGTACCACTCTGATGGGGGGAGGTTCCTAATGGGGGAGGTTATCCACGTGTAGGCACAGGGAGTGTATCAGAACTCTCTGTGCCTGCCTCTCAGTTTTGCTGTGAAACTAATACTGCCCTTAAAAAATAAAGTCTTACATATGGGAAAAAAGAAAAATACTGGCAAGCTCCCTGCCAATCCTACCATTTACCATCAAAACAAAAGAAGTGCCTTCTATGAGACCTGGTTACATGAACACCAGTGTCCACACTTACCCACCATCTCCCCATGCCCCCCTGAAAAACAAGTAAATGATTTCAAAATATTGGGGGTGCCTGGGTGGCTGAGTTAGTTAGGCATCTGCCTTCACCTCAGGTCATAATCCTAGGGTCCTGGGATGGAGCCCGGAGTCAGGCAGGGGTCTGCTTCTGCCTCTGCCCCTCCCCCTGCTCATGCTCTCTTTCTCTCAAATAAATAAAATCTTTTTTTAAAATGGGGATATCTGCATCATTTCTAAAAATAGTTTCCATCTTCATGTCAAAAGTGGAGAAAATTCTGCTATATATGCAATAGATAGAACCAAACTGTAGTCACTAAGGAATTAATTCACATCGATCCTTCCTAAAGTTGTTCAATGTTTTAAGAAGTAAGTTATAATTTTCCAGGCAGCTTGTGGGAGAAATAAAACAGAGCCTTTCTGCTCCAGTTAACCAACAGCTTCCAGAAGCTGTTTCCCAGAAGGTGCAAAGATACATGAGCCACTCCAAAGAAAAAGTGAAAGAGATAGTAAGTCTCTCCCTGAGACAAACTGTGCTGCTACAGCATTAGGAGAGAGCATTAATTTGAACCACAGTGTTCAGAGATGAAGAAAAAATTAGGTAAAGAAACCAGTCTCTGGCACAATATTTTTAGTTAAAAGGGAAAAAAAATTGGGAAACATTATAGAGATGAAGAGTTAAGTCTAGTCATGGTCCCACTCCCCCCTCCTCTCCATCAGGCACCTAAATTACTCGACAGTAATATAAATCCAGTTAGCAAGCCTTCAAGCTTAAGATCTGTGAAGAGCTAATTCTACACCAAGAATCAGATGATCAACAGCAGTGCAGAAAGAAATGTAATGCCACACCAATTTTAGACCAGAAGCAATGTAGAACTAATCTGTCTTATCCAAAGACAAAAAGAAAGAAACATTTGGATCTTAATGTACATGCACTCTTCCTAAAAAGAAAGAAAAAAGAAAGAAAAAAGAAAAAAATCACAAAGTCAACTAAGCTATCAAGCAAAATAATAATTAGGACATAAATGTCCTGGTGGTAAGCACAGAAAAATACTAATAGAAATCATTTAGGGACTGTCTACTAAACTTACTAGCAACAAATATAGTATTTTTAAAACCCTACTCAAACCAGCTACAGCTTCCATCACAATCATGGCGGATGTGATGGAGTTGCTCATGCCCTGCATCAACGCCAGCACTCCAGCTCAGTTCATCAGCTGGTCCACTGGAGTTTGGGAAAGATACACCCACTGGGAAAAAGGAGAAACGCTGAATTGATAGAGCCCCAGGATGAAGAAATCTCTTGAATCACGGAATTAGTTGGAATAACAGCCAAAGCAACTGTCATGTGTGTGTCTTATGTCCAGTTTAAAAAGATAACCAGCCATCCTTTTGATCTTGAACTTTACAGTGAAACTGAAAATTACCCATGAGTTCTCTCAGCTTTTTCCTCTGGGGGTGGTACAATATGACTGATCTTGATTGTCAATGAGCTATGTTGAAAACTATTTTAAAAGGATCCTGATTTTTGAGGGAGAGAGTTCTATAGTTTCTAATATTTAATTTGCTCTTTTTTTAAGATTTTATTTACTTATTTGACAGAGAGAGAGACAGCGAGAGAGGGAACACAAGCAGGGGGAGTAGGAGAGGGAGAAGCAGGTCACCTGCCAAGCAGGGTGCCCGATACGGGGCTCGATCCCAGGACCCTGGGATTATGACCTGAGCCGAAGACAGATGCTTAACAACTGAGCCACCCAGATGCCCCAATTTGCTTTTTGACAATTTCATTTACCTAATTTTAGATATCTCAGTCAGCAGCTTTTTTTAAAATTTTATTTATTTATTTGACAGACAGAGATCACAAGAAGGCAGAGAGAGAGGAGGAAGCAGGCTCCCCGCTGAGCAGAGAGCCCGATGTGGGGCTCGATCCCAGGACCCTGGGATCATGACCTGAGCCGAAGGCAGAGGCTTTAACCCACTGAGCCACCCAGGTGCCCCCAGATGTATTGATAGTTCTCATGTAAGTTCTCTCATAAAGAATCCTTTCCCCTCTCTCTCTGCCTGCCTCTCTGCCTACTTGTGATCTCTGTCAAATAAATAAATTAAAAAAGAAAAAGCGGGGGAGTGTGCCTGGGTGGCTCAGTGGGTTAAGCCTAAGCCTTCGGTTCAGGTCATGATCCCAGTGTCCTGGGATTGAGCCCCGCATTAGGCTCTCTGCACAGCAGGAAGCATGCTTCCCCCAATCTCTCTGCCTGCCTCTGCCTACTTGTGATCTCTGTCAAATAAAACAACATAAAAAATAAAAAGAATCCTTTCCCCCGTATATGGTCAGACTAGATATAAGAACAAACCAAACTCTGAGTTTGGTTTTCTGTTTTATTAATAATAATTAAGTGGTACATACTATTGGTCATAGTCATTGCCTACTGGTCATTGTTATTGGTCAATGCCTATTCGTTTAGGCATATAATCAAGTTCAAACTTGGAATTTCAGAGCCATAAGTTCAGGTCTTAGACATACCAAATGAAACCTTGGGTCAATTGTATTAAAGATTTACTAGCTATCTCGCGGTATGCCATATTAATTACTTTTTTGACACTTCCTACAAGAAAGGATTTTGATAAAGGCCGCCTGGGTGGCTAAGTCGGTTGAGTGTGCTACTCTTGATCTCAGTTCACACCTTGATCTTACAGTCGTGAGTTCGAGCTCTGTTTTGGGCTCTATGCTGAGTGTGGAGCCTACTTTAAAAATATATATATTCTGATTGGGGTGCCTGGGTGGCTCAGTGGGTTAAAGCCTCTGCCTTCACCTCAGGTCATGATCCCAGGGTCCTGGGATTGAGCCCTGCGTTGGACTCTCTGCTCGGCAGGGAGCCTGCTTCCCCCTCCCCTCTCTGCCTGCCTCTCTGCCTACTTGTGATCTCTCTCTGTCAAATAAATAAATAAAATCTTTAAAAAAAATACATATATTCTGATGAATTAAAAGAGCAAACAGAGCCCAACATCTTCTGTAATTTAAGAAGTATCTCATTCAGGGGATTTTAAAACTAAGCATTTATTAACGCTAAACAAGGGATACATGATCATTAAAAGTTACTGGAATCATTAACTCTTTTCTCCCTTTCGACAGTCATTTTCCTTACTGAGGAATTTCTGTTTACCCCAAAGTAATCTTTGGGGGTTGATAGGGAGGGATGTGGCAAGTGTAGACAGAGGGTGATACATAATAGCTGTGATGAACTGTATAGCCAGTTAGGTTTTATGGCTTGACTCATTACCTTCAGTGAGGAGGTAAACTAATTCTAAATACACTTAGATTGTAAATTATACCAAAATAATTTATTTTAAATTAATATAACCTTAAATTTCAACTTTCATCATCCCCAGATACTCTGCAAACTACTCAAGGGATACTGGCATAGCCACTTATTGAAAAGGTTTCTATTTTAGGAAGTGACAACAATTCCTATTGAAGTCGTTTAAACTGAAATTCAACTGAAATTTAGGAGGGACATCAGCTAGCACCAATAACATACTATTACTATTGTCTTAAATGCCACAGAAGGGATCAGTCCTCAGTTACACTGCAAACTCAGTGTGATTAAATATTAAAAGTGCCTGCTTGAAACCCTCCACTGAGCTACCACGTTTAGTAAATTGGACCAAATGAATAGATTATCTTGCTTTCTGTTGAATGAATACTTTC
The DNA here is from genome assembly GCF_963455335.1 of Martes martes. Classification (NCBI taxonomy): domain Eukaryota; kingdom Metazoa; phylum Chordata; class Mammalia; order Carnivora; family Mustelidae; genus Martes; species Martes martes. The sequence continues at coordinate 51,556,518 of NC_137905.1, forward strand.
TGTTAATGATTTATAGTACCATATGTCTAGTCCCAACTCACTTCTCAGCTGCACAACATCTGTACCTGGATGTCCTACCAGCACTTCAATTTGAACAAGTGCGGTTTGAACTAGTGTAGCTCCCCTGCCATATGGTCCCTGATTTTTTGGTAATAATCTTACTGAGATACAGATCATATATCCAATATACCTATTTCAACTGTACAATTCAAGGGCCTTTAGTATATTCACAGAGTTGGGCAACCACCATCACAATTTCAGAACATCTTTATCACCCCAAAAAAGAAATTCTGCACCATCTGCTCATCATGGCCTAATCCCTCCAGGACCACTGCTTACCCCCAAGCCCTAAGCAACCACTACTACTAATCTACTTTCTGCCTCTACAGATAGGCCTATTTTGTACATTTCATATAAATGGAATCATGTAATATGTGGTCTTTTGTGATTGGCTTTTTTCACTTAGCATATTTTCAAAGTTTATTTATACTGTAGCATGTATCAATAGTTCATCCCTTTTTGCGGCCAAATAATATTCCACTAAACCAAATGTTGTTCATCCATTCATCAGTTGGTGGACCGTTAGGTGGTCTCCACTATTTGGCTATAATGAATAATGTTATTATGAACATTCATGTATGTTTTTCTGTGTATGTATGTTTTCATTTCTATTGGGTATGTACCTAGGAATGGAATTGCGGTGTCAAATGATAAAAATGTTTAATTTGGGGCACCTGGGTGGCTCAGTGTGTTAAGCCTCTGCCTTTGGCTCAGATCATGATCTCAGGGTCCTGGGATCAAGCCCCACATCAGGCTCTCTGCTCAGCAGGGAGCCTGCTTCCCCGCCCCCCACCCCCCGCCTGCCTCTCTGACTACATGTGATCTTTCTCTGTCAAATAAATAAATAAAATCTTTTTTAAAAAAATTTTTTAAGTTTAATTTTTTGAGGAACTGACAAACTGTTTTTCAAAGTGGCTGCACCATTTTCTAACCTCACCAGTAGTATACAAGTATTCTAATTTCTCCATATTCTCAATAACACTTACTATCTGAATTTTTTATTATAGTCATCATCATGGGTGTAAAGCAGTATTTCACTATGGTTTTGACTTGCCCTGTTTCTTTTAAGGCTACCATAAGCCACCCATTTGCCCAGAAATGCTTGAATGCATCCTTCCATTGCCAGTTCCATGCATCACTGCCATTGCCACTGTAAGTTCAGATGACTGTCATCTCTCACCTGAACTACTACAATAGCCATAGTAACTGGACCTCTGTTTCCAGTCTCTTCCCTTGACTCAGTCCAAACAGTTACATTAAACATCAGTTCTAATCATTATACTATAAAGCTTGAAAACCTGTGATATATATATAAAAAGGGGAAAACTTCCTGCAAAGCATACAGTAGAGAAACAAGGCAAACAATTCCTAAGTGATCAGTGTTAAGATTACCAGTGATGTCATGTAGATATCATGAGTCTTTTTTTTTATGGTTTATTTGTTTATTGACAGGGCCCCTGGGTGGCTCAGTTGATTAAGTGTCTGCCTTCAGCTCGGGTAGTGATCTCAGGGTCCTGGGATAGAGCCCCGAGTCAGGGCTCCCTACTCAGTGTGGAGCCTGTATCTCCCTCTCCCTCAGCCCCTGCTCCTGCCCCCACTCCTGTGCTCACTGGCTCTCTCTCTCAAATAAGTAAATAAAATCTTTAAAAAAAAATTTTTTTTAAAGATCTATTTAGTGGGGGCCTGAGTAGCTTGGTCGGTTAAGCATCCAACTCTTGATTTCGGCTCAGGTCAGGGGATTGAGCCCCACAATGGGCTCTGCACCCAGTGCAGAGTCTGCTTGTTCCTCTTCCCTCTGCCCCTCCCCCTACTTGTTCGTGCTCTCTCTCTCTCTCAAATAAATACATATAAAATAATAAATATTTATTTATTTGAAAGAGAGAACAGGGGAAGGGGCAGAGGAAGAGAGAGAATCTCAGTCTAATGTGATGTGATAAGGGCACTGACCTTATCACTGACTTACTTCTGTGGTATTTTTCCAATACCCTTAACTCCAGTCTAATTATGACAAAACATGAGACAAACCCAAATTGAGGGACTCTGCCAATTATCTGATCAGCGCCCATCTAAACTTTGAAAGTCGAGAAAAACAAGGAAACACTAAAAAACTCACAGAGCAGAAAAGACTAAGGAGATATAACAACTAAATATGATGTCAGATCGTTGATCAGCTCCTGTAACAGAAAAAAGGTATCAATGAAAGAACTAGCAAAGATAAAGAGAAAAATCTTGAAAGCAGAAGAGAAAAAGAACAGATTACATACTGGGGAACAAGACCAAATACTGCATACTTGTCAACAGAAATTACAAAGGCCAATTGACTTTGGGGAGGGTATGTGATATGGTGAGTGCTGTGAAGTGTGTAAGCCTGGCGATTCACAGACCTGTACCCCTGGGCAAATAATACATTATATGTTAATAAAAATAATTAATTAAAAGAAAAAAATTACAAAGGCCAAGAGATGAGTATCTTCTTTAAAGCAAAGAAAAGCAGAAATTCTATAACCAACAGAAATATCCTTCAAGAAAACAGGATAAAATAAAAACTTATGCCAATAAAGAAAAACAAAGAGAATTCATCACCAGAAGACCCACCTTACAAAAAAATGATGAAGAAAGAAGTTCTTGAGACTGACGGAAATGACATCAGAGGGAAACTTGGATCTTTAGGAACAAAGAGTAGGAAATGGTACATATGTGGGTGAATACAAAAAACTATATTGTAAAAAAAAAAAAACTATATTGTCAAAAAACTATTGTCTTAATTTCTCTAAAACATGAATATTAAAATAAAAATTATAAGTTGTAGGTTTTAACGAAACTTATTAAAAGCAGCAGGTGGTATAAATACTGGACTTACACGGTTGTAAAATGTCTACATTTTTATATGAATTGATAAAATACTAAATAAACTATAAAAAGTTAATAATACGAATTGCAATCCTTAGAAAAACTGCTAAATGTTGAAAAGAGTTATAGCTACCAAGACAATAAATTAAAATGGATACTAAAAATTATTCAAGCTATCCAAAAAAAAGATAAGAGAACTGGAATCAAAAAAATTAACAGAAAACAAAACAAAAACTGGAGACCCAAATCCAATCATATCAATAATTACATGAAATGTTTTCTATTTAAGCATTCCAGTTAAAAGGCAAAGATTGTCAGGATGAATAAAAGAGACCCAATTATAAGCCTCTGGAGAGATGCACCTTAATTCTGCACAGATAAATGAAATTAACTTAATAGAAAAAGATCTATTTTGCAAATTAAGCGTAAGAAGTCTGTAGTGGCCTTATTAATGTAATATAAAATGGGCTTTGAGGTAAAGAGTATTACCAGATACAGAGAAAGATATTCACTAATGATAAAAAAGGTCCATTCATCATGAAGCCAATATTTACAAATGTATACAAACATAACAAATCTCAAAATACATGAAGTAAAAATTTACAAAGATTAAAGGAAAAATAAACTGATCCCACCATCATGGTAAAAGTTAAAACTCTTTCTCAGTGATCGATGGGAAAAAAGAAGACCAAAATATCAGTAAAGATAAAGAAGATCCAAAAACTATCTTCAACCTTGCCCTACTTGACATTTATATAACCCCAAAACCCCAGAATACATACTTCATCAGTGCCACAGGCTAGATCATAAAACAAGTACCAATCAGTTTACAAGGGCTGAAATTAGAGAGTCTGTTCTCTGACTGCGATTTAAGTAAATTTCAAATCAGTAACAATAAGATGTGTAAGAAAATTCCAGATACTTGGAAATTAAAGAATATATTATTAAACAACTCATAGGTCAAAGACTAAATCACAAATTATAAAATATTTTTAAATGAAGGATAACAAAACTACAAAATATCAAAATTTGTGGGATGCAGCAAAAGCAATTTTAGAGAGAATTTTATAGCTTTACATGCTGTTATTAGAAAAGAAGAGTTTCGAATCAATGTCATACAAAAAGCTTTCAAGAACAAAATAAATCCAGGGGCGCCTGGGTGGCTCAGTGGGTTAAGGCCTCTGCTTTCGGCTCAGGTCATGATCCCAGCGTCCTGGGATCAGGCCCCGCATTGGGCTCTCTGCTCAGCAGGGAGCCTGCTTCCTCTCTCTCTCTGCCTGCTTCTCTGCCTGCTTGTGATCTCTGTCAAATGAATAAATAAAATCTTAAAAAAAAACACAAAAACAAAATAAATCCAAAATAGAAGAAAGGAAAACATAAACATAAAATCAGAAATTATGAAGTAGGACTCAGGAAAACAGCAAAAAGTAAAGAGGCCAAAGCTGATTCTTTGAAATGATCACAAAACTGGTAAACCCCTAGACAGATTAAGACAAAAAGATATGTAAAATCACCAATATCAGAAATAAAAGTGGGGTTATTACTATATATGCTACAGATATTTGAAGAATAAGAAAATATGACAAATTCATGCCAATAAACTTATCAACTTTGATGAAATGGGGAAAATTTCTTAAAAATACAACTTAACAAAACTGAAATCAAATGAAATGGGAAATCCGTATAGTCCTAGGTCTATTAAATAAGTCGAATTCCTTATCAAAAGCCTTCTCGGGGCACCTGGGTGGCTCAGTGGGTTAAAGCCTCTGCCTTCGGCTCAGGTCATGATCCCAGGGTCCTGGGATCGAGCCCCATATCGGGCTCTCTGCTCAGCAGGAAGCCTGCTTCCTCCTCTCTCTCTGCCTGCCTCTCTGCCTGCTTGTGCTCTCTGTCTGTCAAATAAATAAATAAAATCTTTAAAAAAAAAAAAAAAAAGCCTTCTCACAGGGAACATTCCAGGTCCAAATTGTTTCAATTAGTAAATTATATCAAATATTGAAGACCCACCAACCTTATATAAGTAATTTCAGTAAAGCAGAAGAGGAAACACTTCCCAACCATTTTACAAGTCTACCACAACCCAGATACCCAAACTTCAAGAAGTAAAGAGAAAAGCAGGTATTTTAATTCAGTTCGTTGAAAAGTCAACCGAGGGGCACCTGGGTGGCTCAGTGGGTTAAGCCTCTGCCTTCGGCTCAGGTCATGATCTCAGGGTCCTGGGATCCAGTCCCGCATCAGGTTCTCTGCTCAGCAGAGAGCCTGCTTCCCCCTCTCTCCCTGCCTCTCTGCCTACTTGTGATCTCTGTCTGTCAAATAAATAAATAAATAAAATCTTTAAAAAAAAAAAAAAGGTCAACCAAGTGGAGGAGGCTGGAGACGTTTCTGTAAGAGCTGGCAGTCCACCTAAGCCCAAACGCTCACTGCTACGATACTCTGCCTGCAGCTGAAACGTAACATACCTCAGAAATAACAGGGAGCACTTGACTCTCCTCATCCCATGTTGTTGACACCCAATCCGACTCTTCGTCCAGCTGCGGGGGAGGAAGGAAAAAGTACAGCCACCTTTCTAGAACACATTGCGGAAGGGTCTTCCTTCAAACAAGTTTTCTGGCAAATGGGTAATAAATCGGACGCTTCCGTGAAAGCTGTGAGTTCTGGCAAACGGAGACGCCGCGAACTGCTCCCAGCCCCGCCCACCGTGCCCCCTACACAGCCCGGTGGACCCCCAGCCGACTCTCCGTCCAGGCTGAGCGGCGCTGGTGGGCCCCATGCGTGACCACCTGCATCACCATTCCCAGAAACCACCCCCCCAGGCCCACGACCTCTGGGAGGGGGGCCCTCGGTGTACCTCCTTCCCTGGAACTACAACCTCCAGGGAGGAAACGGGGGAGCCGGGGTCAGGTTCAAGGAGCAGAGGAGAACTGTGCCTAATAGGCCGAGGGAAGATGGCGCCCGCCCGGGTCTCCGCTGCCAGGACGCTTGACCAGCTGGGCCTCCTCAAGGGCGGAAACCCACGGCCAAGACCCCAAGGAAGATTCAGACAGTGCAGGGCTGAAACCTGTATGCTGGGTCCTGGGGGAGAAAAAGGGCGGGGAGTTGGGGGGCCTCTTGGAGCCCTCGGTTCGGCAGATCCCGGGGCGTCCAGGAACCCCAGCTCAGGAGCGACGCCCAGCCTCGCACACCCCATATCTATGAATTTCCAGGCCTCCATGGGCTTTCCCCCTCTTCCCAGCCTGGAGGCCCTGTGCTCTTCTGTGTGTTCAGTTAGGATAAAAAATGAACGTGAAGAAGCCTCAACTGAGAAACTTACCGAACCCTTCAGGCCTCGTCAGGTCAGCTCACAACTCGCTCCGCCCTCCGCCTCACGGGTAACCTTTCCCGCCGTTCCTCTGCGCATGCGCTACAGCCCTGGGTGCGCCCTCTACTGGTCAAGCGGGGGATTCCGCCCCTCTGCTCCAACACAACCTTCGACACTGCGCATGCGCGCTTTTCCTACTCGGTTTCCGGTGTGAGCGGCCTGGTCTGCCCACCTCCGTCAGTTACCTCTGTAGACCTTGAGCCCAACACCCTTCCACCTAAGCGCGCTTCTGAGGTCAGGCTTTTAGCCGCATCCCGGGTCTGGAGCATGCACTTTGCTTCCACTGCCCTGAGTGAGGTGGAGATGAGGGGTGAGGTGGGAAGCTTGTTCTTCCCAGTCATTTCTCTTGTTATCAAAGTTTTGGTACGTAATTACGCTTCCCCTGCTACTACCCAGACCCCAAATATGTGTCCAAGAAGACAGACATGGACTTTGCCTTCAGAGAGCTCAGAACCCCACTGGAATTGCAGTTGTGTCATATTAATAAAGTGTAACCCCACTAAAAATGAGTCTGGAGGCCAGAAAGGGGAGCTTTCAAACCCTACCACCCCAGTCAATTGTAGACCCAACAGGAAGAAAAATAACTTTCAGGTGGGTACTACTTGACTACCACTCCAGGAGAAAGAAAGAAAGAAAAGTTTTCTCCTACCCAGCAACACCCCAGCCAATGAGAGACTGTCACAACTAAGCCAATGAAAAGTCACTACACTTCAAACTCCCAGGTGGCTCCAATGGAGATCTGTATTTACAAAAGACCCCCAACTCCTACCCCTCCTCTATAAAAAAGTAGTTTGGGGCACCTGGGTGGCTCAGTGGGTTAAGCCTCTGCCTTCAGTTCAGGTCATGATCTCAGGGTCCTGGGATGAGTCCTGCGACCGGCTCTCTGCTCTGCAGGGAGCCTGCTTCCTCTCTCTCTCTCTCTGCCTGCCTCTCTGCCTACTTGTGATCTCTCTGTCAAATAAATAAATAAAATCCGTTTAAAAAAAATAAAAATAAAAAAGTAGTTTTCCCCTTTTTTCTTGGACTTGTCTGTGGTTTTGCCATAGCTTGCTTGTCCTGAATTGCAATTCACTGTCCTGAAAAAAAAAACTCATTTTTTGCTGGTAAAATCGCTGATAGTTTTGTCTTTAAGGTTAACAGTACTTGATGATCAGAAGTGGGATCCAGAGAAGACAACCTCCACCCCATCCCCAACAACTCCAAAGCTGGTGAGCAAACACATGCCAGTACCCACAGAGCCTGTTGAGCTCACTGCTTTCTTGAGGACCCTGGAGTTTGAGGGTAAGTTTTTCTCCTGGATTTCAAGCTCCACTCTCTGTGTTTTCAGTTCTCTAGGCAGTACTTAGGGTCTGTTTTAAGACTTTGTTCTCTCTAAGACTACTTATTTGGACATTGTTCCAACTCTGGTTTGGAACTAGGCTGCTTCCTGTTGCAACTGTGTTGTGTAGGAATTTTTCTCGTTGCTCTAAAGAGAAACCTCAGGGCGCCTGGGTGGCTCAGTGGGTTAAGCCTCTGCCTTCGGCTCAGGTCATGATCTCAGGGTCCTGGGATCGAGTCCTGCATCAAGCTCTCTGCTCCGCAGGGAGCCTGCTTCCTCCTCTCTCTCTCTCTCTCTCTCTCTCTGCCTGCCTCTCTGCCTACATGTGATCTCTCTCTGTCAAATAAATAGATAAAATCTTTTAAAAATAAATAAATAAATAAAGAGAAACCTGTAAGAAATGGGATTCCCAGTCATCCAAATGCTTTGAGGCCGCTCTACCCCTTCTGGGACCCTGGCCTGTATTTTGGCACACTTCTAACTAAATTGACCAAAAGTGTTTTAGAACTCCAATAGCAATGATGGGGAACTTCCAATCTCTCCAAAGTTGTTTTAGTCAAAATTAAATTAGAAAGCTACAGCTCAAAAACACAAACAAACAAAAACACAAAAACCTGAATGAGATGCCTATTGTAATCAGTACTTTGAGGCTTACAAATGTTTTCAGGATTCTAAATATGCCTCTTTGCAAAATACTATTTCTATATTTTTTAAGATTTTATTTATTTATTTATTTGACAGACAGATCACAAGTAGGCGGAGAGGCAGGCAGAGAGAGAGGGGGAAGCAGGCTCCCTGCTGATCAGAGAACCTGATGTGGGGCTCGATCCCAGGACCCTGGGATCATGACCTGAGCCGAAGGCGGATCATGACCTGAGCTGAAGACTTAGCCCAGTGAGCTACCCAGGTGCCCCTCAAAATACTATTTCTAAATTAACTGAGACAAATGAACAACTGAAAGAAGAATGTCTTCTCAGGCCTCTTTTTCCTCCCCTCCCCCCCCAACGCCCCTTCCAACCTCTATTTATCTCAAGACACTTGGCAGCCTCTGGTGCCTTTTTCCTCTGCACAGTCCCCACCTCCTCTATATCCACTGTTCCCTGGTTCCAATTCTTCCACTGAACTTCCCTTTTCCTGAAACTCTCTCCATCTCCCTCATCTCCTGAGTCTATGAAAACCTGCCCCTTTTATTTTTTTATTATTTTGGGGGACAGGAAGCATCTCGAGAGAGGGAGAGAATCCCAACCAGGCTCTGAGCTGGCATCGTAAGCAGGATGCAGGACTTGATCTCACAACCCAGAGATCATGACCTGAGCTGAAATCAAGAGTCAGACACTTAACCAACTGAGCCACCTAGGTGCCCCAAACCTACCCCTTTTAAAGTTAAGTCCTCTGAGGAGCCAAATAAACTCCAGATTTCTTATGTTCCCTAGACTAAGGCCAAATTGTGAGCCACAGTCAAAGAGTTTCCTAAGATATGGTGCACCTGGTGGCTCAGTCACTAAGTGTCTGCCTTGGGCTCAGGCGGTGGTCCCAGGGTCCTGGGATCGTAGCCCCACATCAGGCTCCCCGCTCGCCAGGAAGCCTGCTTCTACCTCTCCCATTCCCCCTATTTGTATTCCCTCTCTCACTGTCTCTCTCTGTGTCAAATTAAAAAAAAAAAAACTTAAAAAAAAAAGTTTCCGGGGTACCTGGGTGGCTCAGTGGGTTAAGCCTCTACCTTCGGCTCAAGTCATGATCTCAGGGTTCTGGGATCGAGTCCCGCATCGGGCTCTCTGCTCAGCAGTGAGCCTGCTTCCCCTCTCTCTCTGCCTGCCTCTCTGCCGACTTGTGATCTCTCTCTGTCAATAAATAAATAAAATCTTTTAAAAAAAAGTTTCCTAAAATAACTTGTGGCTGCATAATTCCAATCTGCCTCTTCCTTCACCTGACATTCTCTTTTCTCTGTGTCTTCTGTGTGTCCCTTACAATGTTGGACACTCATTAAATTTAGGGCTCCCTCAGATAATGCAGGTTGATTTCATTTCCAGATCCTTCATTACATGTGAAAAACCCTTTTTTCCCAAATAAGGTCACATTCACAGATTCTAGGACATGGACATATTTTTTTTAATTCCAATAGATTTAACATACAATGTTATATCAGTTTCAGGTATACAATATATTCAACAATTATATACATTCAACAATTGCATACATTGCTCAGTATTCATCATAAGCATACTCTTAATCCCCCTGACCTATTTCACTCATCCCCCCAACCCACCTACCCTCTGGTAACCATCAGTTTGTTCTCTATAGTTAAGAGTTTGTTTTTAGGGTTGTCTCTTTTCCTCTTTGTTTGCTTTTTTCTTTAAATTCCACATATAAGACTTATTTCCCTAAGCATTGTATGCTCTAGATCCTTCCATGTTGTTGTAAATAACATTTCATTATTTTTATTGGCTGCATAATATTCCATTATATATCACATCTTTATCTATTCATCTATTGATGGACACTTGGGCTCTTTACATAATTTGGCTATTATAAATAATGCTGCATAAACATAGTGGTGCATATCTCTTTGAATTAGTGTTTTAGTGTTCTTTGGGTAAATACCTAGTAGTGGAATTCCTGGATCATATGGTAATTTTTTTTTTTTTTTTTGAGGAACATCCATACTGTTTTCCACAGTGGCTGCAACAGTCTGCTTTCCCACCAACAGTACCTGAGAGTTCCTTTTTCTCCACATCTTCATCAACGCTTGTTGTTTCTTGTGTTTTCGATTTTAGCCATTCTTACAAGTGTGAAATGATATGACATTGTGGTCTTGATTTGCATTTTCCTGATGATTAGTGATGTTGAGCATCTTTTCATATGTCTGTGGCCACCACCTGTATGTCTTTTTGGAGAAATATCTTTTCATGTCTTCTGCCCATTTTCAATTGGGTTTTTGGGTTTGGTTTTTTGTTTTTTTTTTTTTTTTGGTGTTGAGTGGTGTAAGTTCTTTATATATTTTGGATACTATCCCTTTATTGGATATGTCATTTGCAAATATCTCTTCCCATTCATTAGGTTGTCTTTTGGTTTTGTCAATTGTTTCCTTTGCTGTGCAGAAGCTTTTCATTTTGATGTAGTACCAATAGTTTATTTTTGCTTTTGTTTCCCTTGCCTCAAGAGTTGTATCTAGAAAAATGTTGCAGGGCCAATGTCAGAGAAATTACTGCCTATGCTCTCTCCTATGATTTTTATGGTTTCAGAAATCACATTTAGGTCTTTGATCCATTTTGAGTTTATTCTTGCGTATGGTATGAGAAAGCAGTCCAGTTTTTCCAACACCATTTGTCTTTTTCCCCACTGAATATTCTTGCCTCCTTTGTCAAAGATTAATTGACCGTATAATCATGGGTGTATTTCTGAGCTCTCTATTCTTTTTTTTTTTTAAGATTTATTTATTTATTTTAAGATTTTTTTTTTTTTTTGACAGAGAGAGAGACGGTGAGAAAGGGAACACAAGCGTGGGGAGTGGGAGAGGGAAAAGCAGGCTTCCCTCTGAGCAGGGAGCCCAATACAGGGCTCGATCCCAGGACTCTGACCTGAGCCGAAGACCAATGCTTAACAACTGAGCCACCCAGGGACCATTTATTTATTTATTTGGGAGACAGTGAGCATGAGGGAGGGGAGGGAGAGAATCCCAAGCAGACTCTACTGAGCACAGAGCCCAATGCAGGGCTCAGTCTCACAACCTTGAGATCATGTCCTGAGCCAACACCTAGAGTTGAATGCTTAACCGACCGAGCCACCCAGGCACCCCAGGGGCTCTCTCTTCTGTTCCATTGGTCCATGTGTCTATTTTTGTGCCAATACCATACCATTTTGATTACTACAGCTTTGTAATGTATCTTGAAATCTGAGATTTTGATACTTCTTTTTAAAGACTGCTTTAGCATGGACATAACTTTTGAGAGGGGAGGGGCAGGGTATCACCATTCAACCCACTACAATCAGTACAGAAGCAACGGTAGTTATTTGTGTGGAAAATGATGAGAGCCTGGATTAGGATGGTGGCTTGGAGACAGGTGGGTGGATCTGAAATGTATATTAGTAGTAGAGCGTAGAGGACTTAAAGTTGGCTTAGAAGGGGAGCTGAGGGGTAAGGGATGAGGGACCAGTGTCCTGAGTGAGATTTGGACTTAGAGTTATAGAAACCGAGTCTCGGTTTCAAAAGACCCTTTCAGGCCATGTGGGGAATGGACTGGAGGGGCAAAAACTAAGACCAGGGAGGAGCGTGAGGTTTGGGTCCAGGAGGGAGAGCACAAATCCTGAGCCAGCCCAACCCAAGAGTACAGAGAAAAGTGGAGAAAGTAGAGAATCAAGAGGCAGAAAGGATTAGATTAAGGAATGACGGGCTGTATGGGAAAGAGGGAGAGAGAGAATGAGGGCAGCCACCCAGGGCCTGGCTCACCAAGGAAGGGAGAATCTGTGAACTTGAAGACAGATCTCTTGATATTATCCGGTCAGAGGAGAAAAAAAGAAATAAGAATGATACAAAAAAATACATATACACACACACACACACACACACACACACACAGATAGATGGATAGATAATGGAATATTATTCAGCCATGAAAAAGAAGGAAATCCTCCGATTTGCAACATGGTTGAGACTGGAGGGCATTGTGCTGAGTGAAATTGGCCAGACACAGAAAGGCAAATACTGCACAGGATCATTTAAATGTAGAGTCTCAAAAAAAAATTTAAAAAGCCAAGTTCATAGACACAGTAGAATGGTGCCTATCCGGGGCTGCGGCTTGAGGGAAATGGGGAGATGTGGGTCAAAGGGCACTGACTTTCAGTTAAAAGAAGAATACATTCTTAGGATCTAATGTGCAGCATGGTGACTATAGTCAATAATTCAGTATTGCATACTAGAAAGTTGCTGAGGATATCTATTAAGGGTTCTCACCACCAAAAGAAGAAAAAAGTTAACTCTGTGCAATGATGAATGTGTTTTCTTGAGCTTGGTAATCATTCCATAGTGTATATGTTATCAAATCTCCCTGTTGGGCACCTGGGTGGCTCAATCAGTTAAGTGTCTGCCTTCAGTTCAGGTTATGATCCCAGGATCCTGGGATCGAGCCCCACATCAGGGTCCCTTGCTCAGTGGGGAGCCTGCTTCTCCCTCTGCCTGCCATTCCCCCTGCTTGTGCTCTCTCTCTCTCTCTCTCTCTGATAAATAAATAAAATATTTTTTAAAAATCATCGTGTTGGGAGCGCCTGGGTGGCTCAGTGGGTTGGACCTCTGCCTTCGGCTCAGGTCATGATCTCAGGGTCCTGGGATGGAGCGGGGAGTCTGCTTCCCCCCCCCCTCTCTGACTGCCTCTCTGCCTATTTGTGATCTCTGTCAAATAAATAAATAAAATCTTTTTTTTTTCATTTTTTTCCTTCAGCTAAGACAGCAGAAGAGATGATTTATTGTACACGTGTTACATTCAGCCACAAATGAAAACAGAGTTAGTCCCGAAAAGTCACAGGTCCAGGGCAAAGGGCCAAAAGAGTCGGTTTTGGTATGAACAAGGTGGGTCTCTCAAAGGTGGTAGCTGCGACCTGATGGCGATGGATGGTCTAGATCCATTGAATCAAGCTCTAGAGAGTAGGCATGCAGCCCAACAATTGGTACCAGCGTCCCTGGCCTCTGGCTTTCCTTATTTCTGCTCCTGTGGCTCCACCGGCGCACAAGCTAGTGGTTTACTTGGACCTCTGCCTCATCTTTCTTCTTTTACGCTTCAGCCTGCGCATTCGCTTCTTCCTCCACTTGGCTCTCATGGCGCAGAGGTTTCCAAGAAGATGGCGCTAAGGCCGAGAGCTAAAATCTTTTTTTTTAATAAAATCTTTTTTTAAAAAAAGTAGATGAGATCTCTCAGCAAGAGAGGGTGGTGAGTGTCTAAGAGGCGCCGGTTTTCCAAGGCCTGGGTGGATGTCAGGATGATAGGAACATCCCCAAACGTGGAAATCTGACTTGGCGAGAGTGGGGGCTATGGGGCAACAGGGGAGACTTTCAGAGGCTGCTGGGTGTGCAGCTCAGGTCCGGAGACAAGCAAGCAGGCGCGGACCTAGATCTGACTGCCAAGGTCCCGGGTTCAATCCTGACTCCTCCCCAGCCTCCCCCTCTTGGGGCCCCAGTGCAGATGCAGGAAGTACTGCTAGAGGCTCAGCTTCCTCTCCGGGTGTTTAGGCACTGCCCAGCCACCACCCCCCTCACTCCCAGGGACCTTCCCACCAGGGGCACTGCAGCACTTTCACTTCCCCCAGGTGCCCAAGCCCTGCCCCAGCATGTGGGAGCACCGCGCTCTACACTTGTTGCCAAGAACAGGATGCAGACTCTGAGAGGGGGGCCATGACAAGGTGGGGACGCATAAGCAGAGAAAGGACCGGCCTGCAGAGAGAAGGGGCCAGAAACCCGGAGAGGGAGGAGATAGATGCAGGGGTTTGGGGGGAAGGGCGGGCAGGGAGGGACAGAGACCCAGACAGAAGGGAACAGAGACCCAGAAAAGGGAGGGCGAGAGAGGCCGAGGGCTGGAAAGGGGTGGGGGAGGGGGGGCAGAGAGTGATGCAGAGACGGCAGAGCTTAGCAGGCAGTGAGGTCAGAGTGTCTGTGAGGTCGGCTGCTGTCCAGGGCTGGCCCGGGGTCCTGGTGCCCAGAGTAGGTGGATGCGAGGAGCTCAGGGGTCCCCCAGCCTGAACCATGGAGACCTGGGAGGGAGTACCCAGCGTGTCCTTGGTGCCCACAAACTCCAAGGCCCCTCCAGTACGGGTGTGTGTCCCAGTGGGGCAGGTGAGGGAGGCAGGGGGGCGCAGAAACAGACCAGAAAGCCACCTTGCCTGTAGAGGGAGGGGGTGGGGCTCCCCCCGCCGGCGGGGGTGGGGGGGTGGGGGGAGAGACTTCCTCTTTCTCTGTGTTCTTCCTTTCTCCCTCTCCGTCTCTCACAGCCTCTGTCTTTCTGCTCAGTCTCCTCCGGGCCCAACACCTCTTCTCTTCTGTTCCTCCCACGGGCTGCTGACCCCTCTTAGGTGAAGATGTCGGCCCAGGACAGCTGCCTCAGCCTCATCAAGTACCTCCTCTTCGTTTTCAACCTCTTCTTCTTCGTGAGTTACCACATGGCTGCCCAACCCAGGCCCCAGCCCCAGCCCGTGCCCCAGCCCCCTGACCTGATATACCTCCCCCAGCGCCCCTCGCCTTTGCCCACCGCCACATTCCCATCTCCCCTTGCCAGGTCCTAGGCAGCCTTATTTTCTGCTTCGGCATCTGGATACTCATTGACAAGACCAGCTTCGTGTCCTTTGTAGGTGAGGGGGCCAGGGCCATCGGGGAGGGCCTCCTGGAGCAAGCATGACCTGGCCTGCCCCCCAGGTGATGTCCCGGGGGTCTCCCTTGTCCCAGGTTCTGCTTCACAGCCTGCCACTGCTCTTAGCCCCTGCAGTCTTCCTCTGGCAAATGAGTTGTGCATATGAATGATAATAAAAATGGTAATAGCCATTTCTCAGGCACTTCCTAGGCGGTAGAGCTCATGCAGATGCTTATCAGACCCTCCCACAAACCTTCCCCTCTCTTGAGGTTCAGAGAGGGGATGTCACTTACTGGATGTTACACAGCAAGGAAGTAGAAGAGCAGAGAGAACACTAATAATAATAGGAGAGTCGTAATAGAATAATAGTCGCGATCCTAATGGTTCAGATTTAATAAGTGTTTGCCCTGTATTGAGGACAGCATTGAACGCGTGCCTCCCATGTGTCTCTTAAAATAACCCTAGGGAATAGATACCTTCCCCCCGGCCCTCAGGGAGGTTTTAGTGACTGATCCAATGTCACAGATCAAGTCATGGGACTGAAACTGTTGGGGGTGAGGAGGAGCAGAAGGAGGAAAGAGAGACTGAGAGCAAGAGGAAGAAATGGCCTCCAGAGAGAAAGGGGGACAGAGATTCAGAGCAGAAACAAAGACCTGGGGCAGGGGTTGGGGAACAGAGACTCAGAAGGGACAGAATCCCAGGGAGAGGGAGACAAAGAATCCCAGAAGGAGAGGAATAGAGGCTCAACATGTGGCAGGGACAGACACCCAGAGAGTTCCCCAGAATACTGCTTCCCAGTTGAGTGGCTGGCTGTGTGGGTGGGGAATGGGGCTCCCTGGAGCTTAGGGGAATGGGGCTCCCTGGAGCTTAGGCATGAGCCCAATGTCACCGCCTCTCACCTTCCCCAGGCTTGTCCTTCGTGCCCCTGCAGATCTGGTCCAAGGCCCTGGCCATCTCAGGAATTCTCACCATGGGCCTTGCCCTCCTGGGCTGTGTGGGGTCCCTGAAGGAGCTCCGCTGCCTCCTGGGCCTGGTGAGTCCCCTGTCCACTACCCCCCCCACCCCCCCACCCCCGGGCAAACAGAGCCCTGGCAGCCTCTGTATCCTGGTGGGGGGGCACTCAGTCTGACCTCTCCACTCTGCCCACCAGTATTTTGGGATACTTCTGCTCCTGTTTGCCACGCAGATCACCCTGGGAATCCTCATCTCCACTCAGCGGATGCGGGTGAGCTTGGCTTCCCCTCCCACACTCCCCCCAAATGTATGGGGGTGGTGGAAAAAGACAGAAACAAAAGCAGACACGGGCTAACAAGGACAAGGGGAAATAACAGTGACAGGCAGAGGAAGACGGAGAGAGACAGGGACACAGATAAGACGCACAGGAAGATAGAGACAAGGAGACTCAAAGCAAGATCACGACGCGGATGGAGGAAAACAAGACATAGCAAGACAGACAGAGATCCAAACAGAAAAAAAGAAGAAGAAATGGGGGGAGAAACAGGTGACTCCCAGAGAGACAGAGACCTAATGAGAGACCGTGGGAGATAGCGGGGGAACAGAAAGACGCTAGAAACAGGCAGATTTTGAGGAACAGAGACCTAGCTAGCCATTCAGTGAGAAATCGAGAGCGCCTTCAAACCGCTCGGGGACCCCTTGGGACTGAGAAAGCCCGGGAGTAGCTGGACTGGGTAGGGGCAAACGCGGGTAGAAATCCAGCCTCACTCTCCGCCTCGTAGCTGGAGCGGAGGGTGAAGGAAATCGTGCTGGAGACCATCCAGAACTACCGCTCGCGTCCGGAGGAGTCGGCGGCGGAGGAGAGTTGGGACTACGTGCAGTTCCAGGTGCGTGAGGTCCCCACTCGCCCAGATGCGAATCCCTCCCTCTAGCTCTGGGATTCTGACCGTAGCTCTGCCCCCTGCCCCAACAAAGCGGGGTGGGGTGGGGTGGGGTTACCTTCAGGTAACCCCACCCCACCCCCAACCTCACCCCGCCCCCAGAAGATAGCGGAACAGACTCCAGTGTGGCCATTTCCCTCCAGCTCCCAGACCCTGGAGAGGCTCCGTTTTCTGCCCCGACAAGACTTCGCCCTCAGTCCCAAGGCCCTAGCGTGACCCCACTCCCTGATCTTTAGTGACTCTGGCCCCAGGGGACCCGGCCCACGTGAGACTCCATTCCCTGGTTGTTCACGTGGCCCTGCCCTCCCATCCACCTGTCCCCTACCTGAGGCTGAATTGCACAGCCCACCCAGTCTTCTGCAGCTCCTCCCACAGCCCCAGGTGGCCCGTGATTCGTCTCTCCCAACCCCATGTTCCCCTTATGCCCCCAAGCCTAGCCCGCCATCCCCCACCCTGCACCCACTATCTAGCCCTCTGCTCCCCAACATGACCTCATACACATCATCCAGTCCCCTGAACCCCCAAATCATCTTGAATCCCTCCAGTCCCCGTCCCTTTGACTCTCGTCCCTCTTCACAGCTGCGCTGCTGCGGCTGGAACTCTCCTCAGGACTGGTTCAGTATCCCCAGCCTCCTCAGCAACGAGTCGGAGGTGCATCGCGTGCCCTGCTCCTGCTATAATTCATCGGCGACCAATGACTCCGCAGTCTTCGACAAGCTCTCCTTCCCCCAGTTCAGCCGGCCCGGACCGCGGGCGCGACCCCGGCACAGTACTGACCTTTGCGTGGTTCCTGCAAACAGCAATATCTACAGCGAGGTGGGGAGGGCTTGGAGCCCGCTAGAAAGGGGAGGGCCCTGTGAGGGGGTAGGGCTGCGGTCTGGGCTTGCTTCCCCAGGAGGCGGAGCCGCTGGACAGGGGAAGGGTCTGAAGGGTGGGGCTACGAGAAAGTGGGCACATCAGGAGGGGTGGGGGGCCCTAGAAGGGACGCGGTTTGTTTGGGCGGGGCCTAAAAGAAAAGGCGTGACTCAGAGGAGGGTGGGACCGGGCAAGTTGGAGAGACTAGAGAACCCTTCTAACTAGGGATGAGGGGCGGTGCCTGAAAGAGGGGTGAAGGCTAGGCTAAGGAGAACAGTGGGCACGGGCTTGAGGGCGAATCCCAGAAAGACCCTACGTTTAACCTTATCTCACATCCCCAGGGCTGCGCGCGGAGCCTCCAAAAGTGGTTGCACAACAACCTCATCTCCATAGTGGGCATTTGTCTAGGTGTCGGTCTCCTTGAGGTAATTTGGTCCAGCCCCCACTCGCAATTGACCCTACAATCCCTAGATGGCCCTACCCCAAACCCCTGGGAAAGGTGCAAGCCTGCTAGAGCCTCAGCCCATCCCGGTTCTCCGGCCTCCCCACGTGGCACGCGGGAGACCTACCCCTTGCAAGCCCCGATTGGCTGCACGCAGGAAGTAGGCGTTCCCTCCCGCCCTTGCGACGCTCTCATTGGCCCTCCTTGGCGCTCCTGCCCCCTGCTCGTAGCCGCAATATCCCTCCCCTTTCCCTGCAGGTGAGTGTGGCGGGGCTGAGCCTGCTACTCTTGCGCGGGGCGCTCCGCCGGGAACGCCAGCGGCAGGTGCCGGGCGCCTGTGGTTCGAGCCCCGGGCCTGGTCCCAGTGCTGATGGCGGCGGCGGGCGCTGTGGTGTACCGAGCAGCAGCGGGCGTAGCGGCGGTCTGTGGGGTGGCTGGGGCATGGCGGATGCCCGTCCCAACTGGGGGGACAAGTCCCCACAGGGCAAGCTGCCCGTGGCCCTGGGGCCCTGGCCGCTTTGGGATCAAGACGAGGAACAACCTGAGACCGGGAGCGCGGCAGAGGAGGTGGAGGTCGAGGTGGAATTAGCGGCCGAGGCAGAGAGAGAGAAAGATGAGCCTCCAGAATAAAGTACCCTGGGCTAGCTCCTGATCTCACTCCTTCCCAGACTTTGAACCTGCGCTAGACGCAGCTGGATACTCCCTACCCCACCCTGTTCCCTTTCTTCCCATCCCCCCCCCCATATTTGGTAGTCTACCCCAAGCCCCCAAATTCCCATCCCTGACCCTCCCTTTCTCAACCTGGCCAAGCTCTTCCTCTAACCTCACCTTTCTCCGCCTCTCCCAAATCTCCACACTTAATTTTCTTCCCCTGGCACTACCCCTTTTTCTCCCTCGGAACACCCACCATCCCTACCCCAGTCCCCCTCGCCGGACAATGCGGACCTCTCTGACCAGGTCTCCTTTCTCTATAGCTCAGCTTCATGACGCTCTCGATATTCCTGTGCAGAAACCTGGACCAAGTCTACGACCGGCTCGCTCGGTACCGCTAGGCCCCAGTCTCTTCCCAAAGCCCCGCCCCGTCCCGTCCCCTTCAAGTGCCCTAGGGGCTTCCCTGTGGTCTGTAAATATTTGTTCAATCCCCAGTTCGCCCCAACCACTGAGTCCTCCACCTCCTCATTTCCCTGGGGGACTCAGATGTCTGCCTGCCCAGCTGCTGTCACCTCTCCCGCGGGACCTGGGGCTTCCGGCCACCAGCTTCCTGCCCCCAAAGATACCTCATTTCCTTGCCTCATCTTTCGGCTTACCACCTCCCACAGGATTATTTTCACCCAAACCCCAAATAAATCCCCTGCGTTTTGGTAAAATAGTTTTATCCTCTGTCAAAACACAAACCAACACACTTTGCGGGCGAGGGGAGGCAACACAGTATATAGTCTTGTTGAGAAGAGAGGATGAGATTTAAAAGCCTCACCCCACAGCTTGTCCAGCTGAGAAAAAGTCACGACCCTAATACCCACTTATAAATATCTCTTGTTATATTAAAAAAAAATATTTTCAGGGCCCACCTGGCTCTGCTCCTGCACAAAGGGTTAACCTTCAGTATTTGAGTTCAAGGTCACAGGGTTGGGGTTGGTAAAGAGAGGCAGATTGGGAAAGGGGAGGGGGGCGCTGAAAAAACAGAGGGACAAACCAACATACTTTCTAAGACCATCCAAAAACATCCAAAACCAAGCTGCGGGAGGGGGCCTGTTAGAGACTGAGAAACCAGTGCTGTACTTCGGGGCTGTCTCACTTCTGTCCCCAGTCCCTGATGCTCTGGAGCGATCTGTCCTTTTCAGACACCACCGTGACGTCCCAATATCAGGATGCATCTTTTCAATTCACCACCCAGCTTGTAAGGTCCTCTCTAACACAGAGCAGCCCCCTCCCCAAACGAGCATGAAGTAAGCCGGAGGTCTTTCCTGGGAGGAGGGTAATCTGGGGGGTGAGTCACTTTTGGGGTCCCCTTTCAGTCCCTGACCAGGCGGTAAATGTGGTGCTGGGCCCCCCGCTCACTGGTGGAGACCTCAAAGACATAGGCGGTGCAGAGCAGCAGCTCCTGGGTGTCTCTGTTTGTCACCACCTGCCAAGGAGGCCAAGAGAAAGGGTTTGTGCACAAAAGGGAGAGCAGGGACCACTGTGCCCTCCCCAAGGTACCACGGGATACCTAGGAAAGAGGTCCCCACCATATCACATTCCCTAGGTCTAGGGGATGCCTGACATGTCCAGTTCCCCATTTGAGCGTCGGCAGTGCGGGGCCTCCCATCGGATGGCATAGCAAAGTTAACCAAAGTAGGGGCACCTGGGCGACTCAGCTAAGCGTCCAACTCTTGGTTTCGGCTCCGGTCATGATCTCATGGTTGTGAGATCGAGCCCCACATTGGGCTCTGTGCTCAGGGCGGAGTCTACCTCAGATTCTCTCTCCCTTCAACTCTCTCAAAATCTTCAAAGTTAACCAGAATTCAGGGGGATCCCACCATATCATGTCCCCTGGGCTAAGGTTAGGTTCCCTATGAAAGGGGGGGTTGTCCCTTAAACCAAGGATCCACCGTGGGATGCCCTCTAAGTCCGTTTCCCCAGTGAGGGGGGATCCCCCTAAATGAGAGTGCTATGGACTCCCCACCACAACAGTTTCCTGGTTAAAGGGGTCCCCTAAGCAAAGGCTCAACTGTAGGCTCCCCCGTGTCATGCCCCCCGCCCCCGTGCAAGGGTCCCCGGGCCAAGGGGCCGTTGTAGGCACTCCCCACCCCATTGGCTGCCCTGCTCAGCCCAGCCCCAGTGCCTCACCTGGAGTATGGTGAAGTTCTCCAGGACGCTGTTCATCATATAGCGCTCGGGCAGCTGTCGCAGCTTGTGCAAGAAATTCACCAGGTACTCACACATGGGTGAACGCAGCAGGCGGTACACAAACCTCCCATCCTCCAGCTGGGCACGCTCCGTCTGAACCAGGGTGGGGGGCACAGAGTGGGCAGGGCAGTGACCCAGAGACACAGGGCTTGCCCCAGGCACTCTGTGCCTCTCCAATGCCACGCCTACTCCCCACTACTGTCATCCCCGCCATCACCCCATCTGTGGGGCGGCAGAGATGGGACCTGGACCCATGGGTCCTTGACTTGGGATCCCTCAGCCTGCAAACCAGGGACCCCTCCAGCCTCTCAAAACTGTGCTCTGACCCTTCTGAGACCTCTGGATTGCTCTGACCCCCAGACCCTAAGATACCCTCACACCCTCCAGAGACCCTCCCCTCCACTAGGTCTCCAAACTCTACATGACCTCTGAGTTCAAGACCCCTCAGGCCCTCAGCAATCCCTCAGTGTGACCCCCGAACCTTCTTGCCCTACAGATTCCTGCATACGCATAAGAACCTTTTGAATCTTAGTGACTATAAATCTCTGTACCACACATTACCTCTGAACCCTGAAAATAACCCCTACATGTGACTTGGGGACACAATATCAGCTCTAAGCCCATGCATGAATAAAACCCTCAAAGATAATAGGACAACTCCCCACCCCACCACACAGACACCCAAGTGTAGGAGCTGTTGTGGCTCTGATCCCTTCAGTCTGTACCCCAAAAGTGGCAGGTGTCTGGGCGCTCACCTGCCCAGAGCTCCACCCCTCCAGCCTCACCTCCACCTTCTCCACCACCTGCTTGCCAAAGGAGCAGACCTTGGAAGAACAGGTGAGGGTCATGTGCTCCAGACTCTCGTACTGGCTGCTCACTCCATAGAAGCCACCACCGCTGCCGCCGGTCCCTACCTCCTCGCCACTCGGGCCCCAGTTCAGGTCCGCCTGGGGGGTGGGGGGGCACAGGTAGATTCCTTATAAATGGTGGGGACTCTTCTCAAGTGGGAACTCTGCTCCATGGCCTGGTTTCCCCCACAGCCCTGCAGTTGCCTACCCCTCCTCTGCATTCAAAGCCCCGTGTCTCCATGGGCCTGTTTCTGGAAAACACCCACCCTTCAACTGGTACTGGAGAAGCCTGGCTCCCTAAAATGGTCCTGACCCTCTCTCTCCAGTAACAGTCCCCCCAACAAAGGAGACCTAGAATTCAACTTTCTTCTCCTGAAGCCCCCAACTCGGGAGTTCAGCCCCTTCCAAGGGCCTGGTTACTAAGGAGGCAGGTTACTCCCTAGCAACCCTCCCCTCCCCACCCCTTCATGAGCCTGGTTGCTAAGGCAAGTGGCTACTCCCTAGCAAAGGGGCCTGGAGGCCCAAGTCCTATCCATCCCACCCTGGGGGCAAAACTGCTCGTTGTTCCCTGTTCCAAAGGGGGCTTACGCTCTGGGCATCCCCTTCCATGGGAGGCCACATGACTTGCAGGCACTCTGTTTCGGCGGCAGAACTCACCCAGAACTTGACCAGGAAGAAAGCGTGAGGAGGCCCACGATCATACAACTCCCGCAGGCCGCCCTTTTTCTCAGGGAATTTGTCGTAGATCTGCCGGACGTCCACACTCTCGAGGGGGGGCGCTCCAGGGCTGGGGCAGTGCTGGCTGATGTGCACGAACAGGTGTCTCTGGTACTGAGAAGGGTGGGCCGTGGGTGAGGAGTGGGAGATGGGCTGCACCCTGGGTGCTCACTGCCCCCAGCTCCCACGAGCAGATTCACACTGTCCGCCCAGACACTAGGCCTGACTCCCAAGCACTGTCGCTGTTCCCTTCTGTCCCACGGCACCTTAGTCCCCAAGTCCTGTCCCCTGCTTTCCAGCTCCACAGCCCCATCCTCTCCACTCTCTCCCCAGCCTCCTCCCTGGCCTCCCAGGCTCTGATCTCTACTCTTCCGGTCATCCCTCACAGACCCCCACAGCTGACCGTGGAACTCCCCTGCTCACAATCTCCCTGTGGCTCCCCAGAGCACCCAGGACAAAACCCACACCCCCTCGACCTGGCCCTACACTGAATAGATGGTCCCAAATGTTCAATCAGTGGATGGATAGATGGATGGATGGAATCCACTTAGCCCACATCAAGACCCCCGACCTGTCCCCATTCTCATCACTTTTTGTCCAGATTCTGAAATCCTCACACCTTCCCCATCTTCTTTTGCATCACAAATCTTCCCTCCATCCTCCAAGGCCCAAGTCTATGCAAATCTGCCTCTTCCTGGAAGCCTCACTTGATCACAATCAGACGGGACTTCTCGTTTCTATAGTTCCCCATCACCCTCAGGACAAAGCCTAGATCCCTCAGCTTGGCAATGCCAGCTCCTCCAGAACTGGCACCTGCCCACCTATCTGCAGCCGCACCAGCTCCCACACCTTATTGGACTATTTGTTTCTCTGAAAACTTCACGCTGCTTTCATCTCTGTACCTGCAACATGAAGTTCGGCACATGGCAAACTCCTACATAACCCTCAAAGCCCAACTCAAATGTTGTCATTTCAGGGAAGCCTTCACTAACTTCCCAGGCAGAATGACTCCTCTGGGGAATACCTGGGTGGCTCAGTTTAAGGTTAAGTGTCTGCCTTCAGCTCAGGTCATGATCCCAGGGTCCTGGGATCGAGTCCCACAATGGACTCCTTGCCTGCTTCTCCCTCTGCCCACACCCCAGCTTGTGCACTCTCTGACAAATAATTAAACAGAAATTTAAAAACAAAAAAAAATTACTCCTGGGGTGCCTGGGTGGCTCAGTGGGTTAAGGCTCTGCCTTCGGCTCAGGTCATGGTCTCAGGGTCCTGGGATCAAGCCCCGCATCGGGCTCTCTGCTCAGCAGAGAGCCTGCTTCCTCCCTTCTCTCTCTGCCTGCCTCTCTGCCTACTTGTGATCTGTCTGTCAAATAAATAAATAAAATCTTTAAAAAAAAAAAATGACTCCTCTCTACACCCACAAAAACTTGAGCTTCCCCTATTCCAGCACATACTCATTGTTCAATGGACATCTATTGGGAGACCTACTGTGTGCAGACACTATTTTGGGTCCTCGGGCTACAAGACAAAGTCCCTGGCATCATGGAGTTCTCATGGAGTCTACTAGCAAAGACAGACAATTTTAATAAAAATCAACCCACGGATAATATAAATTTCAGAGTGATGAACGCTATGAAAAAAATTCCCAATAAAGAATAGTAAAGCAGTTGAGCATGATGGCAGTGGGTATTTTCCATAAAATGGTCTGGGAAAGCCAATCTGAGAAGATAAGCAAAGGCCTGAACGAATGGAGAGAGACAGTGGCAGTATCTGGGAAAACATATTCAAGGTGGCAAGAACAGCAGATGCAAAGGCCCTGAGGCAGGAGTGGGCCTGGTGTGTTTGAGAAAGAGCATGGAGGCCAGTGTGACCAGAGCAGAGTGGGCAAGGGTATAAGGGCAGGAGGTGAGGACAGAGCAGGAATGGGGATCAGATCATGCAGAGCCTTGTGGGCAACTGAAAGGACTTTACCTTTGCTCCAAGTGAAATGAGAGGGTTTCAACTTGGGTTTTATAGGACCACCATACACAGCAATTGGTGTTTACGTGGCTGTGGCAGAGACTGCTAGGTGTTGACAAACTCCCCATTCCTTTTCACACAGTTAAACTACACTTCCCAGACCCCTTTGCAGTGAGGTAGGGCCACATGACTATATTCTGGCCAATGGTATGTGAGCAGAACCTGATAGTTGCCACTTCCAACCCAGACCCATAAAAACTCTGCAGGATTTTTGGGTCTCTCCCTTCCACCATCTGCTGGCCAGATGCAGGGAATCCAGCAGCCGATTCTGAAGCCCCAGAAAACGTCAGAACCACAAAACGGAAGGAGCCTGAATTCTCTGAATCACTGTGTGGAAGGCTCCTACTTGAACACCTACACGGAAATGTGACATGAGTGAGAAACTGGTGTTACGTTCATTCCCTGAAGGTTAAGGTTATTTCTGCGAACAGTCAACCCACCATGACTAATATGGTACTAGCTCCATCCTAGCCCAGGAAAAGCTCAAGCCTAAAAAACAAGATCTGCTCTTCCAGGTTCCCAGTCTCCACCACAATGCCTGGCACACAGTAGGCCATCAAAAACGTTTGCTGAATGAACAAGCAATGACCTGGCAAGTTTCTCTGACCTTCCCAACCGTGACCCCACGACCATCCAGTTTCTCCATGCTAGCAGTTCTCACTCCATGCTAGTTCTCAAAGTGTGGTCCCCAGGCCAGCAGCAACAACACTGCCTGGGAGCACGTTAGAAATGCAACTTCTCAAGCCCCACACTGACCTACTGAATCAGAATTTGAAGGTAGGGCCCAGCAATCTATGTTTCAACAAGCCCTCCGTGTTATTCTGAGACATGCTAAAGTTTGAGGACCACTGCTTTACCCTTTCGCTTCCTATCACCCTCTGTCTTCCAACCCCCAGCCCCCACCCTCCCTGGCCAGTGACGATCTAAAATTGCACTCACAGAGTCAACTGCATCAGGGGGTTCCACAAAGGCTGAGAACTCCACCAGCTGCAACCGGGCAGTGCCCAGGGCCCGAGCCTGCCACGCTGGGGGTGATGGGGCAGGTGGGGGCAGGGCAGGGGGTGACAGGGCTTGGGGGGGCTCGTACCCTAGAAAGAGAGAAAAAAAAGGACAACAAAAATCCTTAACGTGTATTGAATACATCGAGCACTCTTCTCTCTTGCCTGCCTCCGCTTAGAAGCTAAAAAAGCTAAATACTCACTTTCCCAGCCTCCCTTGCAACTAGAGATGGCCATGTGACACAGTCCTGGCCAATGAGACGTTAGGGGAAATCTGCTGAGGGGCTTCTGAGAAGGAGTTTCTTCCTGAATGAAAAAGACAGAACTTTGGGAGGAGAAAGCTTTTGGCCCTGGTCAAGTCCTGCTTGAGACATGATGCCTGGGATCACAACAGCCATCTTGGGACAATAAGAAAGAGACCAAGGGACCTATAGAAATGCCAGTCCCAATATTGCTGAGCTGCTGAGACAGCATAAGAGCACCCCGCCTCCAGACTTTTTGTTATATGAAATCATTAAGGCCTTTATTAATTAAGGCACTATTACTTTGGGCATTCTGTTACTTGCAGCCAAAAGCACTGCGAATTGATGAAATTGTGGAACCCGCAAGTTCTCTTTCACCACTGTGAGTTCTTAGGACCATATCAGCATGAAAGCCATCTTTGCTGCCAGGATGGGCAGAACCTGCCAGGGAATAAAGCCACCAAACACCACAGGTGAAAGCAGAACCAAGCAAATCTGACACTACCATTTGAGCCCCTGGATCCAGCCATGCCTGAAGCCGTCCAGCCACTCCTGAAATATCAGTTACCTAATCCAATAAATTCCACTTTTTTTTTTTTGGCCACTGAGCTTGATTTGAGTTTCTGTCACTTGCATCTGAAAGAATCTTGACAAATACACCTTCCCCGTGTCTTCCAGGCTAGCACGTGGCAGAACACAAATCCAGTGTGTCTGAATTCGGAGGCCATGATCTTAACTACTACAAATTCTATCACTCATCTTTCCATCCCCCCTGCAAGATTTGCCTCAGATCTGGACCTCTGTAGAAATGAGTGCCCTGATCAGTGGAAGGTGAAGGAAAACCAGTTGGGGTTGAGGAGAGAGGGGAGACAAGGCAGGTACAGAGCAGACTCTTACCTGGGAGGTCAGTAGATGGGGGGGTCAGTGACAAGGAGAACGGTGTCTGTGAGAATGGCTTCACGCTGAGGGAGAAAGGAAGCTGGGGGTCAGCAAGGTAGAAAGATAACTGTACCAGCTAAGGTTTACCAGGGGTCACGCCAGACCCTTTGCTAGCACGTAACGTGAAAAAGTTCATGGAATCCTCACACCCTAGGAGGTTAGGTGCAATTACTCCTCTTCCCATTTTGCATAGGAGGAAACTGAGGCACACACCGTCGCAGAGCTGGGGCACAGAGGAGCCCGGGCTCAAATCCAAGTCAGTCCCTACTACAGAGCCTGTGGTCCTGTTGACAACATTTCGGCGCCTCTCACAAAATGGCAGAAAGAGAAGAGAAACAGGATCTCGGGAGGTGGGGAAAGAACACAAGGGAGAGCCAATGTGGAGAAAGAGGAGGGTAAGGAGAAAATGGCCAAGGGTCAGGAGATGGGGCATCGGTCCGATGTCCGGGGTGGGGGAAGCAGTGTAACAGAGTCTAGATGTCCAATCTAGACTCTGTCCAATCCATTCCCGCAGTGATGGACATGTTCCGTATCTGCACTGTCCAGTACGGTAGCCACTAGCCACATGTTGCCACCGAACACATGACACGTGACTACCGAGCACGAATGTGGCTAAGAGTGCCCAAGGGACTGAATTTTTAAGTTAATTTTAATCGACTTAAAATTCAGTAACTGCCTGAGGCTAGTGACCACGGTATCTGACAGCCCAGCTCTAGAGGCCAATTAGCCATGGGTAGCCGAAGAGATGATTGAGACTGAAAGGTCAGAGGCCATGGAGACAACACGTGGGGTCAGAGGTCAGGAAGAGGTCAAGAATCAAAAGACCAGGGGCACCTGAGACTCTGGACCTCAGTGTTGTGGGTTTGAGCCCCACATACAGAGTAGAGATTACTTAAAAATAAAATCTTGGGGCACCTGGGTGGCTCAGCGGGTTAAGCGCCTGCCTTCGGCTCGGGTCATGATCCCAGGGTCCAGGGATCGAGCCCCACATCTGACTCCTTGCTCAGCAGGGGGAGCCTGCTTCTCGTTCTCCCTCTGCCTACTGCTCCCCCTGCTTGTGCTCTCTCTATCAAATAAATAAATAAAATCTAAAAAAAAAAAAAAAAAACTTAAAAAATAAAATCTTAAGGGACGCCCGGGTGGCTCAATCAGTTAAGTGTCTGACTCTTGATTTCGGCTCCAGTCGTCATTTCATGGGTCATAGAATGGAGCCCCACGTCAGGCTCCCTGCTCAGTGGGGCGTCTGCCTGAGAGTCTCTCTCTCTCAAATAAATAAAAATAAGACAAAACGAAATGAAATCTTAAAAAAAAAACACACTAAAAATAAAAAAAATTTAAAAAAAAAGAGTCAAAAGACCAGAATCAGAAAGACACAAATTCCAGGGACCTCCAGACTCCCCACTCCCAGGGGCCTTGCCCTCGTACTCAGCATCCCCGTTCTGAAATCTAAATTCCAGGACCCTACCCACTGACCTAATCTCCTATCATCAAGGCTGCTGGCCAAACGCCACCTCCTCAGAGAAGTCCTTCTTGACCCCTGACTAAAGAGGGCACATACACCTTGTTTTATTTCCCACATTGATTCTTTTCTTATGAATGCTTATATATGTTTACATGTTTATCGTCGGTCTCCACCCCCTCCCCGGACCCCGCTCCAAATATGAAAGATCCATGAAGGCAGGGATCCTGTCTAACTTGTTTACTCCTGTGTCCCAGTGTAAGCAGAGGACGAGGCACTTAACAGTTTCTCAATAAATATTCAACTGACTGGCCAGTGGCTGAATACCTTTTCTCGTTTCCTGGAACTCACCAAATTTTCCTACCTCAGGGCCTTGGCACATGCTGTGTTCACTGCCTAAAATATTACTAACCCCCATTCTTCACCTGGCCAAGTCCTACTCTGCCTTCAACATTACTTCCGCACAGAAACCCCCAGGACTCTCTCTCTTAGCCCAGAACCTATTGTAGTTCTTCAGAGCACATCACATTCTCTTTCATTTTGTGTTTAGGCGGGTTATGATTTAATTAACCTTCATCTCCCCCACTTGACTATCAGCTCCCCTACAGGTGGGACCCCAGTGCCCAGAGCAGTGCTCGCTGACCCACCCCTCCTTCCAGCTTAGCCCCCTCCCTGCAAGCCTCCAATTCCTTCCGCCCAGGTTCTGACCCTTTCCTGGGTCCCAGCACCTCACGGGGGAAATTTCTTCCCTCCCTGGAGCCTGGATCCCACAGCATGACACTTTACTTGTCACCCCCAACACCACTCCTCACGGTCTTGCGGCCACGTGGCCCCCCCAACACCCCGTCTGGATCCACTGGCTCCTCTCTGGGCTGAAAACTGCCCTTCCCATGAGTC
Source organism: Martes martes (assembly GCF_963455335.1). Classification (NCBI taxonomy): domain Eukaryota; kingdom Metazoa; phylum Chordata; class Mammalia; order Carnivora; family Mustelidae; genus Martes; species Martes martes. The sequence continues at coordinate 51,585,632 of NC_137905.1, forward strand.
TCTGGGGCCTGTTTCTCTTCTTCCAGGCAACAAACACATTCTGTCACCCTCAGGGCTCTCTTGGGGCTGAAATGGACATTCCCATGTACCTCGGGGACCCATTTCCTTCCTTTTGACTCTGAGAGAAGACACCTGCTCTCCCCTCAGGCCTAAGAACATCCCTACAGGATGAGAACACGCCTTCCCATGAGCCTCTGGGACCACCAAATCTCACTGAGATGCCATTTTCCCCACGGACATCCTCCCGTCCCCGCACATTCATCCAGTCCCACACTAAGGTCCTTTCTTCTCCAAACCTGCTCCTCCCCCAGGTCACCCATCAACAGACTGTCACCAACCCCAGCCACCACCAGACCCTGGGCACTGTCCTTGCCTCCCCACTCCTTCTCAGCCCGTGAAGCCCCTTCTCTGGACTCTCTATGCCCTGCACCACCCCCCGAGTATCTCAAGTCAAGCCTCGTCCTCCTCTCCAGACCCTCACCCCCAGCCTTCTCTCCAGGATTCAAATCCAGACAGCTGGCTACAGAAGCAGGATAAGAAACATCTCTCTAGGGGGAATGAGGGAAATGGGGGTGATGAGCCAAAACAGAGAGTACTCACTCTGGAACATTCCAGGGGGGGCCAGAGCCCCCTGACCAAAACTGGAAAAGCTCTGAAGCCTGGAAAAGAGACAAAGAAGGGGGTGGGGTGGGGGTCAGTCAGTGCCTCGTTGAAACCACAGCCCGCCCCCCTCCAGTTCTGAGCCCCACAATCTCTCAGCCACCTGAGGACCAGCAGAGCCCAGTTTGGCCTGCAGGGAAGGTGCTGAGATGAGCTGGGCTGAGGACATGGTGGCCATGGTCTGGAAAGCCTTGTCCTTGGAAACCTGGTCCTGGAGGAGAAGTTGAGGTCCATGTTAATGGGGAATCCCAGTCGACACGGCAGGGTGGGTCAACGCCAGGGAGGGCAAGCATGGGGAGATGCGGAGATGGGGAGTCAAGGCAAAGGATTGGGGGAGGGCACAAATCCTTCTTCCTATAGCCCCCTGCCCCTCCTGGCCCCCTCAGGCATGGCTGGGGTAAAGCAGCGGGTGGGAGGATGGGCAGGGGGACTTACCACATTCAAGGCCTGCCCGTGGGGGTGGGGGAGGGTGCCAAAGGAGGAAAGAAAACACGACTTAGGAAGTGAGGCCTGGATTCTCACCTTCCTGCCCTCCCAAACCCTACAGTGCCACCACCCTGAGCTGAAAAAGGGGAGGAAGGAGGAGCAAGGATGAATATGGAACAGGAAGTAGAGGGGCCCAGGCCTGGAGGGGAAAAGGAGTTCCTATAGCCAGAATAAAGGACAGTATACAGTATAGGGGTTTCTAGGTCCAAAAAAGGGCTGGAAGTGAAGGTTTCCGGATATGCAGGCAACAGGAAGTGAGAACTTCAGACCCAGAGGGATACGCAGTGGACACTTCCTAGCCCGGACAGGACAGAGATGGGACCATGAGGTCCAGAAAAGACCAGAAGTGAAGGTTTTTTGGATCTGGAGAGAAAGCAGAGGAAGGCTTCTGAATATTAAACAAAAGAGGGGGGGGAACAGGAAGTCATGGTCCCCAAATCCAAAAGAAGAGAAGGAAGAGACAGAGAAGACCCCACACCCCAGTGGAGAAGAAAATGAGGGTCTCGGGCCAAGAGGAAACCGGAAATCCAGCGGATGAAGAAAAAGGATGTGAAAATTTCCGAACAAAATGAAGATTTCTGGACACAGAAATGACAGGCAGGCCACGTGGGGACTAAAAAAAATGAGAAGATGAGCCAGAAAGAGATGAAGAGGAGGTCGTCATAGCACAAGAGGGGAAAGGGAGGACACCAGGAGGAGGAGAAGAAAGGAGGGGGGGAAGGAGGACCGCAGTAGCCAGAGGAGAGGCCCGACACCCTAGCCTTCCTGCCTGTCCTGAGCTAAATCTCTGTCCCCTTCTCTCTACAAATCTCTTCCTCTCCCAGGACCTCTATCCACCCAGCCTGCTGGGCCACTAACCGCCCCCCCACCCGACCCTGACCTGGGGATCTCTATTTCCTCATTCTGTCTACATCTCCATGTGACTCTGTACCCATCTCTGGTTCTCTGCTACCCACTCTGGGCCTCTCTGGGCCCCTTTCTCTGTATTTCTGTCGACCTCTCCTCTGGATCTCTGTCCCCTTCTCTCTGGGTCTCTGTATCCCTCTCTCTGTCCCCCACTCTCAGGGTCTCTGCCCTCTCTCTCTGGGTGTCTGCCTCACTCCGTACCTTGAGCTTGGACTGGATTTCCCTTGATTTCCTTCGAGCCAGAACCTGGATGTGACTAGAGACCTGCGGGGAGTGACAGAGAAGCAGACTCAGGACACAGCCACTGGCCCCCAGAGCTCCCAGAACATGAACGATGACGAACACACAGAATAAGCTAGCTATCTCAGGCACATGTTAACACAGGCGTGTCCACAGAGGCTAGTCCCTTCTAGCCACACACTTACACAACTGATCTCCCCCAGACCCAGCAAATCCAGGCCTCCTTTCCCTTCCTCATCTTCTCTCTTTGGATCTTTCCGTCTCTCTACCTTAGTCCCTGGTGCTAACACAGCTGCTAAGAGATCCAGACCAAAACAGGCACAGCAGAGCAAACGCACAGAGGTGCCAACAAGACAGACAAAAACACATGAACCAGATCCTCCTTGAACCTGGACACGCCCATCATAGGATGCCCACCCACCCCACCCCCCGAGAAGACAAGCCCATCCCAGAGAGAGGCCCACAAGTCAGTCCTGACACCTGTTTGCGAGTTCGGGTCTTCCCTGTTCTCAGCTTGATGTAACGGGCAATCAGCTCATTCCGACCTGAAGAGTCAAAGACGGGACAGCTTTAGACTTTCACGGGACTTCTCAACACACACAACACCAGGGAAGGAGCGAGAAGCAACAGTTGCCAGAGGTCTGCAAGCAAGCTGGCCAGCAGATCATCCCAGCTCTGTGGGAGAGTTCCTGCCACAGGCTTTGGAGCCGGGCTGCCAGGTTCAAATCCCAGCTCCGCTATTTCTGTGACCTCAGGCAAACCACTTAACCGTTCTGTGCCTCAGTTTCCTCATCTGTGCCAACAGCGATGCCAGCTGCTACCTCAGTCTTCATCAGTGGGGGCCAGGGCAAAAGAGAGGGGCGGACTCACCATACATCTTGCCTTCATCAGACAGGATGATTTTCCGCCGGCCGCATGGCGGGTAGATGGCCAGGGCCTCCTGGAAGCTCTGCTCGATGTCCGGACTCCACACTCCTTCGGCGTCCGGGCCCCCATCGCCCCCAGCCCCCTCGCTGCCGCCGGTGCCCTCCTCACTTCCTTCCTCACTTCCTGTCCAGCCACTGCCATCGTCCAGGGGGGCCCCAGCCCGGGGTTCCCCCATCTGGGCCTGGAGGAACACAGAGCTCAGCAAGGTGCCTCCCCCCACCCCGCCCTCGCCCCCCCACCCACAGAGAGACTGCAGGGCAGTGAGGGCTGGGAGTTCAGACTGCTGGGTCTGAGGGAGGAGAGGGCGAGGGGGTCTGGATTTCTGGGTCTGAGGGAAGCAGGAGGCTGGGGGCCGGGACTCCTAAGTCCTGCAGAAGGGAGCTCGATTTCTGGGACAGCTGAGGGTGAGAGTGTCCTCTGTGTTTCCAGGGAAGCCTGGGGTGTGGTGAAGTCCCGAAGACCCCAGAGTAATGCCTGGGGCGCATGGCACATGAGGGCCGAAGCTTCGGGTATAGATTACTGGTTTGAAAGAAGACAGGAGTCGGGGCCTAGTTGCAGGGAAGGGAGTTGTGGATGAGATCTTCTCAGTCCCACCCCAAGAACAGGTGCTAGGATGTGAACAGCAGCTGCGAGAAAGGGAGGAGGAGGGGCCCCAGCCCTAGTAAGACTGAGGGGGAGGGGGGCGTCCAGAGAGAGAGGGACGGAGACCCAGAGATCACGAGACAGACTTCCAGAGAGGGGGAGACAGAGATCCAGTGTCGGGGGCCAGACACCCAGAGAGGGGAGGCAGAGAGACCCAGAGAAAGAGGAGGACAGAGGGTCAGAGAGAAGGGGACAGAGAGCCAGAGAGAGGAGGGACAGAGACTCAGGGCAGAAACTCAAGCCCAGACCAGGAAAGACCCACAGAACCACAAACTGGGGGGCAAGGGCGCCCTGCCATCAGGAGAGCCAGAACAAAGGGCCCAAGCGTCCCCTCCCCCAGTTTCCCACAACCCCCATCTGGGGAGGGGCTGGCCGGCAAGGGCGCCTCCCCTCTGGCCCTCGGCCCCGCCCCTTCCCTCCCCTCCCCCTGCACCGTGGGCTCGGATCCAACTCAAGTTCCCAGTGACTTTCCGGAGGCCAGGAACAGGGGAAAACTTTTTCCAATACAGTCAGATCCCGCCTCCCAGGCGGCTCCACGCCTTCCACAGCTTTCCCAGGACCCCAGAGTCCAGGCTCCCATCCCCCTCCTCTCTCGGACCCTGGAGCCCAGGCCGAGACAGACAAAGACCAGACCCCAGGCCGAGTCCAGTGGCGCTGAGGCGTTCAGGACCCCCGTAGGCCCAAATCCCAGCCCAGCTCTCCCCCATGTGGCCAGACAAAGGGACGAAGGAGCCGGGTAAGAAAGATCCCCAACAATTTCCCGCCCCAGGCCCCAAACTTCCGAAGAGGCAAGACTGAAGGTCCAGAAAGCACTGTAGCCCGGCCCTGTGCCACCCGGAGGCCTCCTTTCTCCATTAGGAGGATCAGGCGTCCACAAATGACACACAGAAACCAACTCGGTCAGAAACACGCCCGGGTCCTTTCTCACTTCATACCCACACCGCCGCATACACTCGCACCCTCCGGACACAGCCGCCAAAGTCCCCAGCCCTCACCCACTCCCGAGCGCACAATCCCAAACTCAGACCCAGCAACAGACACCCCAACTCCGGCGAAAGTTCCAACACCTCACTAAGACTCGGTCCCAAGCTCAAAGTCGGGCCCGCGGGCAAAAAGAGGGCGCCAAGCAATTCACAGACCCTCCCGCAAACACCTCAACTCATAACGCGTAGCTTCCCACCCCAACTCACACACCCCAAAGCTGGATCCCCGACTCCCGCCGGCGCCTTCCTACCTCCCGGCCTGGGGCTGGGGAGCCGCGGGCGGGCGGGGCTCTGCGAGGGAGAAAGTTGCCCGGGAGCTTTGTTTGGGAAAAGTGGGAGGGACCGGAGGGGGGGCGGGCCCGGGCGCCGGACACAGGGAAGGGGGATCCGAGGGTGACAGTTTGGACGAGGATTTTTGCTTTGGCAAAGGTGGAGTCTAGCTTGGGCTTGGTAGGAACTTCGGGATTCGGATGCTTGCGTCCCTGGAGCGGGGAGGGATGGGGGCTCCAGACTCCCAGGTCCCAGGGAGGAGGTTGATGGGGGCCAAGAAACCTGGGTCTGAAGGAGCTGGGGTCTGGGAGCCTGGACTTTTGACTGCTCTCTAGTGTGTTTGTATGTTGGGGATGTGAGAGTGATAAGAACACAAAAGATCTTTTCTGTTCAGCCGCAAGTATACTTTTGAGGATTAAGGTATGTGAGGGTGGGTTTCCTCTGACTTTGCCAGAGTTGAGAGGCGGGCGAGAGGACCGGGACTTTATTGGAGAGCCACGGGAGGGCAGACTCTTGGAAACACACGCGCCAGTGGACTGGGGTGGCAGCTGTCCCAAGACCGGGAGGGACCGTCGAAGCCTGAGCGGAGAGGGGAGAGGAGCTAGGGCCCGACTCCTGGGTCCCTTAAAGAGGAGGTGTTGGATGTTCAAACTCAGGGAAGTAGAGGGGCCCGGGGTCCGGACTGTGGGACCCTAAGGCGAAGGGAGCCTAGATTCCAGGCTCCTTGGAAATTGGAACACAGGGCTAGATTTAAGTTTCCAGAGAGGGTGGACTTTTTAGTGGAACGGAAGAGGGCTCCCGTTCAGCGTCCCGACATGGCACTCTGTTGAATGCAGAAATCGTTTCAAATCCCAAAGACGAGAAACTCAAGAGAGAAATACAAATCGAGGAGTAGATGAACCACAGTGTTCGGACTCGGCTACTGGGAGCCTAAGAATGGAACTGAGGGGTCTGGCTGCGAGACCTGCGGCACAGAGGAGTGGCCCACGTGTGGGGGCACGGCTCTAAATCAAAGGGCGTGGCCATCTGAACTGGAGTGGGGCGCGAGGGCCAAGATCCGAGAATACAGGCCAAGCTAAGTCCTCAGGGCCGAGGTCACCCGGCAGGGGCGTGGTCGGACGATGGGGTGTGGTTAACGGTTGGGGGCGTGGTCACAGGGCGTGGCCACCCAATAGCGGGCCCGGCTCTTGGGTGAGGTCAGCAGATGGGGTGTGGTCAGATAATAGGGGCGAGGCTAAGGCTCGCGGAGCTCACCCAACGCTCCAGGTATCCCCAGCCTGGGCTCGAGACCAGAACTGTTTGGATTTAACAGTCCGTGGACCGACGGCCGGAGTCTGAGTCCGGTGACTGGACTGTGGTCTAACATAAGGCGGGACCCAGGAGAAGGGGCGGGGCGTGGGAGAAGGTGAGGAATGAGATCTGGGTATGAATGTGGGCGAAGAAGAGGAATGAGATCCGTTTGTGAGGCAGCGCCCTGAGGAGCAGAGCCTGGGTGGAGGGGCGGGGCCTGACGCGATGGAGGAGGTGGGAGGCAGAAGGACGGAAGAGGGGCTGTGGGCGGGGTGTGAGGAATTGCTGGGGCCAAGGATGATGGGAAAGCGACGCTTGTCTTGGGTGGGGGCGTGACCATTTAGGGGCGGGGACTCTGACCCCTTACCGCTGCCACAGCCTCCCGGCCCGCCCCGCTATGTGGCAACCTCTGGTCCTGCTGCTGCTGGTCCCCTCTGCCCTGGTGCCCCCCTCCACTGCAGCCCCGATCCGCGATGCTGATGCCCAGGAGGGCTCCTCAGGTTTTCTAGGCCTCCAGAGCCTAATCCAAGGCTTCACCCGGCTGTTCCTGAAAGTGAGCCATGGCAAGGGTTGGGGCTCAGAAGAGGTAAAGAGGAGAGGGACGGGGGCAGATGGGGACTGAGGGATGGAAGGGGTCCGAAGAGACAGAATGGAAGACGGGTTGAGTCCAGGCAGAAGGACAGACGGGAAGAGAAGGAGTCAAAGGGACCAAGAGAGATCAATAGAGAGTGACAGGCAGACCGAGAGATAGGAAAAGAGGGAGGAAATCAAGCAGAGAGGGAGATGGGACAGAGACAAAGACTAATGGAGAGAGAGACTCGGAAGGAGAAGGGGATGGGGCCACAGAGACAGTAGGATGGCGGCCGGGAGGAGGGAGCAAAAATAGGAAGGTAATGAGACAGAGCCAGGACAGGTGGGGGATGGGGCAGAAGGTGACCTAGTTAAGCCCTAAGGGTCAGAGGACAGAGAGAGAAGGAGCTGGGTGGTACGTGGGGCAAGTCTCAAGGACATCCTGGTAGGGCTGCAGCTTTACTGGGGAGTCTTGAGGCCCAGCAGATGAATGGTCCCTCCTCTGGCCCAAGGATGACTTGTTGCGGGGCATGGACAGCTTCTTCTCTGCCCCCATGGACTTCCGGGGCCTCCCCAGGAACTACCACCAAGAAGAGAACCAGGAGCACCGGCTGGGGAATAACACGCTCTCCAGCCACCTCCAGATTGACAAGGTGCCTGTGCCAGGAAGTCCCTCCTGGAGTCTCCCCACAATCCCTCATGCTGCAGTATCAGTGGGGAGGAGGGCAGAGGAAGGAAGCGGTTTTGCTCTCACTCTCTCCTCCTGTCTTCACAGGTGACAGACAACAAGACAGGAGAGGTGCTGATCTCTCAGCAGATGGTGGCATCCATTGAGCCAGGAGAGGGGAGTTTGGAGGGTGACTGGAAGGTTAGGACATGCCCCTGACAAAAATGTCCAAGCCCAAACATTTTCTGCAGTTTAGGAGAAGATGAGTTGACACTCCCATTCCAACTGCTCAGCACTTCCTCTCCCTGAGCCTCAGTTTTATCATCTGTCAAAGGGACCAACGAGCTCTCAGAAATGAGGTTTACAACCTCAGTATATTTCCCACTCACTTCGTAAACCCCAGAGAGTTCTGTAAACGAAGAAGTGCCTTTAATTCCGCATGCCGGGTCATCCTCACCCTTGTAAACCCCAAAGTGTGTTTTTATCTTAAAGTACTCTGCAAACCTCCAAGTATTTTTTAATCTGTTCCAAACGGCTAGGCAGATCTCTCTCTCATAAACTTCAAAATGTGATCTTTCATTCCAAAGTGTTTGATGAACCCCAAATGCTTTGCGTTGGTCACCTTTATAAACTTCTTAAGGGAGATTCTAACCACAAAGTGCTTATTTTCTTATCCTAAAACGTTTTGAGAAACCCCAAGCACTTGGCAAACCCATAAGGGTCTTCTACACTCCCCCAGGTCTTTATTTTTAAATTTTCGAATCAATAGAAGAGTTGAAAAAAGACATAATGCAGTAAACCTGTATTCCCTTTTCCATAGAGCAAGGTTTCTTGACCTTGGCACCATTGGCATTTGGGGCTGGATAATCTTTGGTTGTAGGGGCTGTCCTATGCCCAGCAGGATGTTTATAAGCAATACTAACTCTACCCACCAAATGGAAGTCGTGCCCCCTCCCCCACCAGTTGTGACAACCAAAACCATCTCCAGACTTCCGTTGAGAACGACCGGCCTAGATACACCACTTATGAACATTTTACCACATTTACCTTATCTTTACTTTTTCACATTTGAACTCTGTGACAGTAAATTACGGACATCAGGACATGCCACCCTTAAATCCTTCAGTGGGTATCTCCAAAGAATAATGCATTCTCCCGCATGACCACGGTACCATTTTTTTAAAAAGATTTTTTTTATTTTTTTTGACAGACAGAGATCACAAACAGGCCGAGAGGCAGGCAGAGAGAAAGGAAGGGAAGCAGGCTCCCTGCTGAGCAGAGAGCCCAATGCGGGGCTCGATCTCAGGACCCTGGGATCATGACCTGAGCGGAAGGCAGAGGCTTTAACCCATTGAGCCACCCAGGTGCCCCACCATGGTACCATTTTTACACCCAAGAAATTTAACATTGAAAATCACACTATTGTCTCTATTAGTTTGCTAGGGCTGCCTTAACAAAGTAGAACAGATTGGACAGCTGAAACAACAGAAATGCTGCTTCCCAGTTCTGGAGGCATTCAAGGTATTCAAGGTCAAGGTGTCACGAGGGTTCGTTCTTTCTGAGGCTGTGACAAAGAATCCATCCCGTGCCTCTCCCCTAGCCTCTGGTGGTCTGCAGAAAATCTTTGACATTCCTTGCAATGTAGAAGCATTCTCCACACCCCCATCTCTGCCTTCATTTTTCATGGCCTTGTCTCAGTGTGCACCTCTATGTCCAAATTTTGCCCTTGACATAAGGATACTGGTTGCATTAGATTTGGCTCATCCTAATGACCTTGTCCTAACGAAGTCTGCAGTGACCCTGTTTCCAAGTAAGGTCACGTTCTGGGGTACTAGGAATTAGGAGTCCACCATACGAATGAGGATGGGGGCGCGGAGACACAATTCAGCCCATAACAATCTTCTACAGGACTTCTCAGAAAAATGCTGCCTCTGATTCAGTAGGTCTGGATGTCTAATTTGCTAATTTGTATATTCTAACAAGCTCTCGAATGTTGCTGATGCTACTGGCCCACAGCCAAGACTTTGAGTAGCAAGGACCGAACAGACATTCAGTCCATACTCAAATGTCCCAAAAGAGGGACCAAAAGCTGTCCCTAAGAGCTGATTTGGTTTTTGATCCAAGATTCGATCTGGGATCCCATGTTGCAATTGTAGTCATGCATTAGGAAAGCCAGGAGCTTTTAATCCCAAAGTGATTTGTACATTTCCAATTGCTTTCTAAACCTTAGAGTATGTTTAATCCTAAAACGGTTTGAAACCTCGGAAATGTGCTTTTAATCCCAGAGTACTCTATAAATCTCCGTATTTTTTATTCTAACGCACTTGTAAACCACGTGCTTTGTAAACCACAAAATGAGCTTTAAACTCCCAAACTGCCCTGTAGGGGGCAAATTGGGCAGAGTATGCCAGCGAGATTGTAGCATCCTGGGATTGTCATTTGGAGTTTGAGACCTCTCTGTCCCTCCTCCCCAGGTACCCAAGATAGAGGAGAAGGAGGCCTTGGTGCCACTCCCAAAAGCCATCGACAGCTTCCGCCCAGAACCCCATCCCCGAGTAGCCTTCTGGATCATGAAGCTGCCAAGGCGGAGGTCCCACCAGGATATTCAGGAGGGCGCCCACTGGCTCAGCGAGAAGCGACACCGCCTGCAGGCCATCCGGGATGGGCTCCGCGAGGGGACCCACGAGGACAGCCTCGAAGAGGGGACCCAGGGCTCCTCCCACTCCAAGCTGCCTGCCCGGAAGACCCACTTCCTATACATCCTCAGGCCCTCCCAGCAGCTATAGGGGTGGGAACTGGGGAACACCTGCATGTATCCCCCACCAGGCCCCACCCCAAGCACCATATAGAAATAAAGTTCTTACATCTAGCAGCACTTTCTCCTTTCAGGATCTGTCCCCAGGCCTCAGCTGACTGGGTCATGGCAAGTCCCCCCCAATCCCAGCCTTAAGAATAACATCTGATTGTGCCACTGACTCTCGCCAAGGTCTCCAGGCTCAGTTTTCTCACTCAGACGTCTGCCTGCTCGTCGACCAACTCTTGTCACCTCCAGCCCCATCCATCCCCTCAGTTGCCAACCTCGTCACCTCCAGCCCTGTCTGTCCTCCAGTTCCCAATGTCTGTATTTGTTTCCTATCCCTGCCCCAACAAGTGATCACAAGGCAGCTGAGAATGGGTATGTATGCTCCTGCAGATCTACAGGTCAGAAATCCAGAATGCCTCAGCTGGTCCTCCGCACAGCGTCTCACAAGGTCAAAATCAAGGGGTTGGCCTGCTGGGTTCTTATCTGGAAGATGCAGGAAGAATCTGCTTTTTTTTTTTTTTTTCCGAGAAAAAGCATAAGCAGGGGGAGAAGCAGGCGCCCCCCTGAGCAAGGATCCTGATGTAGGACTTGATCTCAGCACCCTGGGATCATGCCCTGAACCAAAGGCGGGCGCTTAACCAACTGAGCCCCCTGGCATCTCTGCACACTCTTATTTTTATCTTTTCATTCCCTGACTCTCTTTTTTTTCCTTGAAAGATTTTATTTATTTATTTGACAGACAGAGATCACAAGTAGGCAGAGAGGCAGGCAGAGAGAGAGGGGGAAGCAGGCTCCCTGCCGAGCAGAGAGCCCAATTCGGGGCTCGATCCCAGGACCCTGGAATCACGACCTGAGCCAAAGGCAGAGGTTTAACCCACTGAGCCACCCAGGCGCCCCAACATTCCCTGACTCTTGACTTACATGCTGACTCCATCTTCGACTTGCTGTTTGTCTCTCCCTTTGTCCCTCTGTCTGTCCCTCCATGCCCAACTCCTGACATACCAGCTTTGTCAGCCAGGCCTGATGCCTCAGCCAAACCTGGAAGTTCACAGACCCTGTCTTGGGTGCCTTGTCCACTTTGCCCCCATGCCCACCGGGTCTCCTGTTCCCTCTGAGACAAGACCTCTCATGAAGTAGACACATAGGGGGATGCCTGGGTGGCTCAGTCAGTTAAGCAGCTGCCTTTGGCTCAGGTCATGATCCCAGCACCCTGGGATCGAGTCCAACTTCGGGCTCCTTGCTCCTCGGGGAGCCTGCTCCTCCCTCTGCCTCTGCCTGCCACTCTGCCTGCCTGTACTCTGTCACTCTGACAAAATCTTTTTTTTTTTTTTTTTACTCTGACAATATCTTAAAAAAAAAAAAAAGTGAACTTTCTTTTGAAAATTTAGGTTTTGGGACGCCTGGGTGGCTCAGTTGGTTAAGCATCTATCTATGGCTCAGGTCATGAGCCCAGGGTTCTGGAATCGAGCCCTGTGTCGAGCTCCCTGCTCAGCGGGAAGTCTGCTTCTTCCTCTCTCTCTACCCCTCACCCCACTCATGCTCTCTCTCTATCTCTGATAAAATCTTTTTTTTTTTTTTTTTAAAGAATTAGGATGGGCGCCTGGGTGGCTCAGTTGGTTAAGCGGCTGCCTTTAGCTCAGGTCATGATCCCAGGGTCCTGGGATTGAGGCCTGCATCAGGCTCCCTGCTCAGCGGGAAGCCTGCTTCTCCCTCTCCCATTCTCCCTGCTTGTGTTCCCTCTCTCACGGTCTCTCTCTCTCTCTCTCTGTTAAATAAAATCTTTTTTAAAAAAATCAATTATACCCCTAAATATTTAGAACAAAAAAATCCAAATGAAATTTTAAAAAATATGATTCGTGTTGGCATAAAAAAAATAAAATACCTAGAAATAAACCTAACAAAAGATTTGCCAGGTCTCTCAACAGAAAACTATGAAACATTACTGAAACTGATTAAAGAAGATCTAAATAAATAATTCAGAGCAACAATACTCATAACCACCAGGAGGGAGGAACAACCCAACGCCCATCAAGCGAAATGGTAAAATTGTGGCATATTCATCACTGGAAAATTATACAGCAGTGAAAAGAATAACCCACTACTATTCGATGAATCTCATAAACATAATGTTCAGCAAAAGAAACCATAATCTAAAGTGGTTACCTTTAGAAGGTAATGCTTAGGGGGAAATGTGACTAAGGCTTCTGGGTTGTGGAGAGTGCTCTCTTGCTTTATATGGGTGGTTCCATTAATGTATTACACTATAGAAATTTTTTTTAAATATTTATTTATTTATTTAAGAGAGGGAGAAAGCACACATGCAGTGGGAAGGGCAGAGGGAGAAGGAGAAGCAGACTCCCTGCTGAGCATGGAGCCTATCGCAGGGCTCATCCCAGAACCCTGAGATCATGACCTGAGCTGAAGTCAGATGCTTAACCGACTGAGCCACCCAAGCGCCCTACTCTATACAGATTTAATTGAGCTATAACTTAAGATTTAGCACTTTATGTATGTTACAACTATAATTTTTTTAAAAATTTTTAGGTCTTACAAAATTATCCACACCTCAAAAAGGAAGAAAGAAAGGGAGGGAAGGAGGAAGGGATAAGAAATACTGAAGAAATAAACAGAAAGAATGAACTTATACTAATAAAGCCAAGGAGTCCACCACTAGACAACCTGTGCTTAGAAAACACTTGGCAAACATTCTTATTGAACTCTCAAGACCCCTTTAGGTGGGTACTATTTGTTCCCATTTTAGAGAAGCTGAGTTCACAGAGGTGGGGTCACTTGCCAAAGTCACACAGCAATGGCACTGGTTTTGTCTGATTCTATATCTCACACTTTTAACCACTGCTCACATCACCTGTCAAACAGGTTCTTTCCCAGGCCTTATGACAAGTCACCGTCTAATAGCCATAATAATAACAATTAGCAGCGATTACCACCTTAAGTCCTCAAGGTAACCTAGGAAGCAATTACTAGCTCCATTTCTGGGAAGAAACCTGAGGCTCAGAGAAGGAGAGCCATTGTACCAAGGAAGAAATGGAGCCAAAATTCAAACCCAAGAACGTCTGCCTCCAGGCCAGGCCCATAGTCTTGTCATAAAGTCTGTATTGCCCGGGAGTTAAGCAGTTTGGATTCCATCCATTGGTTCGTTCATTCATTCAACTTTTTTTTTTTTTTTTTTTTTGAGCACTCACACTGAGCCAGACACGTCCTAGCCCCAAAGCAGCTTCTTACTGCATAGAGCTCACATTCCAGTGGGGGTGTTAGTACACGGATATACAACATGTCACGTTGTGAGACACCCCATCAGGACCACTAAGAAATAGTAAGTGGTTAGTGAGATGGGGGCCTAATGCAGTGTGCCAGGGGAAGGTCTCTCTGAGGAAGTGAAAACTGAATGAATGGTGGTGGCGTGAACAGGAGGATGCAGGACTCCTTTTCTGTGTCTCTGCTAGCAAAAAGGCAGAGGAGATGGGACATCTTGTGCCCCAAATCCCTATTCTTTTTTTTTTTTTAAGATTTTATTTATTTATTTATTTGACAGAGATCACAAGTAGGCAGAGAGGCAGGCCGAGAGAGAGGGGAGGGTAAGCATAAGCAGGCTCCCTGCTGAGCAGGGAGCCCGATGAGAGGCTCGGATCCCAGGACCCTGATATCGTGACCTGAGTCGAAGGCAGAGGCTTTAACCCACTGAGCCACCCAGGCGCCCCCGAAATCCGTATTCTTGGGAGTCGATTTTGGATTAGTTCTCTAGCCTGGAAAACTGGGAATATTTTTCCCCCACTCTCTCTTATAAGGAATGATTGAGACGGTTTGACAAAGAATCTTTCCGGGACCAGAGCCAGAGGGCGTGGGAGTAATAGTGCAAGAGAGGGTAGGACATCATTGTGACGGTGACCTGGCACGGAACAAACGGCAGAAAGGGCATGCCTTAGTAGCTGATAAGAAGTGGGGGATGGACCAGGGGTCCCTCAATCCAAATCTCCCTTGCTGGGGCCCACTGCACCCAAGCTTGAGGCGGGAGATAAGACCCCAGCACACGGGACGCGAACGCCCCCCGCTTCCCCCACCCGCCCAGGTTCCTCCAGACTTGGCGCGCTCGGCCAATACGCATGCGCCCGCTCCACTAGGCGAGGTGCGCGACCTTGTTGCCCTACGCATGCGCGGCCTCGTGGTGGCAGGTAACCGACAAGACTAGAGTGAGCCTTTCCCCGGGGCGCGCCTGCGTCGCGGGGAGGAGCCCAGGTGGGGCGGGGTTTAGAGGCCGCGCGCGCTCTCGGCCCCGCCCTGCGCTCTCTCGTCTTTTCCCGGCGGGGACGACGCGCGCGCGTTTTCTTTCCCTGCAACTGCCGTTGGTCAGTCGTGGTCCCCCGCGGTGTCCCGGGACTGGGACGCGGGCCCAGGTACGCCCTGGCTGTGGCGAGGTTCTCCAGAGAAACCCTGTTAGAGCCCCCTCATCGTGGGGGAGCGTCCCCAATATCAAGGCCTTCCAAATATTGTTAAAATTTTCCTGAAATCCTGACCAGATACCCTCAGAAATACTGAGAAGGACTCAGCAAGAAGTCCGTAGATGACCCCTGAAATCTTGTCAGAACCTTCTCGAAATTGTGTCAGACTTCTCCCTCAGAGCCTGCCAGACTACCCCCCCAAATCCTGTTATGCTCCCTCCCCTCTCCCGAAGTCCTCTCAGAGAGCCCCAGAAGCCTGTCAAACCCGCCAAAAGTCCTGTCATATTCCCCTCCCGGATCCTCTCAAGAGACCTCTGAAATCCAGCCAGACACCCTAGAAATCCAGAAACACCCCCAGAAACCTGGTCAGAGATCCCTTTAAGATCCAGACCCCCTTAAATCCTGCCTCTAGCCCCCTCCTGCTCAAACCTGCCTGTCAAAGACCCTCCCTCACTCCCTCACCAGGAGTTTACCCTCCATTCCCTGTCAGGGACTCCCAGTGCTGGACCCTCCCTCACTGGTGCCCCACAGCCATCACCCGTTGTCCAAACCCTGGTCCTGTCTCCCTTCAAAGGCCGCTTTTTCTAGGACATTCTAAAAGCTGCCAAGAAGTGTGGACCCAGCAGGTGCCAGGGAGATCAGGGTCGAGGGAGGACTTGGTGAGGGAAGGGGTGACGAGCAGGTGGGGTGAGGACAGACAGGCCCCAGGTGACTCTGTATTGACCATGTGCCGCAGAGTGCCCAGTTCAGCTCCAGTGGGCACTGTTGTCCAGTGTAATTATTAATAACACCCTTCTCACCCTTAAAAGTGCCCTGGACTTGGGACAATAAGTCATACTGGACAACCAGTCAACCCGGTTATAAGGGAGGCAGGACAGGTCATTGTTAGGGCACAGAGGAGAGGGTTCCTAACTGGTCCAGGGGCTCAAGGAAGGCTCCCCAGGGAGGCTGTGAGCCAGGGAAGTGGCCATAGGTGAGGGTGGTGTGTGTGATGTGATTTGGGCCTGGGAAGACCGTGGAAAGATATAGAGTTCCCATGGCTGTGATGAGGGTGAGGGACCTGGAGGTCAGCCAGTGGGGAGAATAGTGACAAAATGAGTCAAGGAATTGCAGGGAGCACTTTGTCCCATATGAGCCAGAGGGGCTGGGACTTAGTCCCGAGGGCACCAGGGATCCATGGCAGGAGTTGGAGTAGGAGAAAGATGGGGTCAAACACACAAGAGGCCAACAGTTCCAAATACAGGCTGATACGGCAGAATGTCTGTCACCCAGGGCGGTGTGGGAGCCCAGGGATAGCAGCTCATTCAGAAACATTTTCCCAGAGGAGAGGACATGTGAGCCAAGACTGGAAGGGCTAAAAGGAGGATCCCAGGCAGAGACCTAGAGGTGGGAACAGGCAGGCCAGTTTGGGAGAGAGCATGTAGTTCAGAGCTCCTGGAACTGCAAGAGTGATTTGGGGCAGGGAGGCAGGCAGGGCCAGGCCATGGAGGGCCAGATCCAGGGTCTAGGCTCAGTCCCTGGGGTGCTGGGGAGCCATGGGAGAACACTAAGCAGGGGATGGGCAGGTCAGCTCTGGGACCCAGCACGGATGGACTGGAGGGGAGATCCTCGAGACTGGGAGGCGAGGGAGGAGGATGGGATGAGGGTCCAGGGGGAAAGGATGGGGCCTGGCCCAGAGCTGTAGGGAAGGAGAGGAGGGGATGGGTAGAGTCATAGGGCAGGAAGGACAAGGTTGGGGACTTGACGGGCTATGGGGAGAAAGGGTGGAAGGGGGGAAGCAAGGAGGCAATGACCCCCATCCACTAGCCCCCCTCTTTGATCTCTGCTGCCCGCTTCTCGGCCCCCCATTTTCCCAGCCCACACCTCCAATCCATAAAACAGGTCTGAGCGGGAGCTGCTCTGGTCGCAGCAGGGGTGGGCAAACAGGTTCTGAGAACCCAGAGCGGCCTGGGGCACAGGTGGGGCAGGGTGGCTGGTCTGAGGAGGCCATTCCCGTTTGTCCTTCCAGGAGCGCTCAGAGTCGGAGAGCCTTTGTCAGCCCCTCCTGGTGATGGAGGCAGGCTGTTAGCTTCTCCAGCAGCTGCAGAACGACCAGGGTGGCCCATGGATGTGCCAGAGAGTCGGGCAGGTGGCCCCGCTGCAAAAAGTAGGTGGCTTGGCCCCCTGTTTACCCCGTGGGAGGATGAGGAGGGAGCAGTGGGGGAGCAGGTGCCAGCTTGTGCCTCGGGGACCTGGGAGAGGTGGCTTGGGTGTCTGAGCCTCCACCTTGGCACAGGGTGGGAGTGGGGGAGCGAGCTGTGTCCCAACTGTCTGGACACTGTGTATCTCACTGGCTCTGGGGCAGCTAGAGCAGAAACCTCTGCTCAGAGCACCCTTCCCTAACAACCTGCCAGCTCGGTCCTCACTTCATTCAGATCTCTGCTTCCTTCGAAAAGGTTACTTTCACATTCTCTCCCCTCTCCCGCCTCTCTTCATAGCACGGACATCTGTTTGTCTGTTTCATCTCTGTCTCTCCCACTAGAACTTGAGTTCCATGAGGTGGGGTCTGTTTTATTCACTCTGGTATTCCCGGTCCCTAGAGCAGCGCTGTCCCACATGCCAGCCATAAATGTAATTTTAAATTTTGTTAGTAACCACATTTAGGGGTTTTTTTATTTTAAAAAAAAATTATATATTTATTTGAGAGAGAAAGAGAGTGGAGGGGTTGGGGCAGAGGGAGAGAGACCTGCAAACAGACTCCCCACTGAGCACAGAGCACAACACGGGGCGTGATCCCAGGACCCTGAGATCATGACCGGAGCTGAAATCAAGACCTGGCCTCCCAACCAACTGAGCCACCCAGGCGCCCCAAGTAGCCACATTTAGAAGAAAAAGAAACAGGCAAAATGGGAACAATAGATTTTTATTTAACTTACTATATCCAAAATGGTAACCTTTCAGCGTATAATTAATATAAGAATGTACTGGAGATAGTCTTTTGATTTTCATACCAGGGCTTCAAGACCTGGTATGTAGTTTACAGTAACAGAGCATCTCAATTCACACGTGCCACAGTTCAAATACTCAAGAACGGCATGTGGCAAGTGGCCGCCCTAAAACAATGTCCAACTTGTAGGTGCTCAGTTATAGTCCCTGATTGTTTGGATGGATGCAAACCAAAGCCTCATGAAAACCAGCTTCAGGAGGAAGAGGCAGGGAGACAAGACACTGGGTGGCCTTCTCTGAAATTCACCTGCTAGGTGGGAGAACTCATTGTGATGGGGGAGGAGGCTCCCACCCTAGGGGAGAGGCAGGGCCGCTTTTTCAAGGCTCCCCGTGTCCAGCAGCAGAGCCTGCATCTTTTCTCAAGGCCACAGGCCTGGACTCTGGCCTCAGGAGGCCTTCCAGAGGGGAAGGCAGGAGGGCAGACACCTGGTTGTCAGGACCCAAGGGCAGGTGGATAGAGTGACTGACATGGCAACTTCGTGGGCACCAGCAGAGGGCGTGCGGCCACCGTTCCCGTGGGTGAGGGCTGAGCCAGCTCTGGGAGGCTCCTGAAGGAAAAGGAAGGACCTACCGGGGAGAGATGGAGCCAGACAGAGGAAGGCTGGGGGTGGGAGGGAGAGAAGCGGAGACAGCGGAGGAAGGAGACAGAGGCTTGGGGAAGGGAGAGTCACCAAGATATGGGAAAAGAACCCAGAGATGGAGAACCCAGAGATGGAGAAATGAGGACGAAGAAAATAGAGAGGCAGGGATCCGGAAAGAGAGGGATGGGGAGGAAGATGGAGAGGAGGAGTCAGAGAGAAAACTAGAGAAGGGCAGAGACATACAGAGAGAGGTACAGCCACTGAGGACGGAAATGAAGGAAAGAGAATAGGAGAAGCAGTGACTTGTTCCTGAGGGGCCCCAGGAAGGGACCGTAGACCCATGTGAAGCCCCTGCACCAGACAGTCCAGGGCTGACTCTGGCTCCACTCTCCCTGGCTGAGCAGCCCTGGGGAGTGAGCTCACTGGGCTCCCGGTCCTCCTGGGTAACCTGGGGAGCACAGCAAGAAGAGATAAAGCCCCAGGAGGGGCCCTGGTGTCCCCTAACTGTGGGTCCCCTCCCCCCTTCCCTAAGAGCGTGGGTTCAAACGTTCAAACCTGAGGGAGCTGAATTTTAGCTCTCTACAAAGAACCCCGGAGAGTAGAAGGAATTAGATAGAGGGCCTGTGGGCTCCTGCATGGTTCAGTCCGTAGACTGTGTGACTCTTGATCTCAAGGTCATGAGTTCAAGTCCCACATTGGGAACAGAGCCCATGGGGTTTTTTTGTTTGTTTGTTTTTTAAAGATTTATTTATTTAGTTATTTGACAGAGATCGAAAGCAGGCAGAGAGGCAGGCAGAGAGAGAGGAAGAAGCAGGCTCCCTGATGAGCAGAGAGCCTATGCGGGGCTTGATCCCAGGACCCTGGGATCATGAACTGAGCTGAAGGCAGAGGCTTTAACCCACTGAGCCACCCAGGCTCCCCGCAGAGCCCATGTTTTTATTTTTATTTTTTTATTTTAAGATTTTATTTATTTATTTGACAGACAGAGATCACAAGTAGGCAGAGAGGCAGGCAGAGAGAGAGAGAGAGAGAGAGGAGGAGAAAACAGGCTCCTTGCTGAGCAGAGAGCCTGATGCAGGACTTGATCCCAGGACCCTGAGATCATGACCTGAGCCGAAGGCAGAGGCTTAACCCACTGAGCCACCCAGGCGCCCGGGCCCATGTTTTTTTTTTTTTTTTTTTTTTTTTTTTTTAAAAAAAAAGAGCATTCCTATGTTGAACAGGTGACCTGGGACAAGTTCCTAACTTCTCTGTGCCTTGAGTTTCCTCATCTGTAACGTGGGGATAATAATAGCAGCTACCATGGTCCATAGAAAAGTCCCAGAAGAGGAAGGGCATCTACTAACTGCTAGATAAATATTCAGCTCTGTGACTGATCCTCCACCACCTGCCAGGCCTTTGGCCCAAGGCCTTTCTAGATTTTATCTCAGTTCTCCCGTAAGAGGGGGGGAACACCCCCATTTTCCAGAGGAAGAAACTGTGGCTCAGAGTGTCTATGCTCCTTGCTCAGGCCTCCCCTTGGGTCTGTCAGACCCCGCAGTCTGTGCTGGGCCTGCTGTTATACCAAGTTGTTCAAGGGCAGGGCAGGGAGTCTGGAAGGTCACTTCCAGTCCCAGTGACTCCTGGGATGGAGGATCTCCTGTATCTTGGAGCATTTATTGAGTGCTTACTATATGCAGACACTGTGGATACAGCAGTAAACCAACTGCTGCGGGGACACGCACATTGTGTGTTCGTGTCAGGAGGGCTGTTCCCATATACAAACCCAGCCCTCCCAGCCCTGGTAAGGTAGGAAAGGATCACTACCTGCCCATTTTACTGGTGGGGAAACTGAGGCTCCGAAAGGAGAATTGACATGCCCATAGTCATGTGGCTGGGCTCTGAGCTCCTAACTGCTCCCCCACCGCCCGCCCTCCCTAGATCACCCACCCCCCGCCCTCCCTAGATCACCCACCCCCTCTCATCTCAGGCCCCTGGCTGTGGGCGCCAATGATGCCAGCCTGGCCTGGGGATTCAGGTAGGAGAGACCCGCCTCCCCTCCCCCGCCTCATGCAGGCGGGGAGACCGGAGATGTGGCTGGCAGAATCGATCCAGGCTGCCCGCGCCTTATTGGATTGTTCCTGGCTCCTGAGCCCCTCTTCACCCTCAGCTCCTCCCAGAATCCTCTCTTCTTTGCCCTCCTCCGCTCCTAGCCCCCCTCTGAGCAGAGCCTGGGCGGCAGGGGAAGAGAAGAGGAAAGGGTGATCTCAGAGCCTTTGTCCTCTGGGCTCCTGAGTGGCTTGGACACAAAGGATTAGACAGCATGGGGCACTTCCTGGCATGAAAGATGGGGTCCACATCCTCAGGGTGCAGAGTGCAGAAGCCACTCAGAGACCCTTAAGTTGCTTTCCCCTCCCGCCCCAAGCTTCCTGGCTGTTCCCCATCAGCCCCAACTCCCAAGTAGCTCAGAATAAATTCCCTCCCCTCTGCAGGAGCATGGGACCTAGGGTCACTCTTTCTTGGCCCTCTTCTCATGGGTGGGGCTGACCCTCTTGTCTCCCCAGTGTACCTCTGGGACCAGTTGGAGGAGGGGAACCTCGGGACGCTGCTGAGCTTGGAGGAGCAAATACTCAACTCTACATTCGAAGCTTGTGACACCCAGAGGACAGGTTGGAGGGGGGCAGGATGGGGGCCAGGCAGCAGTGGGCCTGGGAGACATGAGGAGTAATAAGGGACAGAGGGGGCTGCTGGGAACTGGGAAGCCGTAGAGAAGGGGCTCTTCTTGGGGGGCCTGCAGGGTGAGGTGGGTGATTGTGGGAAGCTTTGGGAAGAAGGTAGATAAAGGGATGGAGGCCGTTCAGGGTGAGGACATTAATGGAAGAGGGTAGGGCCTGGGGAGAGGGAGGGAGAGCAGCCACTGTGGACCTGATGGGGTACAGCAGGTCCTCGTGCTCCACCCTGTGAGTGACGATGGCTGGGCTCCATTTCCAGGTGAAAAGGCTGACTCAGAGGAGGGGAAGGACCTGCCCAAACTGTCTGGGTTAAGCTGTGGTACAGGGGTGCCACCAGCCCAGCCACTGGTGTCCTACTTTCAAGCCATCACCTGCCCCTGCCCCACCTGCCCCAGACTCCCTCACGGCATGCTCTGTCCCCAGGCCTTGTGGCTGTGACCCACGTACTAGCGTACCTGGAGGCTGTGACAGGACAGGACCCCCAGGATGCACGCCTCCAAACACTGGCCTGCAACCTGGACCCCAATGGGGAGGGCCCTCAGGCCACCGTGGACTTGGACACCTTCCTGGCCGTCATGAGGGACTGGATCGCTACCTGTCAGTTGGATGGGTGGGTCTCTGCACCTCCAACCCTCCCCCGGAAAGTCCTTCCTAAGATCCAACCTCACGACTGCCTACCGCAGCCAGCATCCTTTGGGCACAGGGACCTAATGTGGTTTGAAGGATGAGAGAAAAGTGAAGAGATGGGGTTGGGGGGATGGGGTGGAGGGTCTGAAGACAAAGTTCCTGGGGTGAGGAGGCAGAAGTAAAAGGGGCAGGAAAGGGAAGATGTGGGGGAGTTGGGGGGCTGACAGAGGCCCTTCCCCATCCCTTCTCCAAACCCAGTCCTTGCCCCTCCTGCTTTTCCATCTGGCTCAGGCCTCTTGCCATCTGGCCTTACCGTCCTCCCCACCGTGGTGTTGTCAGTGCTCCTGCTCTCACCTGACCTGGCCCCTCCTCCCGCCACCAGCAATCCCCCTGCATGGCTGGTCGGGATTGGGGGTGGCTGCAGGGGGCTCTAAGCCTCATCCCTTTGATACAGGGGATTAGAGCTGGAAGAGGAGACAGCCTTCAAGGGGGCCCTGACCTCCCAGCAACCGCCATCTGGTGAGACTACTATATATAGAATGAAGCAGGCAGGCCCAGGGTCAGACAGTGGGAGGGACTTCCCACCTGGGGATGGGAGCCAGGGACATTGGGTGGGACCCCTGGAACATTTGCTCTCGCCTAGAGCTGTGAGTTTGGCTTTCTAGGCACCTCCATGGCTGTGTCCCCACCTTCCCCGAGCTTTGGGGTTTTTTTTTCTTCAGGGGCTGGTTCCAAGTCCTCTTCCTAACTGCAGCCCTATCATAGAGGCCTGCGAGGCCCTGCCTACTTCTTGTCAGCCATCACTGGGCTCCTGCCTGCTCTCTAGTCTCTGCTCCCTCAGGCCTCCTGGCTCAGCCTGGAATGCACTAGGTGCCTGCCCACCACGCTCTTCCGAACCCTAAACCTCCCACACCTGGCTGTGGTGCCCCGGGCTGTGGTCCCTGGCTGTCCGGGCTCACTCACAGACCCGCATTCCTTTCCTGGAGAAATCTGACCATCTGATTCAGTTCCCTGTTCTGCTGTTTGGTTAGTTGATCCTTTCCCCCATTTT
Organism: Martes martes; assembly: GCF_963455335.1. Lineage (NCBI taxonomy): Eukaryota > Metazoa > Chordata > Mammalia > Carnivora > Mustelidae > Martes > Martes martes. The sequence goes on from NC_137905.1 coordinate 51,608,488, forward strand.
ATCCCCAGGACCTCACACATATGAGGTGCTCCATAAAAAAGTGTCCCTGTTACACCTTGCAAAAACAGAACAAAGCAAAATAATAATAATCACAGCTTTCTTGATGTTCCCTTGGACCTCTTTCAGCAAGGTCAAGGGACAAGGGAAACACCCCTCTGCGTGGGGGAAGGGACAGGACGAGGAGGCTGGAGGCCAGGAGGCTGGGGATGAGGTTGTGGTGAGGGTCCGGGAAGAGAGGGAGAAGCCTGAGCTAGGACTGGCTGAGACAGCGAGGAGCGTGGGGCAGATTCAGGGAGGAGGATCAGGGCCTGGGATGGGAGGGACTGTGGAGATGGGGAGGAACAAGGGAGCCAGGACAGCCCAGTGAGCGGGTGAGTGGGTGGGAAGGAAATCGGGAAGAGGAACAGGTTTGGGGGTAGCTAAGGTGCTGCTGCCCAGTGCTGTGATGAATTCAGGGCTTCGAGAGAGTTCCAGCCTGAGCTCAGGGTATCAGTGAGCAAGAGGCCTTTCAGACGGTGGATATAATCGTACCCCCAGGAGCAGAGGAGATGACCCAAGGCGAGGGTGAGGCTAATGGAGGCCAAGCCCAAGTCCTGGGGCTCCCCGACACCTAAGGTCATCGGGGAGCCCACCACCCTCTGTCTCTCTCCCTCCAGGATGCCCAGAAGCTGAGGAGCCAGCCAACCTGGAGAGCTTTGGAGGCGAAGACCCCAGAGCTGAGCTGTACCTATGCCCCAACCCCCGCACCTTCCCCACAGCCCATGCCCTCCAGCCTCCCTGCCACAGGGCTCGGTGGGGTCCTTCGGGGGTGGGGGGTGGTGGGTAAGGGATGGGCTGTGGGGGCGCCCGTGCTGCTAGGCCTGGGAGCGCAGGGCAGTCTCTCTCCTGTTCCTCATTCTCCAAAAGAGCCTTGTTTCCCCACCACCGCCACCCCCACCTGGGAACGGAGGCGGGTGGGAGCTTTGGCCGGTGACCATCCCCTCCCTGACCCCAGGCCCGCCACCGCCGACCTGCTGAGCAGCCTGGAGGACCTGGAGCTCAGCAACCGCAGGCTGGCCGGGGAGAACGCCAAGCTCCAGCGCAGCCTGGAGACCGCCGAGGAGGGGTCCACGCGCCTCGGGGAGGAGATCGCGGCCCTGCGCAAGCAGCTTCGCGGGTGGGCTGTCCACGTGCTCTCCCTGCCCCTCCTGCCCTGTCTTCCACCCTGCACTGCCCCGTCTGCTCTTCCTCTTTCTCTTTTGTGTTTCCCTGGCTCTCGTCTCTCAGCCTCTTGGGTTCAGACTCCCCTCTCTAGTCTTCTCTGCGTCTCCATATCAGCAGCCTATGCCTGCCCTGTGCTCTTTCTCGTGTCTGTCACGTTCCCCTTATTTTAGTCTCCTGCTCTTCCCAGGTTTCTGTCCCACCCCCTTAGTTTTTTAAGTAGAAACTGGGTCTCTGTGTCCTGTACTAGGTTCTTTCCCCGCTTGTCCCTCTGGGTTTCTGTGCCCCACGCCACCCCACCCCACCCCACCCCCCAGGTCCCTGTCAGGATTTCTCTGTTGCTTCCGACTCTCTGAGAGGCTCTGTCTCTCTGGTCTCTGTTTCCCTCGTGTGCGGCCCCCCTCAGCACCCAGCAGGCTCTGCAGTGTGCCAAGGCTGTGGACGAGGAGCTGGAGGACCTGAAGACTCTGGCCAAGAGCCTGGAGGAGCAGAATCGCAGCCTCCTGGCCCAGGCCCGGCAGACGGTGGGTTCTGGGCAAGGGATACAAAGGTGCCCTCTCCCTTCCCCCTTTCTCGGAGTCCGAGCAACAGAGCCTGACAGTGGAATGGGAAGGGGCAGAGGTTACCCCGACTTTCTCCCTGACTCCAGGTCCTGCTTGATCTGACTCAGGGTGCAGACCTATTTGCCACCCCTCTCATGACAGAGGGGACAACAGGAGCCATCAGGGCTCCCAGACCCATTCTCCCAGCCTTGCTCCTCCATGACCCAGACCCAGGATGGGTTCCCAGGTGTGGGAGAAGGGAGAAGGCAAGGAGGCCCAGGAGGCCCAAATAGAAGCCTTTGTCCTCTCTCTGGGGTCTTTCAGGAAAAGGAACAGCAGCATCTGGTGGCCGAGATGGAGACTCTGCAGGAGGAGGTGAGCTGAGGCCCAGTGTCCACCCCCACCCCTACTCCTTCCCCAGTCCTGGCAATCTCCGGCCCTACCCCTGTTGCCCCCAAACACCTCCGGCAGCCTGCACCCAAATACCCTGACAGTCTGTAGAGGGAGATCCCAGAATCTCAGTAATGTACGAGTGTCTCTGAAGGTCACGGCGCTGCGTGCCCTGGTTGGTAAGACTGTGGGGCATGGGGCGGACTGCCTGGGCTCGTGCTGGGGTTGCCTACGTAAGCATGGGTCGGTCCATCTCCTCTCTGTACCTCGCCTGTAGCAGTGGCCAAATAACAATCTCCCTCGTTGGGTGGTGTGGGATTTAAACACGGGGATGCTTGTAGTCTTGGGCAGGAGGCAGGACCCATGGGCAGTGCTTGCTGAAAGTTTACCCCTGTTGCTCATATGTTAGCATTTTTTATGGTGGAAAGAACACAGGCTTTGAAGTCAGCCCTGAATTCACATCCCATCTCTGCCACTTACAAGACAGGCCACCTTCAGGCATGTGACTCCCCCTTCCCGAGCCTTTGTTTTATTCTCTGAGAATGGGAGGAGACTATCTGTTCGGCAGGATTGTCTTAGAAATAAATGACAGCACTCAGCCGGGGGCCTAGCGCAGTGTCTGAAATGGCCCAGTTCAACCACATGTCTGATTCGAGCCCCATTCTGTCTGACACAGAGGACATGATCTTAGTGCATCTGGGCCCACCTAGTCCTTTTTAGGTGGAAACTCATCAGTCAATGAAACTCGTCACCACCCCTCTGCAAGGTGGCATCTAAGTGGCTGAAGACCCACACGGCATCTCAGTGCTCCAGGAGGCTGCCGTCCTCCCTCAACGTCTGTTCTCTCTGCTGGTCACAAGATTGACGCTCATCATCCCATCTGGTCCTCAGCCTTAGTCACCGCCACACGCTGGCGTCCCCTGGGAGGCTGGCATTGCTCTGGTCTCTGGACATCCAGTCCTCACTGCATCTGCTGCCGGTGGCCCTCTGGAGCCCCAAGACACGAGGGCCTCTGGGGTACTCCCTCAGCCCCTCCCACACCCCTCCAGGGCCACAGAGGAGGCTTAGCCGATTTCCTGAGACTCTTTGTGGCCACAAGGGGCCTTGTTGGGCCTCTCTGCCTCCAGTCCTCACACAGCCATCTCCATTCTGTTACTCACAGGCCTTGCTGGTTCTGAGACTGAGCTGAGAAATGCTCCCTCTCGGATTCCCAGACATCCCAGCGGGAGTGTGGTTCAACTGCGACCTTGCTCTCCACCCCTCGCAGCTAACCCGGGGCTTGGGGCTGGCGCAGGGCCTGTGTTCCCTCTACTTTCTTCTTTGACCCTCCTCCACCCCTCCCCTGCCCTAAGGATTTCTACCCAGTCCAGACAATGGTACTGATTCTGCCCGATCCCCCCAAATCGCTTTGTCCTACATCTGTGTTATGGCTTTTACTATTAAAAAAAAAAAAAGATTTTATTTATTTGATAGTGAAAGAGAGCACAAGCAGGGGGATCGGCAGGCAGAGGGAGAGGGAGAGGGAGAAGCAGGCTCTCTGCAGAGCAAGGAGCCCAATGTGGGACTCGATCCCAGAACCGCAAGACCGTGACCCAAGCCAAAGGCAGATGCCCAACAAACGGAGGCACCCAGGCACCCCTGGGTTTTACATTTAAATCCAAAATTTTTCCACTATTGTTCTCTGGCTCCTCCAAGAAAATTCCGTCCACTGGGATGATGGGAATCTCACCATGGCATGGCTGCCACAGTGTGAGGCATGGGGTTCAGGCAGGATGTGACTGTTTTCTTCCAGAACATCTCTTTTTAAGAAAAAGGAGATGGGACACCTGGGTGGCTCAGTCGGTTAAGCTGCTGCCTTTGGCTCAGGTCACGATCCCATCCAGGGTCCTGGGATCGAGTCTCACATTGGGTTCCTTGCTCAGCAGGGAGCCTGCTTCTCTCTCTGCCTCTGCCTGCTGCTCTGCCTGCTTGTGCTCTCTCTCTGACAAATAAATAAATCTTTAAAAAAAAATCTTAAAAAAAAAAAAAGAAAGAACAAGAAGAAATTTTCCCTAAAGCCCCATGGCAGAACCTCCCTCTTATATCTTATTGGCCAAAGTGACATTATATGATTATAGCCAAACCACTCCCTGGCATGGGCACTCCAACCCTGGATGGGCCAAAACACTTCCAGCTCCAAGGAAGAGAACACTGAGGAAATGGTGGCTTCAATCTGAAGGACACTTACTTCCTTAACAAGAGACTTTGAAGTTCTCTGTATTGGTTTGGTGACTCGGGCTTGTTCGTTGGCCTCATGATCTCAGATGGCTGCAACAGCTCCACCCTCGTGGTCTTATTCAAAGCAGGACAAAGCGGGGCCAGCGGGCCCAGCTAATGCTCCTCCCATGGCTCTCCTTTCATCAGAAGGAAAAGCACCCCCACTATACCCACCATCCCAGCATACCTCTCTTCCATCACGCTGGCGGGAATCGGATCACATGACATCCCCAGCTGCAAGGGATGCTGGGAGAATATTTGACCTTCCTCTGCCTCTGGACTGGAAGATGAGCGAGTGAGAGGGGGCGAGAATGGCTGCTGGGTCAGCTGTCCAGTCAGTTCTCCTGAATCTGCCGAGACCTCCCGAATCTTCCCCCCCCAGAGTGGGGCTAGGACCCGCCTGCCCACGTGGAGAGTGGACCCCCAACGAAAGCAGAAGGACTAAGAAGGGTGAATTGCAGCCAGCAATCTCTGCCTCCTCCCGGCGCAGAAGGCCTGCTGCCAGGTCACGTGCCTTGAGCAGCGCCTGGGACATCCTAGGCGCTCGATAAACCGGAGCTATTCTTGGTTGCCTCCCTCCCTACCTTTCCCCTGCCCACAGCAGCCTACAGAGCATCTATAGATGGAGTTCTCAAGTTACAGGAGAATAATGCTGGTGTAAGGGACACTCAGGATACTCGGCTTTCCTATAGAGAATCTTCAGAGCAGGGCTCGGGTTACTGCAGAAGAAGGCAGGAGAGGCTGAGTAACCAGGTTCCCTGCTGGGCAGCCCAGAATCCAGCCTCCAAATCCCCACCAGGTGGACAGATGTTGACACAGCATTCCTGGCCTGTCCTTCCTCTGCCCTTCACCTGGCAGCCCAGGCTCGCGGAGACCAAGGAGGAGGGACAGCTGATGGAGGACTTGGAGCCCAGCCAGCTGGAGAGAGGGCGGAACTGGCCGTGGTGTCCCCAGGGGCATGGGGAGGAGGGGCGTGGCAAGGGAACTCCAACTGCCTCTCGGCCCTGTAATGCTTTTGCCCATGGCTGCTACACATCGAAGTCAGCACAAGTTGCTACGTTTTTGGTGCCTGGAAAGTCTCGACTGGAGTTGGGGCCATTTTATTGTCAGATCCCATTTCACAGCTGGCATGGGCTGCCCCTTTCCTGGCCCCCTTGTTTTCTTGGATAATTCTCCCCCTGGAGGACTCAGGGTGGCCCAGCCTTGCCACTTCAGAAAGCCCCTCATCCAGGCTGCACAGGGCCCAGGCCCTAGGCCTCATCAGAGTCTGCCTCCTGAGTTGTTATCATCTGCTTCTGCACCGGTCCCCACCTCTAGCGATGAGCTCCCTGAGGCCAGAGATGAAGCTGTTCCCCATTCTCACCCGGGGCTGCGTCTCACCCCAGAGAGAGTCAGATTCGGTGAGTCCACTCACTCACCAAGTGACCTTGGCCAAGTTTCTTAGCCCCTCCACTTACCAATTTCCTCTGTAAAATCAGAAGGTGAAGCCAATGAAAACATTAACAACCAGACATGACATTCTTCCCGAATGGCACAACGTGACATGCATAGCAGCACCCGGGAAATCTTCCTCCCAAAAAAATTGAACAGGAGCCTGGACAGGGTCCTGGATCTACCCACCAGTTCCAAGGAAATGAAGAGGTTGGACAAATATGATGAACGTCCTGTGGAGGGAATGAGAACTCAGGAAGCCAAAACTGAATGCACAAATTCTACAGGACAAATAACTTGATGTATTCCCCAAAAGACGTGCCCCAAAAAGTACCTGGCTTAGGACAAGTGGGCGACCATTTGTCAGAGGAAAAGAAATGAGACATTTCAAAAGCCACAGTCAACCTTGTTTGGATCCTCCTACAAACAAACTAAATGTGACAAGACCTTTGTGAGACAAGCAAAATGGAAAAAAAAAGAAAAATCCACAAATTTGATATAAGATTATAGTAAGGAATTATTACTTTTGTTAAGCGTGATCATGGTGTTGTGAGTTTGGTAAAGTAAAAAATTCCTTAAGTAGGAAATTATTCTTTTTTTAAGATTTTATTTATTTATTTGTCAGAGAGAGTGAGCACAGGCAGACAGAGAGGCAGGCAGAGGCAGAGGGAGAAGCAGGCTCCCTGCTGAGCAAGGAGCCTGATGTGGGATTCGATCCCAGGACCCTGGGATCATGACCTGAGCCAAAGGCAGCCGCTTAACCAACTGAGCCACCCAGGCGTCCCTTAAGTAGGAAATTAAAATGCCGGAGTCATTCTAGGCAGAAATCACAGGCTACATGGCATTTGGTTTAGAGTCATCTGTTAAACAAACAAACAAACAAACAAACAAAAAAACCAAACTTGGAGAATAGGGAAGAAACTAGGAAAATATAAATAATTATTGAAGCTGGCTGGTGGGCAGTGGCAGTCCATTATACTGGTATTTTTACTCACATGTGTGTGGAAATATTTAGAATGAGAAGTTTTGAAAGTATCTTTAAAATATATATTTTGTATTTTCTGAACATTTGGTATGTGCCAGGCACTGCTCTAAATGTTCTGTGCTTATTAACATAGAGTAGCATGTGTTTGCAATGAATTACCTCCTGTAATTCAGGAGGTCCTAGGAGCCTAGGGGTAAAGGTCTCAACCTTTCTGTGCCACACTTGCCTTTATCTGCACGATGCAGGAGGAGACACGAGGTAACACGTGCAAGGTGCTCAGACGTGCTCGCAGATACTGTTATGAGTGGGTCCTGTCTCCTCAGACCAGCACCCGTGACACACAGAGAAATCACGGCTGAGATCTCGTAGGCGGGGTGGAGGGATTCAGTGGGCCCAAATACATAACGTGCTCAGCACGAGGCTTGTCGTTGCCGGTCAGGTGATCAGGAAATGTCAGCTGCGGGCGCTAACATTGCTGTTGGCTGAAGTGGTCCTTCCTTCCTTCCAGAACGGGAAGCTGCTGGCGGAGCGGGATGGAGTCAAAAGGAGGAGTGAGGAGCTGGCCACGGAGAAGGAAGTTTTGAAGGTGCCACCCCGTCCTAGTGTCACTTCTACCAATTTCAGTCGCTCCAGCCGAGCGAGGGCGGGGACTTCATGGAGCCGCCAGGCTCCCAGGGCTCCAGGCAGCTCGGCTGAAATCCCTCTCTGGGTGGCTGATGTCCAGAGACATCACGGGAGGTTGAGGAGGGGGGCTCGGGAGAGTTGGGTGGGCTGGGGAGGACAGCACCAGCTGAGGCGAGGCCAGTCCTGGAAAGCTGGACGGATGGATGGACTCCTTCCTCGGCAGCGGCAGCTCTATGAGTGTGAACGCCTCATTTGCCAACGAGATGCTGTCCTCTCGGAGGTGAGGGGCCTGGGGGTGGCAAGGGGACATTTGCTTTCCATGTGCTCCTGCCCCAATGTCTGGGTCTTATCCCTGGATAAGCAGCAAGCCTGTCCCTGCAGGACCTAGAAACCTGATGTTCTCCCTCAGGCCAGAGCTCCTCCCCCAAGCTCACCCTGCCCGTCTCCCCTACCCCTGCCTCTGCATCTTGGCGGAGCTGGGCCTCGTCTTACTGGGCTTTGGGCTTCCCCAGCGCACTCGCCATGCGGAGAGTCTGGCCAAGACGTTGGAGGAGTACAGAACGACCACCCAGGTAGCCTGCTGCCTTCCTGCCCTCGGGCCGCTGCCTGGCCCTGCCCTTCTGCCATCTCTGCGATTCGATGCCTCTTTCTGCCCCAGTCTGTCTTGTGGAGTGTGTGTGTCTCTGGCCTTTTCACTTGTCTTCTGTTCCTTTCTCTCTCTCTCTCTCTCTCTCTCTCTCTCTCCCTATGTATCTCCACCTCCGGTCCATTTTCATTCTCTGTGGGGGTCTTGTCAATGCATTTCCCCTGCCCATCTCTCTGTGCGTCTGCCTTTCTTTGATTTAGTCTGTCTGTCTCCAGGGGTGACTCTACCCTCCGTTGGTCCCTGATCATTAGGAGTCTCCTGCCCCTCGCATGTCTTTGCCTCTCTGTGAGTCTGTGTCCGTCCATGTCTCTTGTTCTCAGTTTTCCGGGCTGCTGGCTTACCTTCTCTGTTCCTGCTGCTCTCTGTCTCTCTTTGGCTTCCTAAGTTTCTGTCACTGCTTTCTTCCCCTTGTCCCTCGGCAATACATGTCTGGAGGAGCCCAAAGAAGTCAGGGGAGTGGAATTGACTGTAAGAGGAGCCCAAGGCTGGGAGATACAGAAGAACGGAAAGACAGGGGTCCCCCACTCCCTCCTTTGCAGGAACTGAGGCTGGAAATCTCACATCTGGAGGAGCAACTGAGTCAGACCCACGAGGGGCCGGATGAGTGAGTAGAACGTCAGGGGTAAAGGAGGCAGGAGGGGAGCCCAAAGGCAGGGGGCCCCCAACCTCCAGCCACAAGGTGGGCAGAGCTGCCACCCCAGAGTGGGTGGACTGACCCGTAGTGGGCAGGCGCGGAGAGAGCCGTCCCTTCTTGACCACGTGGCCAGGCTACTGGAAGGGGCCCAGGCGAGAAGAGTGGGCTGGACCAGGCTGCTGCCCCCGTCACTGGGCGTGGAGATCGAGGCCATTCGGCAGGTAGGCCTGGCTCCTCGGGAACATCCCAACCCACTGCCGGCCACAGCTCTGACGCAGCCCTGATTCTCACCCACCCCGTCTCCCCCCAGGACCATCTCAGTCCTTTACCTCATCCCTACCCCAGTCCTTGGTCCTGCTGCCAAACCCTTCCCAGGTCTTGCCTCCACCTGCTCCCCAGCCCAGCCTCACCCCTGCCGCACCCCCCCAGCTCCTCCTACCCCCTGCCTCAGCATGTGTCCCTCCCCATCTCTGACCCATCTTCTGCCTTCGCCTGGCCCTCCTGACATCAGAAACAGCTTCTGCTTTCCCAGAAACAAGAAGTGGGAGCTGCGGCTCTCTCCAGCCCTCTGTGTGGAGTGTGGCAGTGGGAGGAGGTTATCATTGAGACGGATGAGGAAGTGGAGTTTCTGCCTGAAGCCCCAGCTGGGACACTGGTGAGCATGGGTGGGGGGGCTCCGAAACCACCAGAGTCCAGGAGCTGGGCGAGGGGCCTGGGACTCCATGTGCCACGGGCTTGCTGCCCATTCCATGGGCAAACGTTGACCGAGGGCCTCCTGGACACAGGCCCAAGCCAGGCAGGACACCATCCCTGCCCTCTGGGGAATGGCCCTCCAGGCGAGTAGACAAGAGCAAACAAAGTGAATGCAAACTGCACAGTGGTAGTTTTGTCGTTAAGAAAGCACTGGCAGGAAGTGCTGCGTTTACAATGGTCCTGCGCGGGGAAGCCACGAAGTGAATCATTCCTCCGGACACGTTCAGCTTTTACTTTGGGGATACAAAGCACACCTTAAGCACATACCTTAAGCACAGCTTAGCAAGCCCATGTGGAGACCTTGAACTCAGCCATGGCGGTTGTTTTCTGACTTCTGTAATTACCTGAGCAGTATTTCCACATCCTTCGAAACAACCGAGACAACTCATCTTCAGTGTCCACAACAGAAAAGTGAGGTTTTAATCTACTAGTGCCAGAAGTCTCTCTGTCTGTCTTTTTTTTTTTTTTTTAAGGAAATATTGCTAACAGCTTACACATTGTCTTGAAAATAAGACAGCTTCAGAATTATACGGTTCCCCATTCTTAAAGGAGAAACTCATTTCTTTGCTCATTTTCTCCCTGGGTTGAGAGAAGCTTTTGCGTTTCCCTTCAATGCCTGTGCTGTTTGGTTTCTTTTTTTAAGATTTGTTTATTTATTTGAGAGAGCGAGAGAGCTCGTGCGAGCGCAAGTTGGGGGAGAAGCAGAGGGAGAGGGAGAAACAGTCTCAAGCAGGCTCCACACCGAGCACGGAGACAACAGGGGGCTTCATCTCACCACCCTGAGATCATGACCTAAGGAGAAACCAAGAGACAGATGCTTAACAGCTTAACCAACTGAGCCACCCAGGTGCCCCTGATTTTTCATTTACCTCCCCCAGTATCTCTGCAAGGTAGGCATCCTCACCCCTCATCCTGTTACCCATGGGAAACTGAGGCTCAGAGAGGTCACACGTTCCCAGTCACATAGCCTATGGGTGGCAGAGTCACATCCTTCTGAGGAGCTGTGAGTCAGAGTGAATTCCTCTGGGAGCTCTCGACACCCCATCCAAAGGAGCACTGACCCAGGCCTCAGGGTGCTACCAGCTCTGGGTCCTAGAACTAAGGCGCAGAGCCCCTCGGAGCCTGGTGGGGAGATCGTGCGAATGGGCCATCCCCATGCAGAGTGATGGGTGTGCAGAGGTGGGGGCCAGGCCCTGAGGGAGCCCAGCAAAGGGAAGACCTGTGTCAGGTGGGAGACTGGAGAGGTGTCACTGGGAAACCGACACTTGAGTTTATTTCGGAGAAGAGAGAGAAGCTGAGCAGTGTCAGGAGAGAGAAGCCTTCCTGGCAGGGAAAAGCACACACATGAGGATGTGGGGCATGAAAGCATAGAACACGGTTGGGCAGCAGAGGGAGTGGCGGGTGGCTGGAGAGCCATGGGGCCCGATCACAACAGGAATTACCTGTAAATCAAGCAGGGAGATGGTACTTTTCTCCATCGAGTCCCAGGATGGCTGAGGGCAGGGAGGGGTTGGTGGTCAGCTCTCAATATAGAAAGATCCCTCTAGAAAGATCCCTGGTGGGGACGGGGGAGGGGAGAGCCTATATGGAGAGCATGGGGACTGACTAGACGCTGGGAGGCCAGGAAGGAGGCTGGGGCAAGAGTCCAGAGGATAAAGCCTGAGACAGGCCAGGGCCTTGGGATAGAGGAGGAGGGATGGGCAGAGAGAAATGGGGCAGGAGAGATGGGGCTGGGGGTCTGGAGTGCTAGGAAGGGAGAAGACAGAGAGACATCAAACTTACCTTGCAGGGACACCTGGGTGGCTTAGTGGGTTGGGCATCTGCCTTCAGCTCAGGTCATGATCCCAGGGTCCTGGATCGAGTCCCACATCGGGGGTGTCTGCTTCTCCCTCTTCCCCTCCTCCTGCTCGTGCTCATTCTCTCTCTCTGACAAATAAATAAAATCTTAAAACAAAAAGAACAACAACTTACCTTGCAGCCTAGTGAGATGGGGTCCTGAGGGATGGCCAGGGAGCTTCCTGGGGTCAGTGGGTGCACAAGCCTGGAGCTCAGGGATGTATGTAGGAAACAGTGTCAGGTTGGCGACTGAGGCCGCAGGGAAGGAGGAGAAACTAGGACCTGGGTCCTAAGAGAGAACAGCTGGGCGGGGGGGCTGCCCCCAGACCAGGAACGTGGGAGGAGAAGGGGATGCAGGAAGGAAATGCCGGGCTTCCTTTAGGTCCACTTGAGTAAGAGAAGCTTGTAGGAGTGTGAGAGGTTTGGGGGACCTGGAGTCCTGGGTGCTGAGGAGAAAGGAGTCTGGCTTCTACTCCTGGGGGGGATGTGTGTAGAGCCAGGTCCCCCGACCCAGGGAGGGAACCCAAGAGGAGGGCAGGCTTTAGAAGCAGGTGGGTAATTCTTGCATGTGTCACAGCCCAGGAGACTTACCCTCGCCTTTTCCTACAGAGACACTTGCAGGGAGAGCTAGCGCACCTTCAGGGAGGAAGGAAGGAGCGATCGATGTGGTAAGAAGCTTCTTCCTTCCAGAGCCATCCCCCTGGCTTGGGGTGACACCACATTCTTGGACATTGTACAAAGACTGGAAAAGCCCTGGGGGGAGTTGCACATCATTCCCTCCCCCCGAAGTGACCCTTGGCCTGTGAACCAGGATGAGCCACCCCCGCCTTCAGCATCTCCTGGTCTAGAGGGAGACAGACTCTGACCCAGCCGGTTCTGGGAGGACATCTGGCGGGGAAGGCTTCCTGGGGACATGATGCTTGAATGGGGTCCCATAGGAGCAGTACTCATATAGGAGACTCTTAGACAAGAAGACAGCTGTCTGGCTGATGGGACAGCTCAGTCACTGGGTCAGTGTCACTGAACACACCTCTCCCAAGGCCTCCAAGGAATCCTGGGATGAAGGAAACCCAGACTGGCCCAGGGAGAACACCCAGGTAGTTAAGAGACAGTCGGCGACTCTGGAATCAGACAGCCTGGGTTCAAATCCCGTGATAGGGGTGCTGTGAGCATTACTGTCCAGAGCTCCAGCCCTGTGATTGTTAGGAAGCTCAGCGGCAGGCCTCTGGGGAGAGATAAAGCACGAGATGTCTGGACCTATCCTCCTCAGGCCTGGCCTCGGGGCCTGTGGTTTCCTGTGATGCCTCCCGCTGCACCCCCCTTCAGGCTCTCGGCTGCAACAACTAATGAGCCGCCTGCCACTGGCCTCTAATTGGACTTGTCTGAGAAAGCTGAGATTGGGCAGGAGGGGGGCTCCGGAGCTATGACCCCACCCCCCACCCCGCGTCACCGGGGAAGGGAAGGGAGAAGGGGCTGAGCAGCAGCGGGGGTGGGGGCTGGACATTTGAATTTCCCAGGAGCAGGGCAGTATGACCCACAGATTGGGAAGCTGGAAGCAAAGGAGGTAGTGAAACCCATGGCCCCTAAAGCTGACCAGGGTGAGGGCTTGGACCTTGAGAGGCGCTGGGGGAGGAGCCTCCGGGGGCCCAAGTGGCCATCCCAGGAGATGAGACAGCTGACTAGGCAGAGACTAGGGGCTTACCAGCCGAGATGCCTGTTTGGGTCCTAGTTAAAGACACAGTTGTGTCCTGAGGGTATCAGGTGGCGGCAGCTGGAGGGCTGGACCCCTGGTCCCCAGTGAAGGTGGTAGCCTGTGGTATGGACGTCCAGGTCTCCAAGGGACATCTGGGTTGGGCAGCTTGAGGTCTGAGTCCCAGAGGGGTGTTTCAGGGGCTTGGGCAGTTGCAATCCTCAGAGGGGCAGGAGCTGAGGGCTTGCCCACCGAAGAGAAATGATTTGTGGGGGAACTTGCTCACACAGTTGGCTTCTGGAATCCCGGTCCTAAAGGAAGACCCAGTAAGACTGACACTCGCTGAAAGCGGCACAACCCCCCAGGCACAATTAGGGGGCCAGTCTACACCTGCCCTGAGTCTCCGCTCCGAGTCTCTGGTGTTTGGGAGAGTAAGAGAGCAGAAGCCTCAGCTCCCAGCTGTAGCATCAGATAGCGGAAGAGAAAACCAGTTTGATCAAAAGACCCTCTTACCCGTTTTCGGGGTCACACACTCTTTTGAGAGTTTGTTGACAATTCCCCTGCAAAATATGCACAACAGACCTACACCCAGCAGCTTGCTGGGGCTCCAGGACACCCCCAGGCCCATCCATGATGCCTGCTCCCCACTAAGACCCCTGCTTTAAAGGCTCATCCAGCCCTACAGTGGGCAAACGGGAGCCAGGCCGAAGCAAGATGCTTGCAGTGACTCTGTTGTCCCCTCAGGTTGCCCAGAAGAGAGGAAGAGGAGGAAGCAGTGCCCCAGATCATGGTAGGCAGTCCCCAGCACCCCCTCCCAGTCCCCACCCACTCCGGGGCCTTGAGGAGGGTGACACAGTGGCAGCTCTTCCCAGCCCTCACCCACACCCCCTCTTCTCCCCAGCAGACAGAAAAATCATTTGGCTGAGAGATAACAAGGCCCTTGCTACAGCTAATGAGAGCGGACAGCGCCGTGGGGGGAGGCCTGCGGGCCAGTGGGCGGCCAGAATGTTCCCGGGGGACCCCCCAAGCACACACAAAGGGCCACAGCAGCTAAGCCCCAGGCCTCACAGACGTGGCTACACCCCCGGAATGCGAAAATGCACACGCACATGCACCCACACACAGGAAGGGGCTGGGCCGGCCCCAGCCAGCCCCAGAACTCCCTGGAGCACAGCGCCTGTCACAGCTCCCCCGCCTGGCACCACTCACACCAGCTGCTATGCTCCTCCGAGCCGCAAGGCGTGGTGCAGGTGCCCATCCCCATTCTCAGGCATGGATAGGGAGGGAAGCTCGGGGAGGAGAGGCAGGAAGCCTGGGGTCCTCAGGGTAGGAATATGAGAGCCCAAATGTGTGCCAGGCATCTGGGCCCCTTTGGGGTCCAAACCCTCCAAGAGGGTCTCTCTGAGCAGCCTGACCCCAAAGCCTACCTCCCCTTCCCTCCACGGAGATTGGACCCCACCTCAGTTTCCTCGCAGCTGACTTGATGGATGATCTCTCCTGAGCTGCTGGCAGCAGAGCTGGGAACCCAACCCTGCGGGGTGTCACACTGCACTCCACCCCCTCCCATGGGGTCACTTCTGTCCAGTGGCTTGAACCAAGGGCCTCTCCCAATCCAGGACCCAGTCTCGAGTTTGTTTCCTTTGTCCCTCCAGGCCAATCTCCCCAGCCCTCTGGGGGACCCACATCCCGAAGATGTTCTAGGAAGCCCTCCTGAGAGGTAACAGAACCCACCGGGACTGGAAGGGGCCTGGAGGCGGAGGAAAGGGTCAGCGTGATTGCCTCGCCCTCCTTTCTGTCCAGCAGCCCCACCGAGCCCGAGCCACAGCAAGCATTGGTGCCTGTGCCCAGAGAGCTGGTCCCCATCAGGAGACCGGGCTGGGGCCAGCTGTGCCTGCCCCCCCTGCAGCCTGAGCCACTCAGGTGCGCCCCGAAGCATCTCCAGAATGAGGGTGGCCGGCACACGCTGGGGCACTGCCCCCTGTTGAGACAGCCCCAGCAGCCACCCGCCCTGGGGCCCTCCCTGAGCGCTGGGCTGCCTCCCACCGGGATCACTCGGCCCCCGCTGATCCCAGCCCCTGTCCTGGGTCTGCTGCTGCTGCTGCTGCTGTCCGTCCTGCTGCTGGGCCAGTCCCCGCCGCCCACCTGGCCCCACCTCCAGCTCTGCTACCTCCAGCCCCCCCCAGTGTGAGCCGCTCAGAGCAAGGTCTACTCAGAGAATTCCCGGGGAATCCTACTGTTATTACCATTGTTGTACCGTTAGCTGGGAGGGCTCCGGTTTGGGGACCCTAGATACAGTGCTCCAGGATCCGCACCCCTGTGTTGGGTTTTTATGTGAAGTTTTTTGGTTTTTTAACACTGGTGACTACATTTCTGAGGGATAGCAAAACACACCCAACAATGGGTGAAATACTAGGGGTTTATCTTCTTCCTAAAACAAGTCTGGAGGAGGGCAGCTATGAGTCCACAGCTCAGTCGCCACAGCCTGGGGGATGAGGGAACTATGATTCTCTGTGATCCTCTCGGCCCTTCCCTCTTGCTCGGAGACGGTAGGTGTGGCTTCATACGTCACATCTGTCGGAAGGAGGGGACTTGTCGCTTCCTTTCTTTATAAAGAAAAGACGTGGCCTTCCCAGAGCCAGCAGCAGACCTGTGTTCATGTCTCATTGGCCGGAAGTGTTTGTTATGACCCCTCCTAGCTGCAAGAGAGGCTGGGAGACTGAGCTCCTCTCCCCTCTCCTGGCAGAAAGAGGGAGAGAGACACATGGGCCGAGCACACATCACAGATGTCCCCTGCAGGGCAAACAGCCGGCAGGAAATGGACCAGTGTGCCACTAGCTTACTCATCACTTACTGCTCATTCATGTGCTGCGGTTAGACCTTAGAAGATAAAGCCGTGGGGGCGTCTGTGTGGCTCAGTCCATTAAGCGTCTGACTTGGGATCAGGTCATGATCTCAGGGTCCTGGGATGGCCCTGCAAGGTCTCCCCACTCAGGAGGGAGTCTGCTTGTCCCTCTGCCCCTCGCCCACTCATGCTTGTATGCTCTCTCACTCTCAAATAAAATCTTTCAAAAATTCATTAAGTTATTTGTTAAAGAAAGGAAGATAAAGCTGTAGAAAATCAGGCCCTCCAATGCCAGGCTGAAGAGCCCTGGTTTTCTCCTGAGGATGATGGGAGATTTCAGAAACTTTATTGCTTGTTTGTTTGTTTGTTTGTTTTTGTTATTTATGCTTTAATTGAGACACAGCTTGCATACAGATAAATGGACGTGCTTGCTTCAGCAGTGCATACACTAAAAATGGAACCATACAGATAAATGGACAAATCTTAAGTATTAGGTGCATGAGTTTTCACATATGCAAACAACCACAAAACCAAAACCCGGGTCAAGATATGAGCAATTTCAGCACCACAAAACTCTCCTTGGGAGAGTTTTGGGCAGGGGAGGGTCAGAGTCACCCCTGTTTAAAGGCAGATGGTGGGGACACCTGGGTGGCTTAGTGGGTTGAGCCTCTGCCTTCGGCTCAGGTCGTGATCTCATGATCTCAGGGTCCTGAGATTGAGCCCTGCATGGGGCTCTCTGCTCAGCAGGGAGCCTGCTTCCCCCTCTTTCTCTGCCTGCCTCTCTACCTACATGTGATCTCCTTTTCTCTGTCAAATAAATAAAAGAAAATCTTTAAAAAAAATAAAGGCAGATAGTGATAAAGGTAGCTGTAGGTTCCATGGGAACCCAGAAAATGCACTTAACCTGTCCTGGAAGGATAGGGATTTTGTCCCTATTAGGTAACATCTGTGTGCAGTCTTGAAATATGAGTAAAGTTTGTTACATTGAGCAGGGACCAAAGGAGGGTGTCATGGGCAGAGAGAATAGTGTGTGTGTGAAGACCAGGTGGTGGGAAAGTGCCTCTGTGGGCAGAGAGCCATAGAACCACCATGCTGCTGGGATTAAAAAGAAAAGAGGAGGGGCACCTGGGTGGCTCAGTGGGTTAAAGCCTCTGCCTTCGGCTCAGGTCATGATCCCAGGGTCCTGGGATCGAGCCCCACGTCGGGCTCTCTGCTCAGCAGGGAGCCTGCTTCCTCCTCTCTCTCTGCCTGCTTCTCTGCCTACTTGTGATCTCTGTCAAATAAATAAATAAAATCTTTAAAAAAAAAAAGGATTGGGGCAAGGAGGATTGGGAAGAGAGCTTCTGAGCCTGCATGGGGGATGAATATGAAAGAAGGCAGGAGGTAGGGAGAAGGCTGGGGCTTGGTCCAGGTGGAAGAGGATGAGGCCTGAGCTGAGCTGGGCATGTGGATGGGTAGAAGAGGAAGGGCAGAGAGAGGCAGGGCAGGAAGGTCAGAGCAAGAGACTGATGGCTGTGAAGGAGGATGATGAAGGAAGGGGCAAGGACAGCACGTCGATCTGACCCAGTGACTGGTTCCAAAATGGGAACCCATGAGAAATAGTGGGTTTGGGGAAACACCAAGCTCATATGGGATGGGGTGAATGTCAGTGTTCCAATAAGTGGCCAGAGCCCCGAGGCTTGAGCCCACAGTCTGGAAATGGGGTTCTGCCTGTTGGGAACTGCTGAAATTTCCTGGGGAGAGGTGAGTAGAGTGGAGAGGGAAGGGCCTCAAGGCACCATTTTATGAAAAGCCTCAAACATGCAGAAGACATCTAGGGAGGAAATATGGAAGGAGTTCAGGCAAAGACCCAGCTAGCAGGCCCTCCAGCCAAAAGCCAGTGAAGCTCCTCACGGGGTGGTTGTGAGGCTGGCTCAAAGAGCCGAGAGGAGTGCAATATTCAGACGGGGGCCTGGCATGTGGTAACTGCTCGTAACTCTGCTCCCATTTCTCCAGGAGAGTGAAGGCAAGGTCTAGACTGGAAGTCTCACAGATCTGCTTTCCAGTTACCCTTTTGTCCTTTCCTGGCGCCGGCAACTTGGGGAAATTACTCTTGACTTTCAGAGTCTTACTTAAGAAATTTGGCCAACTCCAGATGGTGTTGAGGAATACAGTTATCCCTTCGTGATTCAGTATTTCTGAGTGAGAGAAGCAGGCCCACCCCTACAGCCTAAGGGCCAATTAGGGCGCGGTCCGCCTCCCAGACAGACAACCCACACGACGGCTTGCCACTCACCCAGCGCCAGCCCCGCCCCCTTCCCGCGAGCCCACGCGCCCAGCCCCGCCCTCTGCTCTAGACGAATCAGCGCGCGATCCGCACGAGCCGCGCCCAGGGCGCGCTCTTTGGAGCCCTCTGCGTACCCCTCGGAGCGGGTTGCCATGGTCACCATTGAGCTCTGGGACTGAAGGCTGGCGGGAGCAGCCAGGGAGCGAGACCGAGAGAGAAGCGGAGACGGATTCTGATTGGCTGCTTCTTCGCTTCACCTGCGCCTCAGCCCTGTGCCTCCGGGAGCCTGACGTCTGGTCCCCTCTGTCCTCTCCTCCCGCCCCAGCGGTCTCCTGGGACGGGCGCAGTCAAAACCCTGAACAAACTTCGGGAGGCTGCTGCTAGAGGGGCAGAAACCCTTTTCTAACAAACGCGTTTTGCTTCGCGGGCACTGGGTTGAAGTCTCATGGTGTATCTCGGTTCATTCTCAGATGAGGGGAAAAAGGCTCAGAGGTTAAGCAGCCCTTCCCAATACCACACAGCGAGGTCTGGGGGAACCCGGTCTTGAATGGCAGGTTCATCTCGCCCCAGAGGCAACCCCCGCCCCATCTTTCCACTGCGCCCAGGGCGAAGTCGGGAAGTGAGGAGAGAGCGGGAAAGGCAACGTTCGGAGAACATCAGAGCTGGAAGAGCGAGAGAGGGAAACAGCAGAAGAAAGAAAAGATCTGAGGGAATCAGGCAGAGAAAAAAGAAAGCGATTAGGAATGGAAGGAAGAGTTTAAGAGGCAGAAAAGAAGAGTAGAGAGAGGAGGCAGAGGATTAGGAAGCCGGGAGGATGAAAAGAGACAGAAGTGCAGAGACTCAGAGAGATGGCGAACAGACACCCAGAGAGGGACAGAGACCTAGAGAAGGGGACTGGGACTCAGGGAAACCAGAGACCTGGTAGGTTGCAGGGAACAAGAGAAGGGGAAAGAAACCCAGAGAGCAGGACGGAGACCCGCAAGTGGGGTGGGAGCAGAGACGCGGGTGGGGAGGGACAGAAGCCCAGAGGGAGAGGAGGGGACAGAGCTGGGGCATGAAGGGAGGCCAGAGCAGGAGGCAGACAGAGAATAGGAGTGGAGGGAGGGAAAGATGATTGGGGGAGGGGGAGGGGAGAAGAAGAGAGAGAGGGGACTGAGGGGATGAGATACACCGGAGTAGCGACGCAAGCCCCGCCCGCGTATCCCGCACACACCCCCCGGGCGCAGGAAGGAGACGCAGACCAGAGCGCACTGCGGGATCTTTATTCAAGTGGGGCGGGCGCGGCGCTCAGGGCGCATCCAGCACCAGCAGCTTGTGCATGTACGAGTTCAGCCAGTGGCGGCGCTCGAGGGCGGCCAGCAGCCGCGCGCGCTCCCGGAAGGCCGCGTCGTCAGCCAGGGCCAGGCTCCGCCGCGACAGCTGGGTGGCGGTTCCCGCCCAGGCCCGGCCGGGGGAACGGAGGCTGCGACGAGACCAAAAGAGCCGGTTACCGCGATCCCCGACCGCCACCACCTGTACCCCGCGGTCTAAGTCGAAGCCCCGTCCCTGCACTGTCTGTGGAGTGGCTCGGCGTCTGTCCTCTGTCCCCCTGCCTCCCTCTGTACGGGTCTCTGTCTATTCCCCGGGCTCGAAGCTCCCCGAGTAGAGACGGAGTCGATGCCTGTGTCCACCCCCAGCGCTCAGAGCCCGGCCTGATGCACACTAAGAACCCAGTAAACTTCGCTCAAGGAACGAATCGCTGCTGCTTCGGCTCCTCTCGAACGTCTCAACGCTTTTTTCAGAATCTTCTTGTACCTCTTCCTCGCGCTGATTCCCTGTCCACACTCCACCTCTCTCCCACCCTGGTCTCCGTCCTCCTCTCCGTCCTCCTCTTCTCCATCCTCCTCTGCTCTGTGCCCCTTTCTCCTTGGGTCTGGTCCCACCTGTCTGAATCCCCGCCCCTCCCTGGGTGTCCGGGCGCCGCGCGTACCTGAGGACCCCGGCTGGGGGCAGGGCGACTCCTGAGGCTGTGCGGTCGCCCCAGGGCACAAGCAGCAGGAGCAGCAACAGCAGCAGCCGCACCCGGGGGCTCCTGGACACCTGGCGGGTCTCCATCACCTGGGGAGAGACAGGGAAGAGCTCAGTGAGGCCCACGTCCTGGCCCAGAACCCCGGATCCCACCACCCACCCACCTCCTGCGCCCGTTTGCAGGGCCCGCTACCGCGCAGTGGGCTCGCCCAGCCAGGCAGCAGCCCCCTTATATCGCCTCCACAGCCCCCGCAGCGGGCAGTGACGCAGACCAGGGGGCTGGGGGCGCCGGGTCAGCTTCCCCCCCTCCCCCCGCCCCGGCTCATTAGGAGCCGCCAGCGGTAATGAGGAGCCAGGAGTGGGGGCCCTGCCTCTGCCTTGGCAGCCACCAACTAATTGGGACCAGGAGCTGGGACCTGAGGGGAAGCAGGAGGGGGAGAGACAGACAGACAGAGAAGTGGACACAGGAGGTGTGTCAGAGGGATAAAAATAGAGACCGGCAGAGGGACCATCAGAGCAGAAGCCAGAGACACAGAGAAAGAGACAGGGAAAGCAACAGAGGGACTGATGGGGAGAAGCAGAGACACATTGATGAAGTAACCATAAGAGGGAAGGACAAAGAGTGGCAGAGGGGAAGAAAGGGAGCAACAGAGGAGGAAGGAAAGAAGAAGAAGCGGGGAGACAAAGAGCCAGCTGGAGATGGAGGGAAGGGGCTCCGAGAAAGCCCTGAGACAGAAAGACAGCCAGCTAGCACAGGGATGCCCAGAGAGAAATCCAGGCCGCAGAGAACCAAAAAGATAGAGTGCGAGATAGAGGGGGAGAAAGGCAGCAGAAGGCAAAAGGTAATGGGGGCTGGGGGTGGGGTGAAGGCAGGTGAAGTGACAGACAAATCTGCAAAGAGGGGAAAGACAGGCCAGGGCCCCCAGGCTACCCTGTGCATGAGGCTAAGCCTTCCTGGGGAGGAGTTTGGGGGCGTTGTGAAGGCCCAGTCCCCTCACACTGGCTCTTAAGAGGGTGCTCTCTACACACTGGGGGGAGGTGGGCCAAGATGCAGAAGTCCTAAAGGGCAGTAGCAATCTGGGTACGTGACTGGCAAGACATGGGACCCTGGACTCTTATTTCCCCAGAGAGGAGAGGCCTGGGAACCTGGATTCCTGGATCTGCGGGGAGAGAGCTGGAGGCCCAGACTCCTGGGTCTTCAAGTAAGACCCAGGGTTCTAGACTTGGGTTTGCATGCAGGAGATGGCAGATGTTCTGGATCCCTGGTTTCTTTATTTTTTTTTTCTTTTTGATTTTATTTTTAAGATTTTATTTGTTTGACAGCACAAGCAAGACTCAGAGCTCGAACCCAGGGCGCTGGGATCATGACCCGAGCCAAAGGCAGATGCTTAACCGACTGAGCCACCCAGGCACCCCTGGACGCCTGGTTTCAAAGAGAAGATAGCTTGGTTGGGCCATATCCCTCCACCAGATAGATGATCCAACCCCAACTCCCTTCCCCGTTCCAGAGATGATGTTCTTTATCTCTGTCCCTTTAAGAGCACAAGGCTGTAGCCAGGCTCCCAGGATCCCCAGAGACAGGGTCAGGTGCGTCACCTGCGCCCCTGGGACCCTACCTCCTGCTGCCCCTCCTGGAGCCATTCTGCAGCATTCACCGATCTCTGCGTCCAGCTCTGCTCATCTGCTGTTATCTTGGACCTCACTAAGCAGGTAAGAGACCCCAGGCCCCAAATAACCGTGTCCTACTCAGGTATCTGGCACCCCCACCTCCACCTGAGCACAGACCTAGGTGTCTGCCCCAGACCAGTCCTGAGAGTCTGGGATCCCAGCGCCATCCTCAATAAACAGAGTGACCAGAGTCCTGCCCCTTCCAGAACCCTACACCCCTGTCTGCTGAGGCCCAAAGACTCGAGTTTCCAGTCCCCTAGAGTTCAAGACACCTGTCTCCTTTCTACCCTGTAATCCAGATCCCCTAATCTTGCTCCCTCAAAATTCTAGGCATCTGAACCTCCAGGGCTCTCCTCTCTAAGGAACTAGGAATTTAGACCCACAATGCCCATCCACCCTCTGGAAACGGGGGTGAACCCCCAGCAGCTTTCTCTCCCAGGTCCCAGGAGTCTCCCTCCTCCCTCAGATCCAGGTCTGTCGGGCCCCCAGCCCGCAGCCACTCCTTCTAAGCCTCCTCTATTGTAAACAACTGTGCGGTGAAGGTGTCCGCGGAGCCATGGGAGAGGAAGGGATCCTATGTCCCCTTGGAGGTCTACACCCTCTGAAATAGAAGGAGAGGAAGTCTGAGGCCTTGGTGGGGTCTGAGGTCCTTCCCAATTTTTCTGGGACCCCCTCGGGGAAACAGATAAGGAAATTAACTACGACTCCCAAGAAGCCCCGCGCCTTCGTCTCCCTTAGCCACGGCGGCTACGGCCCCACAGCCTTCAGGGAGTTGCAGCTGGGTTCCTCCCCTTTCCTGGGCGTTGAGCTGGGAGGGATCTCGGCCCACCTGGGGGACGGGGCGTGGTCTCCGAGGTGGGCGTGGCCTCTGGGAGTGGGCCGGGGTTCCCGGCAGGCTTCCAACCTTAACCCCTTTCTTCTCGCTCCCCCACAGCTATAAGCGTCTCCCAGAACTATGAAATCCCCCAGCCCGATCCTCTTCTTCCTCGTCTTCCTCCTCGCCCGGCTGGGTTCCAAGGCCGACCCTTCGGCCTCGCCACTTACAGACTCCGACTTCCCTGAGATGGGCCACCCCTCTCAGACCTCCCCTCCTGCTTCTGAGAATGCCACTAGAGACCTGCCTAACCCAGACTCCCCTGCGACTGCTTACCCCGAGCCCTCCAAATCACCCCATGCAGTTT
This sequence comes from Martes martes, assembly GCF_963455335.1. Classification (NCBI taxonomy): domain Eukaryota; kingdom Metazoa; phylum Chordata; class Mammalia; order Carnivora; family Mustelidae; genus Martes; species Martes martes. The sequence continues at coordinate 51,631,439 of NC_137905.1, forward strand.
CCCCTGAGCCCTCCCGCCTTGACTTCACCGAGACTACCAACCACGACCTCCGAGAAACCCCACATCCAGAGTCTTCTGAGAACCCTAAATTTAACTCACTCAATACCTCAATAGCAGACTCCCTGGAGACTCCCCAAATTAACCACTCCGAAATGACAGATCCAGAACCTTCTGAGACCCCCAAACCTGACCCGACTGACAGTCCACACCCAGAATCCCCTGAGACCCTCAAACCTAATCCCTCCAAAACCTCATATCCAGAATTTCCTGAGACCCCAAGCCCTGACCCTACCCAAACTCCACACCAAGCATCCCCAGAGATTCCCAAACTTAACTCCACCGAAGTCTCACTTGCAGAAGTCCCTGAGACCCCACATCCTGGCCCCACCAAGATTCTTCACCCCAAATCTCCAGAAACCCATAACCCTGATACCACTGAAACCCCAAACTCTGAATTTCTCCAGACCCTCCATCCCGACTCTACTGAGATCCCCCACCCAGAATCCCATGGAACTCACAATCCCAGCCCCACTGAAATGCCCCAAACAGAATCCCCCACACCCCAGTACCAAGATGCCACAGAGAACCCCATGACTTCTGACCCTCAGATCTCTGCAAGTCCTCACCCAGAAACGACTGCACCTTTCAAGGTCAAAGCTACTGCCCTAAATGAGCTGCCCCTGAGTCCCAAACCAGAAACCCCTGCAGTGACCCAGCCTGAGTCCCTTAAATTGCCCGCCTCAGTTTCTCCTGGGACAGTTGAGCTGAAGGCCTCCCAGAACTCTAGCCTTAAAGAGGCCGATGCCCTTCTTCCCTCAGCCCGGATTGCGGGCCCCCCTGCTCCTCTGGGTTCCCCCAGTCAGCCGGCCCCTGCCACTCCGCGGGCCCCCCAGCGCCGCAGCCGAGGAGAGAGAGTCAGCACTATCATCGTGGTGGAACGAGTGGAGGAGACCGGTGAGGGGCCAGGACCCGGACTTCTGGGTCGGAGGGAGGAGGGGGCTGGGGGTCGGGACTCCTGGGTCTGAGGGAGGGCGGCCTAGGGAACACCCCCCTCCCTCCCCCTACCGCCCCCGCTCCTGAGTGTGAGGCAGGAGGAGGCTGAGGTATGGTCTGGGGACGTGAGGGTGGAGGGGGGCCGGGGGCCGGGGGCCGGGGCTCCTGGGTCTCTGGAAGTAGGGGCTGGGAGTTTAGATTGCTCAATCCTTGAACCCTGGTCCTTCAGGCGTGACCCTGGTGGGGCGCCCCCGGGGTGCGACGGGCGGGGCCCTCTGCCTCTTCCTCGCGGGGACCGGACTGCTGATCGGCATTTTCCTGCTGCTCTGGTGTCTCTACCGCCGGGCGGCTCGACACCGGCCCTTCGCACACCACCGGCTTCCAAACGACGGAGATGAACCTGGTGAGCGACCCTCACAGCGCCCTTCTCCTTGAATGACTGCATGTTTCTTTAACGCGGTTTCGCCTGGCACTTTAGGGCGCCCTGCCAAAACTCAGGTCCCCCAACCAAGGTCAGTAGAAGCCCCGACCCTTCCATGATTCTGCCCCCCAATTCTCCGAAATTCCCGGCGACACGTCCAGCGCAGCTCCCAGTCCAGCTGGGAATGGCAACAGGCTGGGAGCCGCGGATCCCCACAAGCCCCGCCCCTTCCCCCCTCCCAGGGGAGCCCTATATACCCCGCCCTCTCCACTGCAGGCCCCGCCCCGCTGCTCCGACGCCACGCCCCCTCTTCGATTCTCGGGGGCATCGCCCTTTAATTTGAAAACCCAAGCCCAGAGAACAATCTGAATCCTCTTTCCCGCCTCCTCCCTGGCCAGCCGCGCAGCAGAGGGGACAGGACCCCTGTCTGCCTAGTGATGCCCTCTCCCCTTTGCTCCCACAGTTATGCATTTGGAAGCCCCGAAGGACCCCTACGACCTTTACTTTTATGCCCCGGATGCTTGGGTCCCTTCACACATCGCCACTAAACAGCCGCCGCCCACCCCCCCGCTGCCGCCCAAGCTGCCCCCGCCGCCGCGCGGGAACCGCCCCCAGAGCCTGGAGCCGCTCTCCCCCGCCACGCTCCCCAACAATTTCGTGTGAGCCCCACTCGCGTCCTGCCAGACCCGCGCCATCCCCGAACGGAGGAAGGACCCAGAGGTCCTTTCCTCCCGGCACGCTTTGCTGCATAGTAGTCCTCTCGGATAGGACGTTCAACACACCGAGATGCTTTCGCTGTGACCGGAGAACACCGTCTGAGGCCGAATAAATCAAGTGTTCCCCTGACTAGACCCCTACTCTGGCCTGTTTCCTGGGAGAGGACGGGGCTGGGGCCCTGGGACTCTGGGTCTGACTGCAGGAGGGAGCTGGGGGCCCAGGCTTCTCTGACTGCCAAGGCCAATGACGGCTGAGTGTGTACACCAAAGCATTTTATTGGGAGTGAGGCAGGGTTTACAGTCACAGAGACGGAGACACAAAGACACAACCCTGCTCCAGGGGAAAACACCCCTCTCTCCCAGCCCCATTCCCTTTCCGGGATTCCATGACTCCTCCTGCATATGGTCCCCAAATTCTAAGCTGAAAGAGGGGAGTCTGAGAAGGGAAGGATCCCAGATTTTGAGTCGTTTAGCCCCTGAGGGACACAACAAATGGCCACTGAGAAAACAAGAGTAGTTCAAAACCACCCAGGAGAATAAAGTGCAAGGAATTAAGGGGGAGAGGGGCATCTGGAAACCACCATAGGGAAGTTCAATGATGGTGGCTTCACACCATTGAGTCGATGGTCTTGAGCAGCCACTATTCAGACCTGAAAACATGTCAGAAAAAGTGCATGGGGGTGGAGAGAGGCGTAGTGTTAAAACCATCATCTTGCTTCCCTAGACATTGTGCTAAGCTAGGGAGAAGGTCTTGGGGGAATTTGGTGCTTCAGCAGAACCTGCTGGTGAAGGGAGGGGGTTGCGGGGAGGGGGGAGGGGGCTTGAAACCGCCATTCTCCCTCAGAAACGCTGGTGAGAATCGATCCCTAGAATGGCGGGGATGGGCGATTGGTTAATCCAACCTGGAAAATGCAAAATGGAATGGGGAGAGGTTTGTAACTTCTAGAGGAAGACCTTGAATGTTTCTGAAAGGCGAGGAAGGCTGAGTAGTCTGGGGGTGGGGGTGGGGGTTAGCCCGAGAGTCGGGGGGGGGGGGTTAAAGGAAAGGGCCGGGTAGGGTGCCTCAAAACCACAAGAGAGAGTAAAAGATTGAACTGTCCATTCAAATAGAGCCCTGAAAGGAGAGATTTGAAACCACTGAGGCAGAACAAGTGGAGAAGGAAAACCTTTGGGGGGAATTTGGGTATCCTTGAAACTGCCAGTCTGCAGCTTCACTACCCCTGAGAGACGAGATTGGGAGGGGAAGAGGACTTGACAGCACTGGGGAAGAGGGCGAGTGCTTCTTAGGCCTGCAGCAGGACAGAGAGAACTGGGGTTCCTTGACAGTCACTCAGGCCAGTGATGTGTGGAATGGAGGTCCTGGAAACTGCCATTCAGTGGGAGGCACATGGTCAGTAGTCCCGGACAGGGGGTGGGGGTCTTGGGGGCTGAAATGTGCTGTGTGTGGCCCCATAGGAAGGAGGGGGGGCGGGAGGAGCCCCAGGGGGTTCAGCGTCATCCTCCATTTCGCTTTCGTCGCTGCCAGCCAGCTGGTCATGGCCAACGAAGCCACACTTCTCTTCGCTCATCTCCTCAGGCTCCGCCCACGGCTGCTTCTCCCCGGAAGCGAAGACCCCGTAGAAGATGACACCCCCGTAGTGCACCAGGGAGGCAATTAGAAATACATACTGCCACTCCTCGCGAGTCTGTGGGGGGACAAGGGGGAGGTGAGGTCAGAGGACAGAGAAACAGAAGGTGGAGCGGGAACCCGAGTGCACAGGGAGGCAGGCAGAGATCCAGAGGGAAGCGGAGAGACCAGGAGAGGGCAGGGATGCAGCCCAGCGACGGTGAAGCTGGTCAGGGAGGCCCCATACACCAACTGGGAGGGCGCGTGGGTCGGGGCTGGCGCACCGACCTTGTGCTTAGTCATGGCACCCACGATGATGGGGCACACCATGCCTGACAACGTGCCCACGCCGTTGGAGATGCCCATGAGGATGCTGGCGTAGCGCGGGGCGATGTCCAGGTGGTTCACGTTGAACCCTGGCGAGGCAGCCAGAAGGCGTCACTCCAGATCACTCACTCCCCATTGAACCTCACTCGGGCGACTCCCGCCGCCAAGCCGCTCCTCCTCCCATCGCAACCTCCCCCGTCCCTCCTGCTCTTTCCAGGCTGCCTTTGGCGAGGCTGGGAGGTCCCCTTCCTGAGCCAGGAAGTTCCCTACAGAGCTGTCCCGAGTCCGCCAAGCTGCGGACTCGCGGTTCTCACCAGAGATGGCGAAGCCGCTGAAGCCCACCGCGAGGACCAGGAAGGAGATGGCCACGCCCTTGGAGTGCGAGTAGCCGACCACCAGCAGCAGCGTGGCTTCCATGCCGAAGCCTGCGGAGGGCCGGAGGGCCGTGTCATCTGAGCGTCCGCGGCGCCACACCGCCCCTCCAGCCCCAGCCCGGCCACCTCCATGCCTGTCCCGTTCCGCCTTCTTTGTCTCGCATTCCGCCGGCGCCCGTCCCAACCAAAACCTCACCTCCCTAACGTCCGTGACCACGCGCCCCAGAGCCACCACGGCCCCGGCTGGGCCCTCCATGGCCCCTCTGCCTACCTAGGCCCCGGGCTGAAGACGCAGGGTCCGAGCCCCACCCATGCACCTCCCCACCTTCCTTCCGTTCTCACGGATTAAGGCAGCACGCCCCCCAGACCTCGTCTCTCTCCAGGTCCCCCATTCATAGCCCCTCTAGATCGCCCAGTTCCCGTCCTGCTCCGCCCAGTCCCGTGCAGGCCCCGCCCTGCCAGACCGAACTTGGTCTCCCCGGTGCTCCACCGGGATGGTCACACCCGCCTTGTCCTCCTTCCACCCGGTGGGCCTCGAGAGGGCCGCTGGAGATTCTGTTCCATCCAAGCCGGGCCTCGCCCCGTCTACGCCTTTTTGGACACGCCCCTGACCCCACCTCCGTCCTCCCGGGGTCCCGCCCCGCCCCGGGCGGCCCAGACCCCGCGCAGGGCCCCGCCCCACTCACCTCCACAGTTCATCAACTTGCGCACGTTCGTGGTGGACATGATTCGGCGGCTCCTCAGGAAGTCCGCGATCTGGCCGCCGATGGGCACGATGATGGTCATGACCAAGTGGGGCAACGCTGACACCAGGCCCACCTGCGCCAGAGAGCGTACAGAGCGAGGGCTCAGGGGCGGCTGAACCGGCATCTCCACCCGCTTCCTGTACCTTTGGCTCCTCCCTGCCCCTCGTTCCAACCTCTTGGGATCCAGTCCCGGCTGCTCCATCTCCCCCCGCTGCGCCCCCAGCCTTTCCTTCCTGGGCCCAACCTTGCTGATCTCGAAGCCGAACACCTCTTCGAAGTAGGCGGGCTGGGAGATAAGGAGCAGGTAGAACGTCCAGCTGCGGCAGAAGTTGGCCACGATGATGGCATAGACTGGCATGGACGTGAAGAAGCGCCGCCAGGGTGTGTTAAATTTCTGTGGGGGTGGGGGGAGGTGGAGAGGAGAGGTCGCTAAGATAGAGACCAGGGCTGGGCTCTCTCCGTGTCTCTTCAGGTACCCAATCATAGTCCCACAGAGACTCAGGTTTCCCGACCTCACAAAAACCTCCAGGGGCGCAGGAGTGCCAACTTGGCCATGTCCCTGTGGGGACCTCGGCATCCTAGCTTCACAGTGACACTTCAGGGAGGCAGGTGTCCCGCCTCTGCAGTGCCCCACAGGTGCATAGGTGTCCAGACCCCACGATGACCCTCAGGGACCCGTAAAGGTGAGCCCGGGAATCTATTTCCATTCCATTATGCCCCCTAATTCTAGCCTCACTCATCCCAAGGTCTAAGTGAATCCTCCACATTCAAATCCGGCTTCTGCTGGCTTAACCACGCCCCACATCGGTTCTGTCCTCAGCACCTGCGAATCCTTTCTTCCCCGCGCTTTAGCTCCGCCTCCTAGGTTCTAGCGCCGCCCAGCGCACCTCCCAGTTTGGTCTCCTCTGAGAGTTTCGGGGAACCCACCACGATCCACACACTGTGGAGGTTTGAAGCCCCCTCTTCTCCTGCCTCCCTGCCTGAATATCTCTCCTTGCCCCATGGCGCCTCCGCCCCCGCAGGCTTGGGCCCTGACCGTGACCGGGTTCATGAGTTTGGCGCTCTCGCCGATGGCGTCCTCGATGTACTTGCGCTCCTCTTCCGAAATACTGGGGTGCAGAGCCGGGGACTCATAGGAGACGAGCAGCCAGAACAGGTACCAAAAGATCCCGAAGCTGCCTGGGGAGGGTCAGGAGAAGGATGGAAGCGAGGTGACGACCGGCCTCGCTCCGCCCCTGCGCCACCCAGACCAAGGCGTCCGGGCCCCTCACCGTAGACGTAGAACACAGAGCTCCATCCTGAGTACTGCACCAGGACCCCGGCGAGAGGCATCGCGACCACCGCCCCAGCATAGGAACCTAAGGGGGAGGACGCGATGTGTAGACCAGGCTCATCTATCCTCAGATCCCGGAATGGGGCCTCCCAGGCCCTGCCTTCGGGGGACACAGAAGTACAGGCCACAGTCCCTCCTCCCTCAGACCCGCATGTCTGGATCCCAGCCCCTTCTTCTCACCGCAAAAGGCTGTTGTTGCCAAGCGACTCCGCTCTAAGGGCGGGGCCCATTTGCTCCAGATGCCGTGACAGGCAGGGTACGTGACCCCCTAGGAAGGAAAAAACCAAAGTCAACGAGAAGAGGCGGAGTGAGAACAGGCACAGGGTCATATGGAGCAGGGCTTTACCTCTACCAACCCCTGCAGGATCCTCACGAAGATGACACAGCCATAATGGACTCGGGCAGCCGAGGGGATCAGCATGTTTAGAGTGGATGTAGCCACAATGGCAAAGCCGAAAACCCTGGTGGGAAGAGTCCATAGTACGAGAATAGGGTCCAGCGATCCCACCAAAGCTAGGATTCTGTCCTTTCTGCCCACGGAGGGCCAGGCCTTGTGGTCCCCCACAACTTCCGCCCCCACCTTCTCTGCAACCCTCACCTCCCACAACCACAAGCCCCGCCTTTCTCTAAGACCCGCCCCCAACCCAGGCCCCTCCCATCCCCCCCAGCCCGGAAATGCCCGGCCACACCTTCTAAGTAGTTCGCGCCCACCTTGAGACCCCAGCCATGTACCTGTTGGCTGCGAATTTTTGGCAGATAAATCCTCCGGGAATCTGGGTGACAATGTAGCCCCAGAAAAAGGAGCCGTGTATGAGGCCAACAGTCTCTGGATCCCAGTTAAATTGAGCTTTCTGCGGGCCAGAAGGCATGTCAAATCAGTGGCCCAGGCTCTGACCCTCCACCAATCAGCACAGACAGATTTACTCCCTCAGCCAATCAGCAACAAGGACCCCTCTCACGACAAAACACCTGCCAATCAGAGCTCACGCCGTCCTCCAGGTTCAGCTTGCCCAGGCTGCCGGGCCGCACTACCGCAGCAACCCGGCTTGTCGCTGCCTGGAACCCTCGCTCCGCCTGCTTCCCGGCTCCAGGGCCCCTTCTCTGAATGTCTAGGGGCCCGTCAATGGGGTGGGTACTGTGTCTCCACTTACTTCTCTTAATCAACCTACGAACTGTTTGCGGAGTGACTGGGTGGGGTCTAGTCAGGGATGAGAAGCAGCCGAAGGTGCGAAGGTGCGAGGTAGACCCGTGCCTGAGGGAGGCAGGGGCATGGCCTACACCAGAGTTAAAATAGGGAGAAAGTGGGGCGCCTGGCTGGCTCGGTCGGTAGAGCATGCAACTCTTGATCTTGGGGTTGTAAGTTTGAACCCCCGGTTGAGTATAAATGTTACATTAAAAATATTTTTAAAAAAAATAGGGAGAAAGTCTGAGATGAGGCGGCCTTTAGGTAAAGGCCAGAGCAGATGAAGCGGGATGTAGCGGGGACCGAACTTCAGAAAAGCCAGGATCAAACTTCAGTGTGGAGCCCGCGGTGGGACTGGGATTAGGTTGTGACACTGGGACAGGCGTGAGTGGCAGGTGGAGCAAAGTTGCTAGGAGCCTTACAAGGGAGCAGGGGCAACACGCAGGAACCCCAGTACTGGCGCAGAGTCTGCATTTAGAAATTAGGGGCCTGAACTAAATAGGGGCGGAGCTTAGGAAGGGGAGAGCCCTGAGGCAGAAGGGAGCCAGCCGGTAGGGGACGCGCGGATGGGCGGGGCTGCTCAGGCTGGGGTTAGAAGAGGCTTGGCCAGGGCTTGGCCGGGAGGAGCGTGACGTCATCAGAGAGCGTGGGCAGAGCTAGGTGGGCCCACGTGCCAGGCCACGCCCCTGAGCTACCTGCACCACCACGTGGCCCCCGCGGTGGGTCGTGCTGTTGTTGACCATGGAGACGATGGCCACGCCCAGGTTGCAGCGGATACCAAAGCTGATGCAGAAGCCCAGACCGCTCATGATGGCGATAATGTAGCGACGAGGGAGACCGAAACAGGTGCAGTCCACTACCGGCGGGTCCCGGGTCTGCGTCGTCACTGGGCGCCCGTCGGCACTCAGCTCTAGCGTCTCTGCACCTTCCTGTCGCTTCTCCAGAAGCCTGAGGGGCAGCAAGAGTCCCACACTCTCTTAAGTCCAGTCCGCCGGCCACCTCCTCCCCCACGACACAGGAGTCCAGGGCAAAACCTGCTGCTTTTCAAGACCCTAAGGATTCTAAGCCCGCACTCCCTCCTCCCCCGGGAGTCCAGGAACTTCTCTAGCTTCCCCCCACGCCCCACCCGGGATCCAGGAAGCTGGACCCCCTCTCTCCATCCCTTTCAGACCAGAAATTCACGCTGCCAGCCCCCTTCTCCTGCAGACTCAGGTGTGGAGGTCCTTAGACCCCCTTTCCCCCAGCCCCATTATCTCTCGACTCGGGAGTTTTAGACCCCAAACTACACTTGGTGATCCAAGAGCCTGTGCCCCCAGCCCACACCCCGAGGCCCAGAGACTCTTTCCAGCCCCCTCTCCCAGATATGAGTCTATTTGAGGAAGCAAAAGGCGCTAAGGAGATGCTTCAGCAAAGGTGTCAAAAGAACAGATGCTTCTCAGCCACGTCTGCTATATATACCGCCCGCCCTCCTCCCCTGCCCCCAGTGGCGTGCCCTTCCCTGCTTCCAAGCCCCAGGTGTGGGGCTGACGTCCAGCTGATGCCCTTCAGACACCAGAAGCTCATTCCCTGGGGCGGAGGAGAAGTCAGGGTCCCTGGAATCCAGCAGCCCAGCCAGTCATCCCTGGGGAACCTTGAGTTCAGGCTGTCAGCTAGGGGATAGGGAGGGGGGAGTGGCGGGTGGTGTCCTGGCAAGGGACAGATGGCCCTGGTAGGGGGATTGGCTCAGTCCCCAGTGTGGCTCTCGCCCCCGCCCGTTCTGGAACAGGGATTGAGTCTGTGATGATGGATAGCGTATTTGGAGAGCCACCTCACACCCAGAGAGAGGTTGCCGGGAAAGAGAGGTGCCCTGAGACAGGTGTGCAAAGACCCAAAAGGAGGGTGACAGAGATGGAAGGGGGACAGAGGCAGAAACAAAAGGATCAGAGATACAGATGGAGGGACAGAGACCCAGAGAGAAAAGGGGGAACAGAACAGGGGCCCTAGGAGGGAAGGGGACAGAAACTCAGAGATGGAGGGGGCCCAGAGACCCAAACATAGGTGGGGACAGAAACCCAAAAGAGAGGCTACAGATGCAGAGACCAGAACGTTGAGAGAAAGATGGAGAGACCGGGAGACCGAGAAGCGACGTGATTTGTGAGATACGGCCCCTCTCTGAGGCGGGTACGCAGCCAGGGGATCGGGCTGGATCCCAGGAAGGGGCTAGAACAGATGGAGGCGAGGGAGACTGGGACGGGGGAGGAAAGAACAGCCAGACGGTCTGGGGGGAGGCGGGTGGAAGAGATGAGAGAACACAGCCGCCCTCCCCATCCTAGAACTTAAGGAGGTGGGGGGGGGGCGCTAAGAAACGGGGGTGGGAGAAGGAGCCTGGGGGAGTGGACAGAACCCAGGAGGGTAGAGGAATGAGAGGCAGAGAGAGAGGGAATAGATGCCCCAGAATGACAGTGCAGGGTGGTGGGGACTGGGCAAGGAGTCCAATGCGGGACTCAATCCCAGGACCCTGAGATCACAACGAAGCCGAAGACAGATGCTCAACTGACTGAGCCACCCACGCGCCCCATGACCAAGGCTTTCTAAATGGGGTGTGGTGGGGGCTCCCACATCCAGAAAATGGGAGCAGGGGTAGAACGTGAGGTTACGGAGAGGGAACCTCCGGGTGATACTGATCCTCTCAGGATAAGAGAACCAGGGGCACAGAGATGACGTGACCCAAGTGCTTCCCCTCCCCACCAGAGAGAGGGGAGAGCCTGGAGGGAGACCCTCCTCCCTTTCCTGGGAGCCTGGAACTCAGGTCTGAGGACTTGAGGAGGAGGAAGAAGCTGCCCTTAGGAAGTAGTTCACCAAAATGAAGCCGGTGTCGCAGTCTCCCTCTCTGTGTCTCTGTCTTTGCTTCTCTGGGGTTCTCTGTCCGCTCCCCTGCTGCCCCAAGCCTCTATAACCTTATATCCCTTGGTACTGTCTTCCCATTACACAGCTAAGGAAAAACGGAGGTTCAGAAAGCAGAAATAGCATGTCCAAGGTCACACACCAGAGTAGTGATGGGTCCTGATCATCTCCTGGCCCCCTGGGATCGCCCCAACCAAGGCCTGGCTCTCAGGAAGGAGGCACCTTGGTGCCTGTCTCTCCTGCATTCCCCTTCCTCCTGCGTCCTTGCCCCAAGTCACTCTGGGTTACCGCCTGTTTCCTGGGCTGAGGGAGTTCCCCACCCACTCTAGAATCGCTCATCTCATCTCGAGGAAACTGTAGCCTCCATCCCCAGCTTGGGAGGGGCTGGCCTGGGTTCAAATGATGGCACTTGCACTTATCTGTGGATTTCTCCCCCTTCTCGAACTGAGCCTCAGTTTCCCCAGTTTTGTCTAAAGGATTGAATGGAATCAGGGGTTTATGCCCGATATGGGGCAACCCCAGGGTTCAGATGCAGTGATCTTCTCAAACTCCACCTCCTTGGTGAGTGTCTTGGTGGGAGCTCTGAGCTCTGGGGTCTTCGGGGGGTGCTCGGGAGGCAGCTCAGAGAGGTGAAAGTTAGGAACAGACAGACAGAAACCCAGACACAGATGAGAAGTTGAGAAGCAGGGACTGAGGGAGGGGGCCTGGGGAGCACATCCCTCCTGCTACCACCCCCCCTTCCAGCCCCCTCCGTCAGCACGTCTCTCTCCCTCTCCTGACTTCGCACTGATGTATTTTGAGAAACTCGTGAAAGGAGGCGAGAAAAAGGGTGGGGAGGGGCTGGAAGATTGGGAAAAGAAGGGGTGAGGTTATCTCAGCTCCCCCTCCCCCCACTGCACCATCTTCCTGCCCCCTCCCTTCTGTCCAGCCTTATTCCCATCTCTCCAGTTCCTAGAGGGTGGGGGACCTTTGGGGCTAGGAGGTGACCTGCGGCGAGCAGGACTAGTGTTCATCTTAGAGAAGGACTTGCACAGCCTAAGGAGATGGGCTAAGGGTCAACTAAAGATAGGGTCAGAGCTAAGGGGACAGGGTCGGAGGGAACAGCAGCAGGGGCATGGTGCTGATGGGGCCGTCTCCTCCCCGCAATGTGGCCAGATATTTTTAGGCTTCTCCGCAGCTGAGTAATTTCTCTGACTTGAAGCCAGGGCTGGGGTTGGGGGTGAGAGGCTGGGGGGAGGTGTCCAGACTGCCCTGGAGAGACTCAGGTCACTGGGGTCATCTCCCTGGATGAAAGGGAGTCCTTCCTAGCTCTAGGCTATATCCTTTGGGAAGTCTCCCGTCGCCCAGGAGCCTCATTTTTGGCCTGCAACTTCTTTCCCCCCCAGAGACCCAGGATACCCTGGCTTCTCCTCCCAGCTTAGCTCTCCTCAAGGACAAGGACCAATGGGCCCCAATCCGCTTTAGCTTCAGATTAAACTCTCTGAGAGATGGAAACTGAGAAGACACAGGGAGATGGAGACACCCAGGATGGGGGATTAAAAACCCAGAGCGAGGGGGACAGACACCCAAAAGGAAAGAGTCAGAGACCTAGAGAGAGGGCAGCAGAGACTTGGGGGGTGGGGGACAGAGACCCAAAAGGGGGCAGAGATCCAAAGAAAGGAGGCAGAGTGAAGATAAGTGAACGGAGACCAAAAGTGGGGAAGAGGGTCAGAGACCCAAGAGAGGAAAAAAGGATAAAGTCTGGGGTGGGGTGGGGTTGGGCACAGAAAAATGAATGAGGTGATGGATGAGACTGGACCAAGGAGAGGGGACCATGGAAAAAGGAGGGAGAAAACCGGACAGATGGGTGGAACCCCAACCCACGGGTATCGCCCGTCCATCTGTCCGTCCAGGCCCGGGTGGGAATGTGCGTCCTCCGCGGACCCTCGGGTTCTTTCCCGCCCAGGACCCTCACCACGCTCACCGGTGCAGCCTCCCGAGGGCGCGACCCGCTAGCTTCCGAAACTCCTCCTGACGGAACTCCATGGTGGCTGCCCCTGCCGCCGGTCCCCCCCGCCGATCCCCCCGCCCGCGGGCCCGGGCGGCCGCGTCCGGGTTCCCGGGGTCCGCCCCGGCCCGGCCGGCCCCGCAGCTCCGCTCGGGGGGAAGGAGGCTGCGTGTGCTGGCTGCCTAGGGGCTGTAGCTGGACTCAGCGTCGGGGGCGGGGCGGGCGGTGGAGACGCCCCGCCCATCCCCGATAGACCACGCCTCTTGCGTTCTAGTCCCGCCCCCTTTCGTAGCCCTCCAGCTCCGTTCTGCCCCTGCCCTTTCATTCCAAGACCACGCCTCTGGGCTCTGAACCCGCTCCTTTGAGTTGCATCGCCCCAGTTCTATCGCTTCCCAGAGTTACTTCCCCGTTCCATCCCCCCAGCTCCTTTTCTTTTCTCTCTTCCCGAGTTCTCTTGCTCACCTGAGGTTTCCCTCTCCTTTTTAGTTCGCCCTAATTTCGTCCTTGCTTTTCGTCCCCTACGGTTCCATCTTCTGCGTTTTCATCCTCCCAGCCCATCCCTGCGAGTTTCTGTGCCCTCCAGTTCTACATCCCGCCCCCCGATTTCCATCCCCATCCCTCGTCATCCTCAGTTCTAACTTCCTCATTCAGAGGGTGCTTTTCTCATTCAGGGAATTCTTTCCCCCTGAATTCCGACCCCCATTTCGATCCACCCATTGTCCCCTCCAGTTCTTCCCCCATCCGATTTCTTCCCTCTTGGCTGCCATCCACTGTTTCCATCTTTCCTTTTTTAAATTCTATCCCCTTCCAATTCTATTTCCTCTCGGGGCGCACGCCCCTCCTGATTCTTTCATCCTTTATTTCCTTCCCCTCTGAGTTCCATCTCTCACAGCTACACGCCCGTCCCCAGTAGCGACCCCCATAATTCCCAACCAGCCTGGAATCTATCCCACCCTTTGAGTTCCGTCCCTACTCCCCGCCCCCGCCCCCCACCCTGAGTTCTCTTCCCGCCCCTTGAATTCGGTCCCCTCCCCTGAGATCTGTCCCTGCCCTAATTTTTGCCCCCTCCCCCTGGAATCGGTCCGTCGGAGTTCTGTCCCCACCCACTGACTTCTTTCCCCGCCCCCTGAGTTGTGTCCCCTCCTGCTGGGGTCTGTCCCCGCCTTCTTACTCCATCTCTGCTAGCCCTGCCCCTTTGGGGTTGAACCCGGACTGTTTCTCCCGCCCAGGTCCTGCCCCTGCTCCTTTCGCCAGACCAGCCCTTCTCCCCGACGCTCAGTCCACCTCCAGATCCAATCCCCGGGAGGGTGCTCCTTTCCTCACAGCCTCCCTGAGTCGGGCCGCAAATGCATTTGGGATTAAATTTTCATGATGTGGCACAAGCTCTCAAGGGGGTAGGGAGGGAGCAGCCGGCGCGGCGGGCGGGCGCCACGGACCCAGTGGCCCAGCAGCCACTGCCCGCCACGGCCTCCCGTTTCTCGCCTTGTCCCGCTGGGTCTCTGGGTCTCAGATTTGCCTGTTTGCGAACCCCCGGACTCCCGGGGAGGGGGAGGTTGGGGGCTGGGACCACAGGGTCTGAGGGAGGAGGGGCTGGAGACCCGGACTCCTGGGTCTGAGCAAGAGTAGCCCGCGGAGCCGTCCACTAGCACCACCCTGTGGCAGCAGAATTCCCGACCCGGGTGCGGAGGCGGCGGCCGCCGCGGCTCCGGGCCAGGTGTGAAGGTGGAGCAGATGGTGAAGAGGAGGGAGTAGGAGGGGGGCGCCGGCCGCTGCCAAATCTCGGGCCTTCGCCGGAATCATCACCATGGAGACCAAAGAAGGCTGAAAGGACCCAGCTCCACACTTTTCTGGGCCCTGGGAATGAGTTCCTCGGCCTCCCACGGAGGGTCCCCGTGCGAACTACAAGTCCCAGTGGCCACTGGAGCTCACCGTTTGCTTCGGAAGAGCCGCGCTCTCCGAGGGCCGCTGGGAGTTGTAGTTTTCTGCGACACCAGGCCGAGGCTGCGAGACGCCCTCTGGTGGACGAAGCGCCACGTTCGGTCCTTCATAGGTCCAAAGACCCCACATCGGAGGTTATCCCCCTACCTTTTCACCTCTTCACCATCCATCTGTTCCTGTTTCCCTACCCAGTTCAGTCCTTTCTAACCACACTAATCTCGCTGTTCTTCCAACATTTACCACTGAGGTTCCTCTGCTTACTTATCCTCCTAGGACTCATGGAAGGAGAGAGGTGTCAATCATGCATTAACTCAACATTCATTGAGTTCCTTCAAATTCTAAAGCATTATCACACCACAGGGGTATATATTCAACGAGGTAACACTGGACGCCAGACACGGCCAGAGGAAGATTCTAACTCAGCCAGGGGAGATCAGAGAAAGCTTGAAGTTTGAAAAGCTTCCCAGAGAAAGCTCAATGAAAGTGATGACTTGGAAGGGGGCGGAGGGCCCACAGGAGAGGAAACAGTACTTGCAGAGTCAGGAAATGGGACACAGTTTGGTGGGATTGTGAATTGAAGCACCATTCCAGGAACAGGAAGCTTGTCAGGATGAGAGGTAGGAGAGGCTAGAGATGATGGCACGCATCAGATGACCAGCGGACTCAGGAAAGGTCCCCTGGGAGGGCAAGACAATTAGACATTTCCTGGGTTTTACTGGAGGAAACAGACTGAGTGAGAGGAAGGATAGGAATAAAATGAGGCATAGGGGCATCTGACTTCGGCTCAGGTCATGATCGTGGGGACTTGGGATAGAGCCCTCCATTGGGTTCCCTGCTCAGCAGGGAGTCCCTCTAGTCCTCCTTCTGCTTGTGCTCTCTCTCATAAAAAAAGAAAAAAGAAGCATCAAGGGGGCCACACCAAACATGGCCTGGGGTGCTAGGCTGAGGGGCTGGGACCTTCTCCTGGGGCACTAGGGAGCCAAGGAGGGGACCTGAAGAGGAGAAGGGAAGGTCAGCTCTGGGACCTTGTGGGACAGGAGGGGAGAGACTGGAGACCAGGAGCTGGGGGAGAGGATCTGGAGGGGGAGAGGCTGAGGCCACAGCTGGGGCAGTGACTTCTCTGTGACTCCAGGACCCAGTCCAATGTCCCTCTTTCCTCCCATTCCTCACGTACTCCTAGCCAGACACAGAACAAAGGCAAAAATCTTTTATTTCAATTTCAGAGAAGCCCCCCACCAGCCTCTTCTCTCCACTTGGAAGCACAGAAAGAAATCCGATCAAGAAGCCACTGACAGAAGGGGCATCGCCACCATCAGTTGCTGAGGAGAAACAGGAAAAAACAGAATGAGGATTCAGGACAAGGAGTCCCGGGCCCCCAGAGTGCCTCAACTCCCTGCACACTTCCCCCTATCTCCCCAGGTACCTTTCTCTTCCTATGGAAGGCTGCCTTGCTCTCCTCGGAGTTGATCCGCAGGGGGATATAGGCATCCAGATGGTATAGCTGCTGGGGTCCCCCCATCACCAGGCGGTTCTCCCCGATCTCCAGTGACAGCCCGAGAGCTCCATCCTGGGAATAGAGAGAAATAAGCTCACCCTTCCCTTCCCAGCAACAGGGCGATAATCACAGGGACCAGGGAGAAAAGGCTCCTGTGTTGGGATACCATATGTAGAGGGTCTCGTCTTCCAGGAAAGAGATGAGAGATCGTAATTACAAGTCCCCGTGACTGAGCACTTACAATGACCAGAGCACCCTCAGGACGGCTCCCAAAGTGGGCCTGAAGGACCCACGGCAGGCAGCTATACTCAGGGGGCAGTGCTAACCAGGCTCCCACAGGTCTGGCAACGAGTCCCGCTCACGCCCCCTCAGAGATCCTAACCCTTCCAGACCTTTCTCTGGCTGTGGTCAAGCGTGCACTCACCAGTCGGGGGAGGTCAATTTCAGCCAAGAGGAGGTCAGGGGCTTCCAGCCAAAGGTTCAGGTGTGGCTTCTCCGGGCTGGGGAGGAACAAAACCCCAAACTGAGGAACACCCACCAGGTCCTTGCCAGGGCTCATCCGTCCCTTTCTCCCACCTCTGAGCCCTACTGCCTCAGGGAGCCTTCTGGGTGGGAGTGCTGCTTCTCCCCTCCCTGGGTTCCCAGAGCCCCCAGGACACTGCTTCCTATGGGGAGGGAGGGACATGACAGAGAGAACCCATCGAAGGCCCACCCTTCCTCAGGTCTCAGGGAGTCAGGGGTGTACAGGTTTCCCAGCTCCTGGATCCGAGGACGCTGCTGGGAGCGGATATTTTGCTGGGAGATGGAGCCCAGGAAAGGCCGATTCTTCAACATGCGCCACTCTGCGGGTAGGAAAATCGGGGTCAAATGTGGTAGGGCCAGGGTTCCCGTTGCTTCCATAGGGGTCATGACAGCAAGAGCCTCAGGAGAAAGGCTCCGCCCCTCCGAGGATGCCGGGGATCCGGCCACACCCCCAAGCCTGGCTTTAGGAAATAGGCCCACTTTAGCCTGACCCTACCCACCCCGCTTTGCAATCTGTCCCCTAGAGATCCAACTGGCTCCGCCCCCTGGCTATCCAGACTCCGCCCCTCATCTGGTTTCTTGACCCGCCCCACCCCTGCCCCGCCCCCAACCTTGGGAAGCCCCGCCTTCTCCTTATAATCCACAGCCTAGGGACCAGGGAAATCCCTGCCCACACTAGCTCCACCTTTCCCAAGGGCTGCCCCCAAGCTGCTCCGGCCCCTCTAGCCCCCGCTGGCCCAGGCCCCACCCCTCACCTGGATTCAATTGCAGACTGTATTTGTCCTCAAGACCCTCCCTGGCGATGGTGACCACGAGCTCTCGCAAGAAATCGCTGTTCTAGGAGTCAAAGAGGGAGACTGCGGAAGGGCTCGGGGTGGGGAGAGAGGCCCCGGCCCAGGCCTCACCCGCAGCCCCGCCCCCAACCTGCATCCTCCGGTAGAAGTCGCTGTTGACGGCTACGTCGTAGGCGGTGCAACCCTGGCCTTCTGTGGGGACAAGGCAAAACCGGTAAAGGCCAGCAGCCGCAAGAACCAGAGAGACCCGGAGACAATTAGAAAGTAAGGGTTCAAGACTCGCACCAGCCTCGTCTCTTCCCCTTGGGTCTTCTCCCACCACATCCCAGCGCTGACCTTGCCCCTTCCCTGCACACAGCCCTTGCAAAGCTCCCCAGCCCCCCAGATGAAGGTATGTGTCCTTCCCCGTGGCACTGGAGACCCTGTATGGTATGCTCCTCCCAGCTGGAGAGAAGCTCACTTCTCTGTTGGGGATCTGGTCCGTTTAAATTTCTTCCAGTCTCTCCCGATGACTGACAGATCCAATCAATCCAATTCAATCACTCTCTAGCTTCTGGACTCCTCAGTCCCCTCTGCCTAGAACCCTCTTCTCTGTCTTGGCCCGATGAACTCCTCCAGTTCCTGCACATCTTAGATCTGACACCTCCTCCTCCAGGAAGCCTTCCCCCCCTTCCAGAGCACAAATCATACCATATTGAAATCGGATCTGTCCCCACCACCCTCGCCTAAGACTAGGATTGTCTCAAGGGCAAGTTCTGGGTTTGATCAGTCCTTCCTCCCCAGGGCACTGCCCAAAGCGTGGTCCAGGAGGCTTCAGGGGAACATATGTGATTTGAAACACAGGCATATAGAGACAGAAACTCAACAGAGACAGATGAGACAAGGCTGAGAGATAGAGACACGGGGAGAAGAGTGAGGAAGGAAACAGGAACAAGAGTGAGAGCTGGTCCGGCCAGCTAATGAGGACACCTGCCCAGCTCCCCCTCACCATGGGGTAGGGCAGGGAGAAGGGCCAGCCTAGCCAGGCGGGCAGGACCAGGACCACCCCATGTAGCAGGTAGTGGAGCCCAGGAGGCTAGGCATATGTCACAGAGAAAAGGATAAGGTCAGGAGAGCCAGGTTTCTGGGTCCTAAGGAAGGAGGGTCCCAAGCCTTGGATCTTGGATCCTTGGGAAGAAAGGACCTAGGGAGCTAGATCCCTGGGTCCTCTGAGGGCACTGACTTGCATCCAGTTCGGCATGAGGCTCTCCCAGACTCATGGGGATGCGAAACCCAGCTTGGTCTTCCTCCAGCATTTGAAGCAGCTCGTCCTCCGTCATGTCGGCGGGAGGAGGGATGGAAGGGGAGTGACAGATGTTGATGAACACCTTCCCTTCGGAGGAGTTGGTCTTTATGCAGAAACCTGGTGGAAATGGGTTTGTCCTGAGGTGTGTGCCTCTGCATACATCTGGGTTTCCATCCATTCCCTCCTCAGTCTCTGTTCTCTTGATCTGTCCCTTCTTTGTCCCCTTCTCTTGATCAGTCCTCTGCTTTCTGAATCTGCTCTCCGCCCCACCCCTGGGATCTGTAACTCTCTATCTTTATTTATTATTTCAGGGAACACAAGCAGGGGGAGTGGGAGAGGGAGAAGCAGGCTTCCCACTGAGGAGGGAGCCCGATGCGGGGCCCGATCACAGGACCCCGGGACCATGACCCTAGCCGAAGCCAGATGCCCAACAACTGAGCCACCCAGGCGCCCCCTCTGTAACTCTCTACCTTTGAGTCTCTCTCCCCCTAGTCACGCCTGTCCTCCTCCTCTCTTTAGATCTCAGTCCCTTCCCTGCTCTCTCTGGATCTCTGTCACAACCCCCGCCAAGGCCTGTGTACTCCCATTATTGTGCCTCTCTCCTGCCTCCTATCTCTGTGTCCCCTGCCCCTAGCCTCTGTCCACCTCTCTTTGCAACTCTATCCCCCTTTCTCTGGGTTTCTGCCTTTCTCACCAGGTTGCGGTTGGATCTGTGTAGATTCTGGTCTGCTTGTCTGGGCCTGCTGGAGCTCCTTGGAGGCCTGTGTGAAGGAAAACAACCACCTTCCTGCTGGCGTCTGGGCCATCAGACCCTCCTTTGTTCTTCAAAGGTTTGTCGAGAAATTTTATGCATATGAGATGTACAAAGAATAAGACATACTATGTCTCGCTCCTCCTTTGAGGACCGCTAAGAACAACCCCAACCCCACTTGCATTTCTTCCAGAGCCTAGCAAACTTGGGAGTTAAGCAACTACAATTCCATGTAGTGCGTTCTGGGAATGTAGTCCCATCTCTGAGCACCCTCGGGTGTGCATATACACCTATGCGTGAGCGCGCGCATGTACACACACACACACACACACACACACACACACAAATCCCCCGAATACCCAGGGACCCTGGAGTCGGTCAGTCCTCACCTGCAGCAGCAGCTCCTCGAAACGCGCGGTTTCAGCGCCCATTTTCTCTGCCTCGCTTAGTTCCGGCACCAGAAGCTTCGAGTCCGCCATGGCCCTGAGGAAGAGACCTAGGCGTCCTCAGCAACACCGACGTGCGCCGGGGGCGGCGGGGAGGGACCCTGGCCAGGATCAGAACTGCGTGGCCTGCTGCCGGACACCCACTATTCTGTATGAAATCTAAGAATCTGGGCTTGAGACTACAATTCCACTCATGCCAGACACGGTTGTCCAATCTGTTGGAGACAACAGTCCTAGATGCTCTCTAAGTCCTGTGTGCAGAACGTGTAAACGACAACCACACTCCCAGCCTCTGTAACCAAGGCCTTCAGCAGACCACGCTTGTGTCCACCTCAAACGCTCAGACACCAATCCGGGAACCCCACTACGTTCCGGCCAATCATAGCCTAAGGCTGGAGCCACGCCTCTCACCTCAACCAATCAAAACTTTAAACCCTGAACCTAATTTCTGAATGCCACACTTCCTGGGTCGATTAAAGCGATACCTCCTCTTTCCAGACTACATCTGGCCAAGCTACTGGGTGGGCAGTCCAGGCTGGCACACTTTCAAAACCTTAATTTCAACGTCCATCCTAAAAGACTCCCTTCCGACCTCTGAACTATCGCTTCGTCCCAGAGCTCGAGTCGATTCTCTAGTAAATTTACTTCGGACTAAAAGCTGAACTCCTTGCCCTCAGTATGAACAGGGTGGAAAGAAGGTACACAAATACGTCCACGCTTCTAAATCTGGAGCCTTCCTATTTGTAAGACACACACATTTTTGTCCTGTCCCCGTCCCCCCCACCCCCGCCTCGCTCTGAGGATTGCGCATGCTCCAAACCACCTGGCCAGCTAGGGCGTGTGGGCGGGGTCACTGGGTCTAAGGCGGGGTTACGCTCTATCTCCCGTAGTCCCGCCCCCTGGACTGGAGGGGGCGGTGCCGCCCTTCGACCTCAAGGTTCCTCTGGGCAGAGCGCCCCGCACTCCTTGGTGGAAAGCGGCCCGGGAGGGTGATGGCTGCGACGCGTGCAAGGCCCAGCGCCCGAGAGATCTTCACCACGCTGGAGTACGGACCGGTGCCTGAGAGCCACGCATGCGCACTGGTGAGGGCCTGCCGTTCGCCGTTGCCCATCCCCCTCCCCAGGCCTCCGGGTCTTGTTTGGCGCGCGGACTCCCGTGATCCACCGCGGCAGGTCCGCCCTTCTCGGTTCCCGTGACTCTGGCTACTCCTTAGGACCCACCCTTGAAGGGCATTCCCTTGAGCCTTTGCGGCTGCTTCTTCTTAACCCTTGAGGCTTTTCTCGTGTTTCGGAGCCTCTCTCGTACCCCCGGTCTGCGGCGGTGTTTTCCCGGTGCCTCAGAGCCCCCAGGGGGGCTCTTGTGATTCTTCAGCCTCCCCTCCCCGGACCTCCCGTGAATCCCAGAGACTCGGAATTCCTGTAGGGCACCCTTGGTCTTCCAAGGACCCCCAGAATCTCCATGGACTTCCCGTGATTCCTCAGAACATCCTGTGGCTTGTGTGGCTGTCTGAGCCCCACCCCGCTGAACTCCTGTGGGTCCCCCGTGGTTTTTCAGGGCCCCCGTCAATCATTGCGGAGCTCCTAGGATCCTGGGAACCCCAGGATACCTCAGAACTTAACTGTAATCGCTTCCAGCCCCTCAGAATACCCTCATGGAGCTCCCATGATTCTAAAGCGTCTCTTCAAGTCCTCATGAGGCTCCTGGGATCCCTCGGGATCTCCCAGAACCTCTTGTGGTTCCTGTGGATAAGTAGGGTGCCTCGCATATTCTGTAATAACCCGGATCCTCAGAACTCCTCTCATGGGGCTCTCCTGATCCCACAAGGGTCTCTAGCATCCAGGAATGAGCAGCTTAGGCTGGCACAGTGGTCCAAGTGGAAGATGAGGCCAGAGCCTGGAGCGGGATGTGGAAGTGGATAGATAGATAGGAGGGGATGAGGCAGAGATACAGGAGGACCAGTGTCGGGAGTTGAGAGGGCAAGGCAGTGTCTGGGGTCTGGCTGGCTGTCGTCGTGTCTCCCCAACCCCTCACCACCACCACCAGTGGTGAACCCAGGAGGACTGGGGCTTCGGGGATAGATCTGAGTTTCGTTATCACATGGTGAGAGTGTGAGGGACCCTGGACAGCCTTGGCCTTGTGAAGGCATCAAATGCTACGGAGTCATCAACGTGGAGAGATAGATAGCTGAACTGAGGGAGTGAGGATCTGGGTCAGGGGACAGACCATTCCCACACTTGGAGCTTGGCTAGAGATGGAATATACTGAAATGGCAATAATGTAATCATAGCTTATATTTATTGGGAGCTCTCTGTGCCAGCCTCTGTGCTCAGTGTGATCTAATTTAATCCCCAGAACAGCTGTGAGAGGGGATTATTGTCATTATTTTAGCCATAGCACAGGGAGGCTTAAAGGGTATGTAATTTGGGGCACCTGGGTGGCTCAGTGGGTTAAAGCCTCTGCCTTCGGCTCAGGTCATGATCCCAGGGTCCTGGGATCGAGCCCCGCATCGGGCTCTCTGCTCCGCGGGGAGCCTGCTTCCCTTCCTATCTCTCTCTCTCTGCGTGCCTCTCTGCCTACTTGTGATCTCTATCAAATAAATAAATAAAATCTTTAAAAAAAAAAAAAGGGTATGTAATTTGCCCTCTGTCGACACAGTTTAAAAGAGGCGAAGCTGAGATTTGAACCTAAGCCCTGGGATTCCACAGCCTATGTTTCCCCCACCGCCTCCCAAGCAAAGGTCTCAACCTTCCAATGTGTGAGCCAGACTCAACCAACAAACTGTTTTCTTTGGCCCGCACTTTATTTTTGAAAATGTGAATTAGTGGTCAACTAATTCCCTGTAAGCATCCAGGAGGAGTCCAGCTTCTTTTGAAAATAAAAACCCTAAATTTGGCAATGTTTGACTCACATTCCCTGACAAAAGTCATCTGGATTCAATAGTGACTGTCTCTTTAGACAAGTTATGAGTTCCCAATCTCCACCAGCCCCTCTTCTCACACTAACATGACTTCCCAGGGCCCTGTGGACATTCTTTTATGGTTTTGTTTTTCTTGGGCCCGGGGTGGGGGGGGTGGGGGGCGGTTGGTAGGGTGGGGTGGAGATTGCAAACTTCCACAGGATACTTAATACTGCTACTTACCTATCCCTCGGCTTCAGGAATTGCCAGACATGTGGTCCAGTGTTGCCCTCTTTTGTTTTCTCTTTTTTCTGGAACGATTTAAATCCCTGATGTCCTGTTAGCTTCCAAGAAATATTTGAATTCTCATTTCTAACAGATAAAGACTAATTTTGTAACATAATCACCTAGCCATTTTAATTTAATTTAATTTTTTTTTTTAAGAGAGAGAGCAAGAGCTCTCCTGCAAGCGTGCAAGCAGGGGGAGGGGCAGGAGAAACTGAAGCAGTCTCCACACCCAGCACAGAGCCCAAGAAGGGGCTCAATCTCACAACCCTGGGCCAAAATCAAGAGTCAGACACTTAAGCGACTGAGCCACCCAGGCACCCCCACCTAGCCATTTTTCACACTTCACATTAGCGGTCACTTTTTTTTTTTTTTTCAAGATTTTATTTATTTGTCAGAAAAGAGAGAGCACAAGCAGGGGGAGCAGCAGGCTCAACATCGAGCAAGGAGCCCGAGGGGGGACTTGACCCCGGGACCCTGAGATCATGACCTGAGCCTCCCAGGCATCCCAGCGGTCATTGCTTAATATCATCCAATGCCCAGCTCATGTTCATGTACCCCCAACTATTTCCAAAATGTGTCTTTCCCTGGGGGCATTTGAATGGGAAACTTCTGACTCACCCTTTGACTTCAGAGAAAAAGCAGAAGGGCCAGTTGGCAGGGTAAGAGGAAAATCGGGAGGATGTGGCTTTGGGATGCTAAGAAGAGAGCAGTTGTAGAAGAAAAGAGTGGAAAGCAGGTCTGGGATTTCGCCAGGATCTAGGGATGGCGGGACCAGGGAGAGAAACATGGGGCAGATGTGGAAGGCGAGGTGCAGTGAGATTAATAGGGAATCCTACCTAGCGCTGCTCTGAGTGTACGATGTGCATTGATGCATTTAAATAATCCTTGCCACAGCCCCGTGAAGTAGCGAGGGGCTGTGCTTATCCCCATTTTCCAGATGGCTCAGCCGAGGCCAGAGTACTGTTACACCCTGGCTGACGTTGCACGATAAATACCAGAGCCAAGATTCAGTCTCCTAGCCCCAGAGACTCCACGCCACACTGTCCCGTTTGCAGTGCCTCTCCACTCTGCCCTGGGCTCAGGTAGACACGTCACAGCCAAATAAGCTGCGGCTGGCAAGCCTGTGTCTACAGCGGGGGGCCTTGCTGCCCCGCAAAGTGATGGCCGCTGGGTGCAGGAGTCACCTGGCTTAGCCGCCCCACCTCCCAAATAGAACCCGTTACTGCCTGATAACAGTGTCACGGGCATTGCCTCCAGGGTTGTGACAAGGTATGCGCCCAGTCTCAGGAACATAGGGCGCTCCAGAAAGCCCCAGTGCTCGGGCTTCCCGTCGGGTCTCTATGGCGTGTTCCCAGTTTTCCCAGGCAGGTGCGGTGGACCCTCCAGGAGTCATTGTTGCCTGGTGATGCTGCCGAATTATCTCAGGAATCCTGAGAAACAGGAAACTCGCCGAGGTCATTTCTCCATGGAGGAGAAAGGGTTTTATTAAGCCACATTTCAAAGTCAGTAGGACACGGTCTGCTGGTTGGCTCAGTGGGGTAAGCATCTGCCTTCGGCTCAGGTCATGATCCCAGGGGTCCTGGGATCGAGCCCCAGTTATGGCTCCCTGCTCAATGGAGAGTCTGCTTCTCCCTCTCCCTCTGCTCCTCCTCTTTCCAGCTTTCATGCCTGTGCTGGCTCGCATGCTCTCTCTCTCTGTCCAGTAAGTTAAAAAAAGAAAAATCTTTAAAAAAAAAAAAAAAAAGCAAAGTCAGTAGGACAGCCCTCCTATATCTCTGGTGAGAACGTAAAACAGCTTTGTGGGCTCCTCCATAAGTTACTCGTGGAGTTGACCTGTGACCCTCCTAGGTCCACATGCCTAGAAGAAGTAAAGTCAGGTGTTGGAAGAAAAACTCGTGTATGCATGTTCCAAGCAGCGCTATTCACAATAACTAGAAGGCAGAGACAGACCGAGCCCGCATCCACTGGTGATAAATGGATAAACAAAATGTGGCCTATCCAGGCAATGGAATATTGTATAGGCATAAAAAAAAAAAGTTTGTTGTTGTTGTTTAAAAGGAAGAGAAGAAGGGGAGAGGCTGAGGGAGAGAATCTCAAGCAGGCTCCATGTCCAGCACGAGCCCAGTGCGGGGCTTGATCTCATGACGCTGAGATCATGACCTGAGCCGAAATCGAGAGTCGGATGCTTAATGGACCAAGCCAGCCAGATGCCCCAGGAATGGAGTATTGATACATATTACAACTGGATGTGGTAAAAACAGGGCATTGGACAAAAAAAGAGCCAGGCAAAAAGAGTCACAGATTGTAAGGTTCCGTTTCTGTGAGATATCCAGCGTCGGCAAATCCACAGAAAGAGGAAGCAGATCAGTGGTAGCCAGAAGCTAGGGGCAGGGGGAGGGGTGTACAAAGTTTCCTTGCAAGGGGATGGAAATGTTCTGGAAGGAGATTGTGGTGATGGTGGCATGTCCTAAATGCTGCTGAACTGTACCCTTTACAATGCTTAACATGATGAGTTTTAGGTTGTAATGTATTTTTTTTTAAGATTTTATTTATTTATTTGTCAGAGAGAGAGAGGGAGAGAGAGAGAGCGAGCACAGGCAGAGGCAGAGGGAGAAGCAGGCTCCCCGCCAAGCAAGGAGCCCGATGTGGGACTCGATCCCAGGACGCTGGGATCATGACCTGAGCCGAAGGCAGCTGCTTAACCAACTGAGCCACCCAGGCGTCCCGGTTGTAATGTATTTTATGTTTAGGGGTTATTTTCCTTTTACACAGGAAAAGAATGAGCAGGGGGGGCAGAGGGGTGCAGGTGTCCTCTCCCAGAGGATTCTTGGCAGGGATTGAGCTCCCCCAGCTGCCTCCCAGACCCCATTCCGAACTGTCTTCACCTCCCGCAGGCCTGGCTGGACACCCAGGACCGACACTTGGGTCACTATGTAAACGGGAAGTGGTTGAAGCCAGAACACAGGAACTCAGTGCCTTGCCAGGATCCCATCACAGGTATGAGGTGTCCCCCAGCTGCTAGGGGAGGGAGAGGCATCTACACCCCCAGTTGGACCGACAACAAGGCTCCACTCGCTTTGCTCAGGGCTCTGAGGGCAGGGTGTAGCCAGTGGGGGAAGAAGGCGCAGATTTCTGGCTCTTTCTGGTCACGGTCATCCTAATTACTGCTCCAAGCCCGTGTGGATGCTTCTTGAAGTCACTCTCTACTAAGATCCCTTCTTTGATTACAGGGGACAGCCAGAGCAATGACCAATAGGGTCATCACAGAGCGGGGCTGGGGACCAGCTTTCCTGCCTTGGGGTGCGCCCGGGCTCTGGAAATCTCAGCCCCCTCCAGCTCTGACACGGGCTCCCCCACTCTTCCCGTCTGGGGTCCCTCCATTCATCTCCCCAGGAGAGAGCTTGGCCAGTTGCCTCCAGGCACAGGCTGAAGATGTGGCGGCAGCCGTGGAGGCAGCAGGGACTGCATTCGAGACCTGGAGTGGACTTCCTGGAGCCTCTCGGGCCCAGCACCTGGTCAGGTGACGCAGCTGAGGCGTGGGTCTCGGGACGTGGGGAAGGACTCCATCCCCAGCATCCACTTGAGACTGTAGGAACAGAGACTCTTTCCCGAGAGCTCTAGCTCGCTGAATTACTTGCAAGCTAAGTCTCCTGTGGGCTCCATGCCCTCAAGCCTCTAGCAGCTAAAACATCCCATACACCAAGGCTAATAATGAGAAAGCTCTGTTCCCCAGAATAGTCCCAGGACTCACTGAGCCTCCCATTTTCCCGACCCCAGTGCCCATTTTCCATTTTCTCCCATTTGGGGCAACTAGAGACAAAGTTTCCATTTTCTAAGAGAACTATTGCTCAGACTACATTTCCCATAAATCTCGGGGGGGCTCTCCACCCCTGGCAAATGATAGGGATGCCCCCAGGAGATCGTAGGGATTATAGTCCAAGTACGCAGGGGGTGTTCCAGGACTGTGACTGAGGGGCAGAGGGAAAGGACTCCCCCCGGCTTTCTCTGCAGGCTGGCCAAGATGATCCAGAAACACCAGAGGCTGCTATGGACCCTGGAGTCCCTGGTTTCTGGGCGAGCCATTCGAGAGGTTCGAGACGGGGATGTCCCACTGGCCCAGCAGCTGCTCCAGTACCATGCCGTCCAGGCGTCCACCCAGGAGGAGGTGCTAGCAGGCTGGGAGCCCATGGGTGAGAAGCAGGAGTCCTGGCCCCCAGCCTCTTCCTCCCCCATGACCTAGCAGTACCTGCCCCAGTCCCCTTATTTATTCTTACAGGAGTGATCGGCCTCATCTTGCCACCTACATTCTCCTTCCTTGAGATGATGTGGAGGATTTGCCCAGCCCTGGCTGTGGGTAATTGATGGGCTGGATCTGAGGGAGGAGGGGCTGGGGGCCTGGACCGCTGGGTCTGAGGGAGGAGGGGATGGGGGCCTGGACCCCTGGGTCTGAGGGAGGAGGGGCTGGGGGCCTGGACCCCTGGGTCTGAGGGAGGAGGGGCTGGGGGCCTGGACCCCTGGGTCTGAGGGAGCAGGGGGCTGGGGGCCTGGACTCCTGGGTCTGAGGGAAGAGGGGCTGGGGGGGAACTGCACCCCTAGGTCTGAGGGAGGAGGGGCTGGTGGCCCGGACTCCTGGGTCTGAGCTGGGGGCCCAGACTCCAGGGTCTGAGGGAGGAGGGGCTGGGGGCCCAGACTCCAGGGTTTTTGAGCTGCCCACCTTTTCCAGGTTGTACTGTAGTGGTCCTCGTGCCGCCAGCCTCCCTGACACCCCTCCTCCTGGCCCAGCTGGCAGGGGAGCTAGCCTCGTTCCCAGGAATCCTCAATGTGGTCAGTGGCCCTGCCTCCTTGGGCCCCGTCCTGGCCTCCCAGCCTAGAGTCCAGAAGGTGACCTTCTGTGGAGCCGTCGAGGTATCTTCGGGGCTGGGAGGGGGACAGGACGCGGCTGGGAGGCCGGAAGGCCCCTCCCTCAGCTGAATTCGGCGGGGGGTCCTGCAGGAAGGACGTGCCCTTCGGCGGAGCCTGGCGGGCAGGGGTGCCGAGCTGGGCCTGGCCCTGGGGGCCGAGTCGCTGCTGGTGCTGACGGAGGCGGCGGATGTGGACTCGGCTGTGGAGGGTGTCGTGGATGCAGCCTGGTCCGACCGCAACGCGGTGAGGCCCACGCATTCGGGGGCCCCTGAGTCCTGGGGGTCGTGTGTGTCTGTCTCCAGACCTCAGGGCCTCATGTCTCTCCCATCGATTGTAATTTTCGGTGTTTGGGGTCGCACATTCTCTCTCTGCGCCAGCACACGCGGGGGCTCCTCTTCGCCCCTGCCCTCCTGTTTCTGCAGGGGCTCATGTCTCTTGTTCTTAGAGGTTCTCTGCACTTTTCTGAGTGTGCATGTCCCTAGTTTTCCAACCTCTGTCTTCACTCTGAGTCACCCCCTTCTGTAACTTCACCCCCTGCCTGGCTATGGGGCCTTGGTGAGTGTCTGGGCTCCCCGGTCACTCCTCCCTGACTCTCCTCTGATCTGTGTATGTCCCCAAGGCTCGGCCCTCTGTGGGAGACTGTCCCCTCAAGGCGGGCCCTGCTTTGCCCTCCCTGACATCCCTCTCCCTCGCAGGGGGGACTCAGGCTCCTCATCCAGGAGTCTGTGTGGGACGAGGTGATGAGGCGGCTCCAGGAGCGGATGGCCCGGCTTCGGGGCGGTCGAGGACTGGATGGGGCCGTGGACATGGGGGCTCGAGGGGCGGCCGCACATGATCTGGCCCAGCGCTATGTGCGTGAGGCCCAAAGTCAGGGTGCACAGGTGAGCAAGGGGCACAGACTCCAGGATGCCAGGGGAGGAGGGACCTGGAGACCTGACCCCTGGGTCTGAGGGAGGAGGGGCTGGGGCGAGGACTCACGGGTCTGAGGGTCTGGACTCCTGGGTCTGAGGGAGGAGGGGGCTGTGGGCCTGGGGTACCAGGTCTGAGGGAGGAGGGGCTGGGTACGAGGGCTTCTGGGTCTGAGGGTCTAGACACCACGTTCTGAGGAAGGAGGGCCTAGGGGCAAGGACTCCTGGGTCTGAGGGAGGAGGAGCTAGAGGTCTGGACTCCCAGGTCTGAGGGAGGAGGCGCCGGGAGTGAACTTGTCGATCTGCATTTCTTCAGGTGTTCCAGGCTGGAGATGTGCCTTCAGACAGCCCATTCTTCCCCCCGACTTTGGTCTCTGACCTGCCCCCGGCTTCCCCGTGTACGCAGGCAGAGGTGAGCCCTCCAAGGCCCCAGAGATCCTATTCCATCCACCCACCTGCGGCCAGACCGGAGCAGCAAGACTCCGCCTGCCGAGGCCCTCGTGGGGTGACCCCTGGGTCTGGGTCTGGGGGCTGCTCACGGTTGGAAGCCGCTCCCCTAACGGATGTTGGGGAGAGAAGCTGGCCGGGCCCCCTGAGCTCCGTCCTCACCCCTTCCAGGTGCCCTGGCCCGTGGTCGTGGCCTCCCCATTCCGCACAGCTAAGGAGGCCCTGGCCGTGGCCAGCGGGACGCCCCGAGGAGCCAGTGCCAGTGTGTGGAGCGAGAGACTAGGGCAGGCCCTGGAGCTGGGCTGGGGGTCAGTCGGCACCTGCGGGGGCCACAGGGGGCAGCCTGTTGGGGGGCGCCCAGCTTCTGCTCTTTTTTCTCAGTCTTGAGGTCTCCATCCCCTCTCTCTGGAGTTCTGCCCGCCCCTCCTCCCTGACTCGGCCCCCCGCCACTCTCCGCTCTTGCTCCCGTCCCCCTCTCTCCCCACAGCCTCCAGATGGGCACCGTCTGGATCAATGCCCACGGCCTGAGAAACACTCAGGTGCCCGCAGGCGGCTGCAAGGAGAGTGGGTCTTCCTGGCACGGGGGCCCTGACGTGAGTGCGCCCCTCCTCCGCCCCGTCGTCACCCCCTTCAGCCACCTCGCGCCCTCCCCTGCGTCCTTCTGACACTGCCCCTCCCGCAGGGTCTGTATGAGTATCTGCGGCCCTCAGGGACCCCCGCCCGGCTGTCTTACTTTTCTGAGAATCTGAACTATGACACCTTTGGCCTCGCTGTCCCCTCAACCCTGCCAGCAGGACCTGAAACAGGACCCAGGTGAGCTGTCCCCGGGGCTACAACTCCCAGAATCCCCCGGGGTGGGGATGGGGAGAAGGGAGGTTGGGACCGGCTTCTCCTGGGCTGGAGGGGGGGTTCATTAGAGCTGTCTGGAGGGGTCCCCGTGTGTGGCTCCACACCGACCCCCTCTCCTAAGGAGAGTCCCCATTCTGCTAAATGAAGGCCTGTGCTCTCCTAGAGGCACAGCGGGGTGGAGTACGGGGTCTGAGGAGATGTGACCCCAGGACCCACGCCCGCGCCTCACCCTCCTCCAGCCCGGCAGCCCCCTATGGGCTCTTCATTGGTGGCCGTTTCCAAGCTCCGGGGTCCCGGAGCTCCAGACCCATCCAGGATTTGCAAGGCAATCTCCACAGCTACGTGGCTGAGGGCGGAGCCAAGGATGTCCGAGGGGCCGTGGAGGCCGCTCACCAGGCTGCCCCTGGGTAAGGAAGTCACATGGGATAACCCAGAGGTCGTGGGGCATTAGAGAGAGTGGTCTGAGAGCCCCAAGGGCTGAGGGCATATGGGGTCTGGGACTGGTGGGCTGTGAGGTCCGAGCTCCCAAGGCTGACAGGATATACGGGTCACGGCCCTCACTCCCCTCCCCAGGCAGATGGGGCCGTGGGGCCTGGAGCCCCATCGTCAGGGCTGCGGACAGATAACGGGTATCTGGAAGAATCCAGGACCAGAAAGCTGACCCTAATTTGCACTATGTCCCCTCCCCCTCCAGCTGGGTGGGCCAGTCGCCAGGGGCCCGGGCGACCCTGCTGTGGGCCCTCGCAGCTGCCCTGGAGCGCCGGGAGTCTGCCCTCACCTCGAGGCTGGAGAGGCATGGCGTGACACTCAAGGATGCCAAGGTGGAGGTGAAGCTGAGCGCCAGGCAGCTCCGGGCCTGGGGTGCCCGTGCCCAGGCCCAAGGCCATGTGCTGCAGGTGAGAGGTTATGTGAGCTGGCAGACATCGAGGGCAGCTTGGGGTGGGAGTCAGAGCAAGGATCTGGGAGTGAGCTGGACTTTCGGGGAGAGAGAGAGAGAACACGAGCAGGAGGGCAGAGAGAGAGACCCTCAAGTAGGCTCTGCACTGAGTGCAGAGCCAGACACGGGCTCGATCTCACGACCCTGAGATCATGATCTGAGCCGAAACCAAGAGTCCAACGCCCAACCGACAGAGCCACCCAGGTGCCCCTAACTCTTAGGTTTTAATCTGAGAACAGTGAAAACATGTATCCATACGGGATTTACGCCCCAATTTTATAGCAACATTATTCCTAGTAGATGAGGAATGGAAGCAGTCTCGCGCCCGGCTCCGACCGTACCGCACGTGACTCTTGATCTCAGGAGAAGTGAGTTTGAGCCGCTCTTTGGGCGTGGAGTTAATTTTTATTTATCTGTTTATTTATTCATTTATTTATTTATTTATTTTTTATTTGACAGACAGAGATCACAAATAGGCAGAGAGGCAGGCAGAGAGAGAGGAAGGGAAGCCAGCTCCCTGCTGAGCAGAGAGCCCGATTCAGGACTCGATCCCAGGACCCTGAGATCATGACCTGAGCTGAAGGCAGAGGCCTCAAACCACTGAGCCACCCAGGCGCCTGGAGTTTATTTTTAAAACAAATAAATAAATATAAATAAAACAAAAAGTGGGAGTAATCCAAACGTCCCTTGGGAGGTTAATGAACAAAGCGTGCCTCACCCATAACAGCGGGGCTCTGCTCAGCGTCCCATGGATGAATCTCAAAGGGACCCTGAGGAGTGAAGGAAGCCAAATTAGAAACAGTGCAGCCTAGGGGCGCCTGGGTGGCTCAGTGGGTTAAGGCCTCTGCCTTCGGCTCAGGTCATGATCTCAGGGTCCTGGGATCGAGTCCCAAATCGGGCTCTCTGCTCAGCAGGGAGCCGGCTTCCCTTCCTCTCTCTCTGCCTGCCTCTCTGCCTACTTGTGATCTCTGTCTGTCAAATAAATAAATAAAAATCTTAAAAAGAAAAAAAAAAAGAAAGTGCAGCCTATATAATTCTGTATCTAGAAAATTCTAGAAAAGACAAACTGTAGTGAGTGGAAGCAGAGCGGTGGTTGAGGATGGAGAGGGTTCAGGTGGAGTCAGGTGGAAAGGATCACAAAGGGGCACAGGGAGGTTTGGGGGAGTGAAGTCCATTGTCTTGATTGTGGTGATGGTTTCAAGCGACTTGGGGGCATCTGGCAGGCTCAGTTGGTAGAGTATAACACTTGATCTCGGGGTCATGAGCTCAAGCCCCATGTTAGGCATAAAGTTACTTAAAAAAAAAGAAAGAAAGAAATAACAAATTATGCCCTTTAAAATGCATGCAGTCTAGTGCATGTCAATTATATTCAATAAAGTTTAAAAAAAATTATACACACGCACACAGGAACAAACCCACGGGCCAGGTTCTGAGCTCTCTACACACAATTTAGTTCATTTCAACAATAAACCTCTGAGGGAAGCACCGTTCGGCTCATTTGAAAGACGGGAGGGGCGCCTGGGTGGCTCAGTGGGTTAAAGCCTCTGCCTTCAGCTCAGGTCATGATCCCAGGGTCCTGGGATCGAGCTCCGCATCGGGCTCTCTGCTCAGCGGGGAGCCTGCTTCCCTTCCTCTCTCTCTGCCTGCCTCTCTGCCTACTTGTGATCTCTGTCTGTCAAATAAATGAATAAAATCTTTAAAAAAAAAAAAAAGATGGGAAACTGAAGCCCAGAGAGGTTAAGTAACTTCCCCGAGGTCACACAGCTGGTGAGTGGCAGAGCCCACAGCCTGGCTCCAGTCGGCTCTGCACTTTTACCCAGTGAATCATCATAGGAGTCGTTACAGAAAAGGAAAGGTGGGGAAAGGAGGAATGGGGCAGACGAGGCTTCTGTGCCCAGCCCTTGACCTCCTGCCTGTCCCCGCAGGTGGCAGAGCTGAAAGGCCCGGTGCTCCGGCTTCGGGAGCCGCTGGGCGTGCTGGCCATTGTGTGCCCTGACGAGTGGCCCCTGCTTGCCTTCGTGTCCCTCCTGGCTGCCGCCCTGGCCCATGGCAACACTGTGGTCCTGGTGCCTAGCGGGGCCTGTCCCATCCCCGCCCTGGAGGTCTGCCAGGTACAGTTTCCCGCCTTCCTGCTGCAGCTCCCAGCAGCCCCTGGGGCAGCAGGTGGATGGGAGGTGCCCCAGGCTTGCACTCACCCCACCCCCTTGGTAACCATGGTAACCCCCCACCCAACCCCCATCCAGCCTGCGTTGCTCATCGACCCTGGGACCCTTCTGTCCAGGCCTCAGGCATTCACCACTCATGACCTGGGTCCCATTCCTTCCAGGAGCCCCAAGGGCTCTCCCCGGATGCTCACTCCTCACCCAGCCTATTGCCTCCGGGTCTCTGACTCCCTTCCCGCCCAATCCTCTCTACTGTCCCCTAGGATATGGCCACCTTACTGCCAGCAGGCCTGGTGAACGTGGTGACCGGCGACCGGGACCACCTGACCCGTTGCCTGGCCTTGCACCAGGATGTCCAGGCCCTGTGGTACTTCGGATCTGCCGAGGTACCCTTTGCTTTGCTGTCTTTTTGCCATCTCGAACCTCACCGACAGCCTCTTCCTTTTCTGGAATCAGGGCATTGCCGCCTTCGAGTTCTAGTTGCTAGGGAGGACAGACTCCTCAGCATCCG
The DNA here is from genome assembly GCF_963455335.1 of Martes martes. NCBI lineage: Eukaryota > Metazoa > Chordata > Mammalia > Carnivora > Mustelidae > Martes > Martes martes. The sequence goes on from NC_137905.1 coordinate 51,665,139, forward strand.
GGTTAGGAGGTCCTGCCCTTTTAGAGCCCAGGTTGCTAAGTAAGGGGATCTCCTTAGCATAGCAACAAGGGCCCAAAAACCTCATCTCACTGGACGACCCGTTGCTAAGGACCACACCCTAGTAGCAGAACCAGAGGCCTACAGTCCACCCTCCTGATGATAACAGGGGAACTCCTTGTCACCAAGAACCCAGGCCCCATTCCTTTGAATGTGGGCTGTTAATGGGGAGGAAATCCCCTAGCCGCAAAGGTCAGCCTTGTTTCCCTCAGCATCTGGAAGGTCTGTGGACTACAGACCGAGCATTGTAGAAACAGAGCCTAGGTCAAGCCGTCAGGCCCCTCAGTAATAGGACACAGCTGCTTGGCATCCCAGCTGGCAGAAGTCCTGATCCCCCTCTTCTCATGCCAGGGCTCCCAGTTTGTGGAGTGGGCCTCAGCTGGAAACCTGAAGCCCGTGTGGGTGAACCGGGGCTGCCCTCGCGCCTGGGATCAGGAGGCCCAGGGGGCAGGCCAAGAGCTGGGGCTGCGGGCAGCACGGACCAAGGCCCTGTGGCTGCCCATGGGAGACTGATGCCCGAGTGCCTCCCGCTCCATCCTGGACAGAGGAGAGATGGACTCTGACAGACCCCAGAAGCCTGGAACTTTCTTTTATTAGGACTTCCATGTCCTCCAATAAACTCTAACCAACCTTGGCTGTGCTTCTGAGGGGAGGAAGTGGGGGAGTAGCAACTTCTGGTCTGTTCGAGGCCATCCGAGTTCAGAGACTCAGCAGCCGGGTGGGCTGGCTCTGGTACAACACAGTGTTTGTGAAACAGATAAAGGGAACTCTGAGAAGCCCCGGACAGGGCCCCAGGGCCTCTTGTTTCCCCCCGGGTCTTCTCCATCCTGAGGCTCTCGCTCTTGGACTTGCTCTGCCAATGCGTCGTTTCAGGATCCGTGGTGGGCTGGTACAGAGTAAAAGCACAGCGGCTCTCAGGAGTAGGATAAAGGCCTGGTAAGTTAACATTCACAGGTTCCCATTGGAACTGGGACGTGCTCCCACCATGTCAGATTTCCAGCCCAGATGACTGAACAACAAACAGGCTGACAAAATTCCTGAATTTGTAACCGTCCATTCCCATGAACCCATCTGAGTGGCTCTGGCACAATGCCCGTTTCAGAATTCTTTGGGATGCCAGGAACCCATTCATGCTAGCTTAGGATAAGAGGGAATTTTCCGGAAGACTGCAGAGACCTCCCACAGAAGATGGGGCACGACATACATCTGAGGGGCCCCAGGTCCTGGAGAAACCAAAAGTGCGCAGGAACCAGGACCCGTCCTTTCTTGGAGGCACATGATTTCTGGGGTCTGTCTTTCCCTTTTTTTCTTTCATCTCTGGGGCTTTTCTTTCTTTCTTTCTTCTTTTTAATAGTATTTTTTTTTATTTTTTAAAGAAGATTTTATTGATTTATTTGGGAGAGAGAGAGAGAGAGAGCGTGAGAGGGGGGAGGGTCAGAGGGCCAAACAGACTCCCCGCTGAGCAGGGAGCCCGATGCGGGACTGGATCCTGGAACTCCAGGATCATGACCTGAACCAAAGGCAGTCGCTTAACCATGTGCCACCCAGATACCCTGTCCGGGGCTTTTCTTTTTTTTAACTTTCTTTTCTTTTCTTTTAAGATTTTATTTATTTATTTGACAGAGAGAGAGAGCACAAGCAGGCAGAGAGGCAGGCAGAGAGAGAGGAGGAAGCAGACTCCCTGCCGAGCAGAGAGTCCAATGCGGGGCTTGGTCCCAAGACTCTGAGATCATGACCTGAGCTGAAGGCAGAGGTTAACCCACTGAGCCACCCCGGTGCCCCTAACTTCATTTTCTTTCATAATCTCTATACCCAACATGGGGCTTGAACTCACGACCCCGACATTCAGAGTCCAATGCTCCACTGACTGAGCCAACCAGGCGCCCCGTCTCTGGAGTTTTCTGCTCCCACCTGTCTGCTTCTGTCGCCTCTTACAACAAATGTGACTTTAGGAAAGCTTCTTCACGGCTCTGCGCCTGTTTCCTCATCTGCTAAATGGGACCAGTAGTTCCAACCCGACTGATTGACGTGGTGGGTACACGGGACATGCTTCGTGAATGCTTGCTGCTCGTTAGACGTTAATTCTGTCACGAGGCTAATGGGAATAGGCCGCCGGCCTCCTGTCAGGATCTGACTAAGGCTGGGCAGAATAATGACCTCCCCCAGGCTCTGGACGTTTGGAAAGGAAAGGAATGAGAGAGCTGGAGGGAAGTCCCTGGAAGGCTCTTGTTCCCATCTGTGGTTTGACAGTTCCCCCCAGGATCCCGTGGGCTGCCTCAGTGTCCTTGCTAGTGATCCTGTTGCTTTAACCAGCGGAAGGTGACCGCCAGCCAGGTCCACAACCCCCCAGCCCAGAGCCCAGGCAAGTGTCCACGGGGCTTCCGGGGAGAGAAAATCTGATTGGCCAGCTTGGGTCGGGCCTCTGCCTCTGATCCAATCATCTCCGTCCTGGGGGGTGGGCAGGAGGACCTGGTCTGTGCAGCCTCCAATCAGGCAGCAAATACCCAGTGAGCGCTCGCTGTGGGTGAGGCGCTGTTCTAGGTGCTGGCAAGACCGCTGGCCTCAGGAGCCCGTGTGCTAGCAGGCGACAGGTGTATTAGGCTCCTGTCGCTGCTGTAACAAAGTTCGTGGCTTAAGTAAAACAGCACAAATGTATTATCTTGGGGTCCTGGACGTCAGACATCTGAAGTGGGTCTCACTGAGAGAAAATCAAGGTGTCAGCAGGACTGCATTGCTAGCTAGAGCCCAAGGGGAGGGAGAATCACTTTCCCTGGTGCATGACCGCCTGTCACTCTTTTTTTTTAAGAATTTATTTATTTATTTGAGAGCACCAGCGGGGGAGGGGGGCGGTGACAGCGACAGAGGGAGAAGCAGGGACTCCCCACTGAGCAAGGAGCCCACTGTGGGGCTTGATCCCAGCACCCTAGGATCACGACCTGAGGCGAAGGCAGACGCTTAACTGACTGAGCCGCCCAGGCGCCCCCTGCATCACTTCTCATTGCCAGCAGTGGCCACTCGAGTCTTCCTCTCATGGCATCACTCTGACTGTGATCTTCTCGCCTCCCTCCTTCCCTTCCAAATCCGTCTGTGATGACACTGGACCTACTCAACCCGTGATAATCTCCCCATCTCAAGAAAATTAACAAAGTCGTATCTGCAGAGGCCCTTTGGCCATGCAGGGGAACAATCAGAGGTTCCAGTGGACATCTTCGGGGCCAGGTATCCTGCCCACCACAAGAGGAGATAGACTGAAAACACGTGAATAATCGAGAAGCATCTGTTCAGTGTGACAAGGGAGCTAAGCCAGGCTGAACGGGAAGAGAAGAGGGCAGGGAGCAGAGATGGCAGGTGTCACAGGACAGGCGAGGCTTTGCTGCAGTAACAACCCCCAGACCTCTGCGGCCGTCAACCACAAGTTCATCGGTTGCTCACACTACCTGTCGGCGGTGGCAGGGGCCCTCTGTTCATCAGAGCCACGCAGGCTCTGCTGACGTGGTTCACGTGAACTGGGCTGACAGATGCCCGATTCAGCGTGGTTTCTGTCATTAAAGATCCACTCCCTGCCCCGTTGATCTCATGCAGAAGTGACGCTTGTCACTGTCCTCACTCTCTCATTGAGCAAAATGAGTCACGTGACTGTGCCTGAGGTTTCCCCCCCCCCCAGCAGGGTGCAAGGAAGGACAGCCAAGCAAGAGATTCCCAGACGCACAGATGTGGAAGGGACTTCATATTTTCTTATTTACCACCTCAGCTGCCGATTTGGAGTTGAAGAAATCGAGGCTTAGCGAGGATAAGGGGCTGGCCAAGCTCCCGCAGTGACCCAGCCAGGGTTGGAAGCAACACTTGCCAGGCCTGACGCGATGAGATGTATCTCCTGGGTCCTCTTGTGTGCCTGGCCCTGGCAGGGCAAAGCTGGAAGCCCAAAGAAAGGTCAGACCCAGCAATCCAACAAGCCCCCAGCCTGTGCTGGGAACCCATAATCTGTACATCTGTGGAGGGGACACAGGATACTGGGGGACCCAGAGGAGCCCTCGTGCCAGGCTGGATTTGGAGCTGAGGACTGAGGATCTTATCAAGGGTTTGGGGAGGGGGGTGAAGGGGAAGAGATAAAGGGAAAGTGGGTCCCGTGGCAGAAGGGCTGGAAATTTGTCCTAAGGACAATAGGGAGCCACAGAAGGTGTGTGAGCAGAGGAGAGGTAGGCTCAGCTCTGGTTGGAAGACAGAAGGTAAGGTGACTTGTACTATAGTAACAGAGGAAACTCAGGGCACTTGGGGTGCCCGGAGATGGCACCCGACCCAAACTGCGTGAGCGTGTGTGTGTGTGTGTGTGTGTGTGTGTGTGTGTGTGTATGTATATGTATGTATGAGGGAGGGAAAGAGGGGTGGTGGCTACCTTCCCAAGGAAGTTGCCATGAGTGTTGCCGCTTTTTTCCAGCTTTATTAAGGTATGGTTGACAAGGAAAGATTATATATGTTTTAGATGTACAACATGGTTTTTAAGTGTACAGAACATGGTAACTTAATAGACCCATACATTGTAAAATGGTTACGGTGATCAAGTTAATGGACACGCCCATCGCTTCACAAAGTTCCCTTTTTGTTCCTGATGAGAACACTTAAGATCCACTCTCTTAATCAAACTGGAAACAAAATTCAGATATACCCAAAAGCAAAGCAAAACCCAACCTCTAGGAAATTTCAGATACACAATACAGTATTGATTTTTTGGTTTTGTTTAGAGAGTTTATTTTTTTTATTATTATTAAAATTTTTTTAAATTTATTTATTTGTTAGAGAGAGCGAGCAAGCACAGGCAGACAGAGTGGTAGGCAGAGGCAGAGGGAGAAGCAGGCTCCCCGCCGAGCAAGGAGCCCGATGTGGGACTCGATCCCAGGACTCTGGGATCATGACCTGAGCCGAAGGCAGCTGCTTAACCAACAGAGCCACCCAGGCGTCCCTATTATTATTTTTTGAGAGAGGGAGCAGGGGCAGAGGGAGAGAGAGAATCCCAAGCAGGCTCCACGCCCAGTGCAGAGCCCGATGCAGGGCTCGATCCCATGACCCTGAGATCGTAACCTGAGCCGAAATTAAGAGCTGGGTGCTTAAGTGACCGAGCCAGCCAGGCGCCCCAATACAGTATTGTTATTTATCGTCACCATGCTATACACTGGATCCTCAGAACTTTGTGAGTTTTGACCAACATCTCCCCATCTCTCCTGCACACACACACACCCCAGCCCCAGGCAACCACCGTGCTACTCTCTGGCGCTCTGAATTGCCTTTTTTAGGTTCCACATATAAGTGATACCCTACAAGATTCATCTTTCTCTGGCTTATTTCACTTAGCATCACATCCTCCAGATGTATCCACGTCGTTGCAAACAGCAGGATTTCCTTCTTGTTATGGCCGAAAGAGATTCCATTGTGTGTGTATACCACATTTTCTTTTTCCATTCACCCATCCATCAGCGGACCCTTAGGTCTTATCTTGCTATTGTGAATGAGGCTGCAGTGAACAAAGAGATACCTCTTGAGAGACTGATTTCATTTCCTTGGGACAAATACCCAGATGTGGGATTTTTGCATCATGGGGTAGTTCTATTATTTTCACAGTATTTTTTTGAGAAAGCATCATACCGCTTTCCATAGTGGCTGCACCCATTTACATTGCCACCAGACCTTAATCGACTGAGCCACCCAGGCCCCCTAACACTTCTGTCTTTTTGATGGTGACCGTCCTAACTGGTGTGTGGTGATCTCATAGTGGGTGTGATTTGATTCTCCCTGATGATGAGTGCGTGCACTGTATCCAGAAGGACCATGAGGATCTGATGTGGCAAGAGAGCAGTCCAGGCAGAGGAGAGCATGTGCAAAGGCCCAGAGGTGGGAAACAGCCTGGTGAGAACTTAGTGGTTTGAATGGTCAACCCCCTACCCAAAAGATATGTCCACATCCTTACCCCTAGAACCTATGAATGTGACTTTATTTGGAAAAACAGTCCTTGCAGATATAATAAAGTTGGGGATCTTGAGCAAAGATCATCCTGGGTTATCCAAGTGGGCCCTACATCTCATGAAGAGTGTCCTTGCAAGGGACACCCAGAGGAGAGACACTTCTAGAGAAGTCCAGGTGAAGACAGAGTTGGGGATGGAGTTATGCAGGTTCAAGCCAAGGATTCCTGGAGTCCCCCAGAAACTACCCTTATCCCACACATCCAAGATGGTGGTGAGGCTGTGTCACAAGGGGCAGTCTTGGAGGCCAGGGCAGGACAGCAACAGCAGGGACGTCTGTGGGCACCGCTCCGGGTGGAGATGCCCTCTGTTGGCCCCACATGCACCCTTCACCTGCCGCCCCCCACCCCTCCTCGACCCCCTTCTGTCTCTCCCTTTCCATGTTTCATTCCACTCCGTCCAGTGCCCGGCCCTCCACCTCCTGGCGCCTCTGTCCATCTCCGACCAGTCTTCCCTATACAAGGCGAGGATGCAGGCCCCAGGCTGGCCGCCTCCTTGCCCTGCGGGCATTGCTTGCGGCTGGGGCAGCTCCCCCTTCGTTGTGTGTCCCAGCTGGAGCTTCGACCCAGCTCAGGACTCTGGGGGCGCGAGTCCGCCGCCACCTGTCACCACCAGGTGGCGCCCCTCGCCTCAGCCAGATCCACCCCAGCTCACTGTCGCCCCCCAAAATTTCCTTTCGCTTTCGATCTCTGGCTGTCACCCGGTCTGGCCCCTTCCACGCCCAGCCGGGGCAAGCCTGGTGCGTGAGGAGAAATGGGCTCCGGGTCCCCGAGGGGCGGGGCTGGGGTCCCCCTCCTGGATGAGGGAGGAGGGATGGGGGTCAGGTCGCTGGGTCCCTGGCCTGGGAAGGGTTCCGGGGACCGGACGTCGGGGTTCTTAGAAGGGGAGATGAGTTTTCACCATAACTGGGGCTCACGCAGGAAGCCCGAGGGAGTAGGAGGCGGAAACTTAGCCACATCAAGGAGCCAAGGGAGGGGTGGGGAGGTGAAGGGGCGGGTGAGGAAGGGGCTGGGGTGTGAGGGTCTGAGACTCCCTCTTCTGTCCCCTCCAAGATCCGGCCATAGGCATGAGGGGCCTCCGGCCGAGATGATAGTGCTGGCGCCAGCCGGGAGCCCAACAGTGCGTATACCTGGGGGACAAGGCAGGGGAAAGTCAGAGCAGTACCAAGGTGGGCGGAGCTGAGAGAGCAGATGCACAGAGGAGGGGGACGTGGACGGGGGTAAGGGAGAGAAGGACAGGGGTGGGGCACATGCACAGGGCATGGGAACATGCACCGGGTGAGGTCATGGACAAGGGTGGGGGATATGGGCAGGGGTGTGACATGGGTGGGGCGGGGTACGTGCACAGGGGTGGGGACCACGGGCAGGGGTGGGAGACATGGGCAGGAGGGAGGGACATGAGCAGGGGTGGGGGACATGGACAGAGGAGCGGGACATGGGCAGGGGTGGGGGAAAGAAATGGGGTACACACGGGGAAGGCAGGACCCAGGCGGCGGGAGAAACGGGAGAGAGGAGCAGAGAGGGAAAGCCTGGGGCTGAGGCGAGCAGAGATGGGAGCCTCGGGCGCAGCTGGCCGATGGGGAGAGGAGCCAGAAGGGCCAGCCTAGAGGCAGAGAGGAGACTGGGGAAGGCTGCTCCCAGAGGGACACGGAAGCCAGAAGGAGGAGGGCCGAGCCCTGGACGGGAGGGAATGAGACCTGGAAAGGGAGAAAGACGGCAGAGAGACAGATGGGGGCTGGAGGGGCCCAGGCGAGGGGTGCGTGTGGAGCCAACAGAGGGCGCCCCCGCCCCGTGTCGCGCCCCCAGACCGCCCTGCTGCTGCTGCTGCTGCTCAGCCCTGGCCTCCGCGGGACCCCCGACTGCTCCTTCAGCCACAGCCCCATCTCCTCCACCTTCTCGACCACCATCCGCAAGCTGGTGAGGGGCTTGTCTCGTCCTCCCCGGGCGCCTTCCTGAGGCCCCGGCTCTGTCACTGGGACCGAGCTCCCCGTCTAGGTGTCCTTCTTTAGGGTTCCCTGTCCCCTTTCTCTGGTTAATGGTCCCCCTCTCTGGGTCCCTGTGCCCCCCTCTCTCTGTGGGTCCCTGTCCCCCACTCTCTGTGTCCTTGTCCTTGTGTCCTGTGAATGTGTCCCTCTGGCTCGCTGTCCTGCTTTCTCTGGGTCACTGTCCCGTACTCTCTTCATTGGTTCCCTCTCTGTGGGTCTCTGTCCCCCTCAGCTCACTCTCCCGCTCTTTCTCTGGCTCGTTGTCCCCCTCTCTCTGGGTCCCTGTCCCCCGCCCTCTGGCCCACTGTCCCCCTCTCTCTAGGTCCCTGTACCCCGTTCTCTTCATTTGTCCTCTCTGTGTGGGTCTCTGTCCGCTTCGGCTCACTGTCCTCCTCTTTCTCTGCCTCTGCGTCTCCATAGTTCTGTTTTCTCCCGTCCTCAGCCCGGCCTGACCCTGTTTTCTCCCGCAGTCTGATTACCTGCTTCAGGACTACCCAGTCACTGTCGCCTCCAACCTGCAGGACGTGAGTCACTGATGGGCGGGGCTAGGGCTGAGGTGGGAAGGAGAGACTTGAGAAGCACCGCCCCTCGGGGGACCAGTTGGGCGACCGGCTGCCGTCCCCTCCTCCTCCTCCCCCCCCACCCCCGCCACCGCCCATCCTGGGGGTGCAGCACTCCCAGCGCCCGCCCTTCACCCTTCCTGCCCCACCAGTCCAAGCCCCCAGCCACCTCCGCTGGGCGGACCCGAGCTTGGGCTGTCTCTCCCAGGACGAGCTCTGCGGAGCCTTCTGGCGCCTGGTCCTGGCCCAGCACTGGATAGGACGGCTCAAGGCTGTGGCCGGGTCCCGCATGCAAATCCTACTGGAGGACGTCAACACGGAGATACACTTTGTCACTTTATGTGCCTTCCAGGTAAGCCCTGAACTTGGGGGACAAGCTAGGGGAGCGAGTTGCCTTCCTGGGGATTGGAAGCCAAGCTCTGCTAGACCTTGCTGGAGATTTCCTTTGACTAGCAATCCAGGGGAGGTGGGGCTGGAACCCCAGGCCCCCTGGGAACCCCCTTGCTGGAAAGAGCACTTCTCCAGGCACTAAAGGAGGGTGGGGGTCCTGGACCCAGTGCACCGATTCTGAGTTTATTTCTCAGGTCCTATTGCTGGGAGCTGCGGAGAGGTTCTCTCCCCCTAGCAACCCCGGGGGGCAGTGGTCCGAACTCCCTCTGTGACCCAGGCCTCCAAGGGGGGCCCCCCCAGTAGGCATTGGCAGGCAGGGAAGGCCCTTGGCCTGAGCAGACTGTGGGGGCAAAGCCCTGGTGACATCTCCCTCCCCTGCCCCCAGCCCCTCCCCAGCTGTCTTCGCTTCGTCCAGACCAACATCTCCCACCTCCTGCAGGACGCCTCCCAGCAGCTGGCGGCCTTGAAACCCTGGATCACCCGCAGGAATTTCTCTGGGTGCCTGGAGCTGCAGTGTCAGCCGGGTAAAAGCCCCCCCAGCATCCCCCAGCACCCCTCCCCTCCCCCATCCCACAGCCCCTCACCCCCCTGTCCTGGCCAGCCCAAACCCCACCCTGCTCCCACTGGCTGTGTGACTTTGGGCGTGTTCCCCCAAGTTCGGTCCTTTAGCTGGGCCCGAGTTTCCTCACCTCTGACAAGGGAACCATAACCCCTGCCTGTTTCTCCAAGGCAGCCGTGTCCTGTAGACACATGGCAACCGCTTGTGTAAGTGCAGATTCTCTAGCAGCCAAGGTTTTTTTGTTTTTTTATAAAGATGTTTTATTTATTTATTTGACAGAGAGAGAGATCACAAGTTGGCAGAGAGGCAGGCAGGGGTGGGGGTAGGGGGGAAGCAGGCTCCCGGAGGAGCAGAAAGCCCGATGTGGAGCTCGATCCCAGGACCCTGAGACCATGACCTGAGCTGAAGGCAGAGGCTTAACCCACGAGCCATCCATGGGCCCCTCTAACAACCAAGGTTTTTAAAGGTTTTTTGGTTTTGTTTTTTTTAAGTGAATTCACTCCCCCCACCCCCGCCAGAATGTTCACGGTCGTTATTTTTGTAGGAAATGAATGGTGGTCTTGTTTTTAAAACGTTTTCTTTTGGAATCATTAGAGATTCAAAGGAGGGTACAAAGAAATTGTACTGGGGGGTCGGGGTGGGGGGCTGGTCCTGGACGCCCTTTACCCATGCTTCCCATTCCTGATAGCACGATAGCCACACCAGAAATACGGCAGGGTCCAGTCCCGCCGTATAGTCCAGAGTTGATGCCCAGTTTACGAGTCAGGCACGCGCACTTGTGTGCTCTCGCGTGCGTGCATGCGTGCTCGAGCGTGTTGGTGCCATAGGGCTGGCGGGACCAAGTAGCGCGAACTGGGTGATCGCAACAACAGACTTAGATTATGTCACGATTCTGGAGGTCAGAAGTCTGAAATCCAAGCGTCGGTAGGATTGGCTCCTTCCCAAGGCTCAGAGGGAAAGTTCTGCTCCAGGCTTCTCTCCTTGGGCTTTGCCGATGGCCATTTTCACATTCACCGGGCTTTCTCCCTCTGTGCACGCCTCCGTGTCCAGATTTCCCCTTTTTATAAGGACACCTGTCATATGGGCTGAGGGGCCCGCCCTGATGACCTCATTATAACTTGATTCTCGGTGTAAAGACCCTGTCTCCAAATGAGGTCGCCTTCCAAGGTACTGGGGGTTAGGACTCCACTGTATGAATTCCGAGGGACACAATTCACTCCCTAAAAGCGTAGATGTCTTTGCAATTTTATCATCCGTGTGGCTTCTTGTGATCCCCACGGCAATCAAATGACTTAACTTGTCCCCCTTTAAATAATTCCCATCCTTAGCCCTGGGCAACAGCAAATCAGTCCTTTAGAACAATGTTATTGGACTTCATAATTTTAAAATTATCATTCTTTTTTTAAAAAATATTTATTTATTTATTTGACAGAGAGAGACACAGCAAGAGAGGGAACACAAGCAGGGGGAGTGGGAGAAAGAGAAGCAGGCTTCCCTCGGAGCAGGGAGCCCCATGCCGGACTTGATCCCAGGACCCTGGGATCATGACCTGAGCCAAAGGCAGATGCTTAACCAACTGAGCCACCCAGACACCCCTTTAAAATTATTCTTAATAATTCATCATTGAAATCACAAATTGTATTTAACCAGATGTCTCCAAAGTAGTACTATTTGAACACATACCCGATACTGTATTTTCAATTCTGTTTCATTTTGTTTTATTTTTATGCAATCTTATCCCCAACGTGGGGCTCGAACCCAAGACCCCGAGTTTAAGAGTAGCATGCCACACAGACTGAGCCTGCCAGTCACCCCCGTACTGTATTGTTACTCTTACTATTTTTTAAAGATTTATTTATTTATTTATTAGAGAGAGAGAAAATGCCCGCACAAGCGGGAGGGGCAGAGGGAGAGGGAGAGGGAATTCCATGCAGATTCGCTGCTCAGCGCACAGCCCCACTCAGGGTTTGCTCTCATGAGACCTGAGTCCAAACCGAGGGTGGGATGCTCAACCGACCAAGCCACCGAGATGCCTCCTGATACTGTATTTTTTTTTAAATTAGTGAGATATTTTACATCCTTCTGTCCCCTACTAAGTCTCTAGGAACAAGTGTGTATTTAACAAGGATGGCACGTGGGAACTCAGAGTCGCCAGAGACTATGTGTCAACGGCCCCACGGCTCTAAGGGATCAATGAGAAATAATGTCATTGTATGTGAGAGACTATGCACTGTGGATACTTGACTTGTTCCAGCATATTAAGGTTTACTTTGGGGCACCCGGGTGGCTCAGTTGGTTAAGCTTCTGCCTTTGGCTCAGGTCATGATCGTGGGGTCCTAGAATCGAGTCCCACATTGGGGTCCCTGCTGAGCAGGGAGCCTGCTTCTCCCTCTCCTGGACCCCCATTCGTGTGTTCGCTCTCTCTCTCTCTCTCTCCAATAAGTACATAAAATCTTAAAAAAAAAAAAAAAGTTTACTTTGTGGCCAAGTCCATAACCAGTTCTGCAACTGACCCTGTCTTAGGAGGAAAAGAAAAAACAAGATTAATTTTCTTGGCAGGATCAGGGTTGAGTCTGTGTGAACGTACCCCACCTTACCATGGTATTATTCAGAAGCTTTCTGTCCTTGTGTTTGGTACTGCATCTGTCGAGTTTTTTTTTTTTTAATATTTTATTTATTTATTTGACAGACAGAGATCACAAGCAGGCAGAGAGAGAGGGAGAAGCAGGCCGCCTGCTGAGCAGAGAGCCCGATGCGGGGCTCGATCCCAGGACCCTGGGATCACGACCTGAGCCGAAGGCAGAGGCTTTAACCCACTGAGCCACCCAGGCGCCCCTGCATCTGTCGAGTTTTTGTCTTTATTTTTATTTTTAGTAATCTCTACACCCAAGGTGGGGCTCAAACTCGCAACCCTGAGGTGAAGAGTCGCACGCTCCGCTGATTGAGCTAGCCAGCCGCTCCTGAGAGGGATATTTAAAAACCTTCCCCTCTAATTTTCTTACTTTCTCCCCATACTTCCGATCATTTTGCCCTCCTTATTAAGCTTCATTGCTCATTTGTACTTACATTTATGCCTATTTGTTCATTTGACCACATTTTATTAGGCATCTCCTGGGTACCCGGCTTTGGCGACACACCTCAGAATGAGACCCAAGTGCTTGCACGTGTGGGGTTGACATGCTAATTGAGGCAACAGACAACAAACATGCAACCAAGTAATTAAAAGGAAAAGATCTGAGTGTACCGAGCCCCATGCAGGCAAATTACAACAGGGTGATCGAATCATGGCGTGAGGTGGTTGGCTGGAACGTTGCTGAGGGTTGGGAAAATGAGAACAGCCAGTGCAAAGGCCCTGAGGCAGAAACCTGCCTTCATGTTTAAGGAACAGTGAAGAGGCACATGTGCCTGGAGTCTGGCAGGTGAGGGGAAGAGAGAGCAGCGGGGTGGGGTATAGAGGGCACAAAGACCCCAGAGCCCACAGGGAGATCGCAGCCCACTGGAGGAAAAAGAGGAATAAACAAATCAATACATAAGCACTAGAAATACATATGTCTAATTGTAAAAGAGAATGCAAACTGACCGGTGCCACGCTGTTCTAAGAACTTCCTGTGTGGCCACTCGTTTAATTTTCGTGATCACCTTACCCGGTGGGTATAATGAACATCCCCATTTTACAGGTGAGGAGACTGAGGCACAGAGAGGCAAGCAGCCCACCTGAGGTCACACAGCCAGCACCGGGCCTGCTTTTGTTTCCTTCCCTTGTCTGGCCCAGCCCTTCCCCTCAGTCACGCAGCCTCTTTTCTCGCCTCAGACTCTTCCACGCTGCTGCCCCCAAGGAGTCCCGGGGCCCTGGAGGCCACAGCCCTGCCAGCCCCCCAGGCCCCCCTGCTGCTCCTCTTGCTGCTGCTGCCCGTGGCTCTCCTGCTGATGGCCGCTGCCTGGTGCCTGCACTGGCAGAGGAGGAGGCGGAGGACAGCCTACCCTGGGGAGCAGGTGAGTCTGCAGGTAGACAGAGGGCATGGGGAGGTCTAGGGGGTGGCGGCCACAGGTGACCTGTGCCTCCAGTCTCCAGGACGTTCTGCCCCTGTGGCTCGTGGAGTGTGGACTCGGCTTGGTGAACCCTTCGGCAGGCTGAGAACCCTGGACTTCGTTGGGAGGAGGGGAGGGGGGACAGACTGGAGGCTGGGTGAGGGTCCAGGGAGAGAGGACAAGGCCTGAGTCAGGGCTAGGACCAGCATCATGGGAATGGAGAGGAGGGTCAGGCAGAGTCAGGGGTCAGGGATCAAGAAGGACAGGGCTGGAGGGTCCACGGCTGGCTCAGTCAGGGGGGTATATGACTTTTTTTTTTTAAAGATTTTATTTTATTTATTTATTTGACAGAGAGAGAGAGATATCACAAGTAGGCAGAGAGGCAGGTGATGGGGGGAGGGAGCAGGCTCCCCGCTGAGCAGAGAGCCAGTAGGGGGGCATCGGGCTCTCTGCTCCGCGGAGAGCCTGCTCCCCCTCCCACCCCCCCCCCAGCCCTCTGCCTGCCTCTCTGCCTATTTGTGATCTCTGTCAAATAAATAAATAAAATCTTAAAAAAATAATAAAAATAAAAAATAAAATGAAATCTTAGGGGCACCCGGGTGGCTCAGTGGGTTAAAGCCTCTGCCTTTGGCTCAGGTCATGGTCCCAGGGTCCTGGGATCGAGCCCCGCATCAGGCTCTCTGCTCGGCAGGGAGCCTGCTTCCCCCCTCTCTCTGCCTGCCTCTCTGCCTACTTGTGATCTCTGTCAAATAAATAAATAAAATCTTTAAAAATAAATAAATAAAATCTTAAAAAAAAAAAAAGGACAGGGCTGGAGACTGACAGGCTTGGGCAGGTGGCACAGATGACCCTGGGTCTGGCCCAGTGGGAAATCTGGGGGAGCAGGGAGATCAGGGAAAGAGGGTGAGCTCCGTGGGGATGGGGAGGGCTGTGAGGGTCCCCAGGGGAGCTATTTGGCTACAGGATTCTGCAGGCCCAAAGAGAGTGGCCTCCTGAAACAGGTGGAGAGAACCACCACTGCAAAGCCCTGCGGGTGTGAAAAGCTCTGGGTGTTCCAGTAACTTCAGCGAGCCCGAGCCCGGGGTGGGTGTGAGTGTGGGTGTGAAAAGTTTAGGCCTCAAACACCGAGCAGGGGAGCTGGGACTTCCTGCCCAGGGCAGCAGCGAGGCAGGGGAGGTGAGTGATGGAAGACAGGTGTGGAGGCAGGAGGCAGGTGGGCCAGGAAGGACGAAGCTGGGGAGGCCCTAGTGGGCTCTTGATGGGCCCAGAAGGTTCTAACAAGAAACATTTCGCAATAATTGCTGACACATACAATGCCTCAGTGATACAGCCCTTACGCTGGGGCTTTCTACAAATTAATTTAAATGAGAAGCTGATGCCATGATTATCCCGTTTCACAGAGGCTGAAACCAAGGCACGGAGAGGTAAACAATTTGCCAAAAGTCACTGAACACATGAGTGACAGAACCAGGATTTGACTCTGGGCATTCCGGAAATCTAAGCTTTTCATTCTTCTGCCTCAGTTTCCTTATCTGTACAAAAGACTCTATGATAGATTTCTATCATAGAGTCATCTGGAAGTTTAAGTGCATGCAAAGCCCTTAAAGAGAACACAACGGAAATAAAACACAAGCCATACATGTCGTTGAAAACTTTTGAATAATTGGGGCACCTGGCTCTCTCAGTCAGTAAAGCACGTGACTTTTGATCTCAGGGTTGTGAGTTCAAGCCCCACATTAGGCATAGACATTACGTAAAAAAAATTTTTTTCCCCAGGGGTACCTGGGTGGCTCCATCAGTTGGCGTGTGACTCTTGGTCTCAGCTTGGGTCTTGATTTCAGGGTCATGGGTTTGGCCTGCCTTGGGCTCTACAATGGATGTGGAGCCTACTTAAACAAACAAACAAACAAAACAAATAACTTCCCCTCTACTTAAAGTTCTTGAAATTTACATTTGTGAAAGTAGACTGACCTGCTCAAGTTTTGAAACAAAAGTTTTCAAAAAAAGGAGAAAGAAACAAGTTTTCCAAGTACCCAAGATCAGTTTCTTTTTTTCTTTGGGGGGGTTGGAGGGATAGAGGGAGAGAGAGATAATCTTAAGCAGGCTCCACGCCTGTGGGACGCAGTCCCCCGACCCTGAGATCATGACCTGTGCCAAAAAATCAAGAGTTGGATGCTTAACTGACTGAGCCACCCAGGCACTCCCAGGATCTGTTTCTAAGTTTAAGTGATTTCTCATTTCAGCACTTGTTTCTGTACAGTAATTTTTATTACAATTTTTTTGGGAAAGGGTAGCCAGTTGGGAAGTTTTCCTCATATCCTTGCTCCTGTCCACTCTGCTTCTCTGCTCTTCTAATGACACACTACCAGTTTAAGTTTAAATTAGGTAAAATGTAAAACTCAGCTCCTCAGTTGCCCTGGGCGCACTTGGAGTGCTCAGTATTCCCACATGGCTGCTCCGTGGCTGTGTGGGAGAGCGTCAATCTCACGGGTTCCATCTTTGCAGAACTCTGCAAAGTTCTCTTGGACAGTGATGCCGTGACACATAGTGGGCACTCACTGGAAATGGAATTGTTTGCAGTACTGAGTCTGTGCAGAGCGCTGAGCTTGGTGCTCTCCTCTGTCCATGGATCCCCAGACGGCCCAGTGAGACGGACACATCTATCATCCCATTTTACAGAGGAGGACACTGAGGCCCAGCGAGACGAGTCACCTGCCAGAGGACACAGAGCTGGGACTCCGAGGAAGTCAGCTAGAGACTGGTCCCTTCCTCGACGGCGCTGCCCCGCTCACTCTCTCCCCAGGATGGAGGCAACACCAGCCCCCAGCCCCAGCCCCAACTATCCCCATCTGTACAAAGTCCTTGTCCCCAGGAAGTTGTATATAAATCATCCTTTTCTACCAGCTCTGGCCAGGTTCTGTCTGTAGATGGGACAGGGGGTGTGAGTCCTGGTTTTTCTGTTAATGCAAAATTTCATCCAGTACTGAGAGACCCCCAACAGGGGCCTGAGCCGGTGCGTGGCAGCGCTGGACCCTGACCGTGTCAGAAGCTGGCCTGTCGGGGCCCCTGATCTATGCGGGAGAAGACACGCAACCCAGGGAGCTTCGGTTGAGCAGGACACACGTTCTAATGTCAGCAGTCCAGGCACTCTGGGAGCCCGCGGCGGGTGACCTGACCCAGGCAAAGATCCCGGGACGCGCTTTGGAGGAAAGGTCTCTTGAGCCAAAAAGTCCTGGGACTGTGAGAGGTCAGATCTGAGAAGGTAGGGCAGGAGGGGGGCCATCCGAGGCAAGAGGTACAGTCGAAGAGAAGACCCAGCAGTCATCTGGAAGTCACTCCCTCGTACACTCTTAGATCTCATAGGGAAACCTACTTCTACCTGTTTTACAGATGGGGATACTGAGCCCCACACAGGGCCGGGGTTCGCCCAGGTCACGAGGAGGCAGAGCAAGCACAGGAATCCAGACATTTAAGCCCAGACTGAGCGCTGAAGGGAGAGCCCACTTGCCCCCTGTGGGCCACCAGGAGCCCTACAGCCTGCTGTCGCTTTAGCGAGTGACGGCGCATCCCGCCACCGCAGACACCCCGGCAACCCCCGAGAGATTAGCAGCCCCTCAAAAATATGGCGGCCAAGGCGGGCCAGCCCCGCCTCAGCAGAGCCGCTTCCTACCCCACGTGATCTCTCGCCCGGCACACCAATGGCCACCTAAGAGCCGACGAGAAGGATTGAACCCGGATTGGACAGTTAGTAGACGACCCGCCTTCTAGCGGGGCCCCTCTGCGCACGCGCGAGACACTTGGGCCAATGAAAAGACGGAAAGCTGCCCGCACAGCCCCTGCGGCGTCACTTCCTCCGCCCCTGTTTCAAGGGATAAGAAACCCTGCGCCGAATCTTCCTTCTTTCCCAGGCGGCTGCCGAAGATGGCGGAGGGGCAGGTGGGGGCTCCGCGCGGGCCGGGGCGGCGTGGGGCGGGGTGGGTTCCAGGCCGGAGCGAGGTTGGGCCCTCTTTCCCTTCGTAGGTGCGTTGTGAAACCTAAACTCGATAATTGAGCGAAAAGCGAGGCTTTGGGCCTAAAAGAAGTCTGTAGCAGGGGAATAATAGGAAAATACCGCGACGGTTTCTTTGACCCGGGGCTGACTAAAACGCGGCATCATCCCTTCCTCGGGCGACTGTGGGGGCCCCCAACACGGGGAGAGTTACTTTAAAATTAGGGCTCGTTTGCCTTTTTCTCAGCCAGGCCTTGGCTGAATCGGGCCCATGTGTCCCCAGCGGCGAGGCAGCGCGCGGGAAGCGCCTGGGCGGCCTCGGGGTAATAAAGGAGACCGAGGATCGGCCAAAATGGAGGCCGCTCCCGCCCTGCCCCAGGCCCGCGTCACTTCACCCTCGTGGGAGTGCTGGTCCGTGCCCTGCAGCTCTGGACGCTGTGGTGGGAGATCTTACCCGGTGGTTCCCGAGTTCCTGCCTACAGGACGACCAGGAACGAGTTGCTGGCTCTTCCCTTGCTCGTTGGGGCTGACGGATGCTTTAAAGGCGAGGGAGCTCATTAAAGGCTGCACTGCTCTTAACCACCTGGGGGCCCTCGAGGGACTCAGCAGGAGCTTGGCTCCGAGTTCCTGGACTCCTCGTCTGAGTTCTTCCATGCAAGGGAGGGGATGGCTGGGGAAAGGGTGTCCGTGTGAATTGGGTGTAATGAGTCCGAGCGGTAGGGGGAGGAAGAGGCACGACGGTGGAGTCAAGAAGGTGGTAGAGTTATGGGAACACGTGTTCTGTGCCCTGAGTGCCTGGTACAGTTGGCTTTGTTTGGTGTCATTCGGTTGACTTAGCAGAATGTTCCTGAGGCAGATACTGTTATCCTCATTTTCCAGTGAGGAAGCTGGAGATTTTTAGCCAAGGTCACATTGTCAGGAAGTCTGGCTTTAGATTCTGTACCCTTCTGCCTTCCAACAATCACAAGTATTTAACAAGCGCTCGGTAAGAGTGGGGATGTGACTCGTGAAGAAGCTAAGGATTTGGTTTTGAGCAGTTCGTCAGGGATCCAGAGCTGAATACAGCGTAAGGTAGAGCAGAGGCTCCGGGCTATTCTGCAGGGCCTCACCTATGCTGAACCTGTTCCTTTACTGATTGTTCTGTGCTCAAAACTAATACTTTTGAGAGAATTAGCTTGTTGGGATTCCACAACTTGGTTCAGGGATTACACATTCTAGCTGGATCAAAGGACAGAGTGTTGCCAACCTTTGTTCAAATCCCAGCGCATCCTCTCACCCTTGAATATAATTGGGGCTTAAGAATTCCGGCCCTTCAGGCGGCTGAGATGTGCGGAAAGGCCCTTGTTTTATTCCATTCACTGAAATTGTGAGTCAGCCATTTGCTTTCTTGGCCACATCTGTACAGTGGACCTTGAGTCCTAGTTTCCAGGGCTGTTCATGGGTAAGAGGCACTCTGGGGGATATTGTGGAAGAAACAAGTAAAAGGCCATGCTTGGTTTGGGTTGGGGGGAGTCAAACCTGGGGTTGCATCTAAGCATTTTCACTTTATTTCCACCAGGTCCTGGTGCTCGATGGCCGAGGCCATCTCCTGGGCCGCCTGGCGGCCATCGTGGCTAAACAGGTGCTTCTGGGTAAGTCTCCTCTGTCCACAGCTGCCCTGGTCATGAGTCCCCACCAGCGGTCAGTGATGAGCAACAATCACCATCTTTCGTTTGAGTCTCACGACTGTGAGATCAACCCCATGCACCGCTCTGAGACCCGGCAGTTACCCCCTCTCCTGGGATCTGGGGCTCTGAGATAGATTATTTTCCGTCAGGCTGTTAATTCAAGCACAAATCCAGCTCTTCGGGGGTCGTGGGTTTCTTGTGCATGTGGTCAGCTCCACAGGGGCAGAACCCTGTTTCCGGTTCGCAGCAGTAGCTGGGCAGATGGATGGTGGCTGGTTTGTAGGTAGAGCCCTTGGGTGACTTCCTAGTCTTTGTCCTTGTTTGCCTCACTTTCCTTTTCCTCTAGGCCGGAAGGTTGTAGTTGTGCGCTGTGAGGGCATCAACATTTCTGGCAATTTCTACAGAAACAAGTGTAAGTTAGGGCCGGGGAGAAGGGCTGGAGTGGGTGGACCTGGGAGATTCTTGGCCTTCCTTGGCTCCAAAAGTGAGCCCACTAGTGGTGGGAAGTGCTCATTTGCGTTCCCTAACAGGCCCTTGGGAGTATGGATGTGTGTGTTGAAGAAGTTAGCATGTGGCTGGGGGCTGAGGCCTCGCACGCTCTCTCTCCCCAGTGAAGTACCTGGCCTTCCTTCGCAAGCGCATGAACACCAACCCGTCCCGCGGCCCCTACCACTTTCGAGCACCCAGCCGCATCTTCTGGCGGACCGTGCGAGGTGAGCTGGGCGTGAGGATTGCAGGTGGCGGTGGGATGGGTGGCCAGTGATGAGGACTTCTCCCACCTGTGTTCGAGTTCCCTGACCATGAGATGACTCCACATGCACTACCATCTGAGGCCACTCCTCTGCCTGTTTGGGGGGGGTGGGGTGGGGTCCTCGTGAGCCCCTCAGAGCGAGCCTGCTGTGCCTCCCACCAACAGGCATGCTGCCGCACAAGACCAAGCGAGGCCAGGCTGCCCTGGACCGCCTCAAGGTGTTCGATGGGATCCCGCCACCCTACGACAAGGTGAGCTCGACGGCCGGCTGCGCAGCATTCATGTGTCTGGCGTCTATGATGTTGCAGTTGTACCTACATTGTTTGACGCTCATGAGAACAGCACTGGCTGAGACGCTGCTCCAGCCAGCCTTCTGCCTTGCCTGTCCCTTACTCCAGGGCTCTTAAGCCCCTCTCCTTCTCCAACAGAAAAAGCGGATGGTGGTTCCTGCTGCCCTCAAGGTGGTGCGCCTGAAGCCTACGCGGAAGGTGAGTTCCAGGTTTCACCAAGTTGTCTCGCTAGGGGGCAGCCTTGAGGCCCGAGACTGGCAGATGATGGCTCTTTCTCACGATGGTCTGCGGATGCCCCTGTGGGCGGTGCCGATAGTGCCTATGGCTCAGCTGATGCCAGCAGGGGCGCTGTCCCCGAGGGTGGGTGTGTCTCTAACGCAGGCCTGCAGGGGAAAGTTGGGTCCTGGAGGACAGCTTGTCTGCTCCCTCTCCCGTAGCCGCCCTGGCCCCCCTTGCTCAGGACTTCTTTCTTCTCCCTCCCCCATAGTTTGCTTACCTGGGGCGCCTGGCTCATGAGGTTGGCTGGAAGTACCAGGCGGTAACAGCCACCCTGGAGGAGAAGAGAAAGGAGAAGGCCAAGATCCACTATCGGAAGAAGAAGCAGCTCACGGTGAGGATGGGCCAGAACCCCGGGGCGCCACACCCCCAGGCAGGGCCTTGCGGGTGAACTCTCTGGACGCAGTGGTCTTTTTTTGGTCCCAGGGGCCTCTGCTTGAGGCCCAGCTTGGGGCAGAGAGTAGAAGTGGGTTCCCGGGCAGCAGCCGTTGACCACCGTCTGTCCTCTTCACCCCACAGAGGCTACGGAAACAGGCCGAAAAGAACGTGGAGAAGAAAATTGACAAATACACAGAGGTCCTCAAGACCCATGGACTCCTGGTCTGAGCCCAATAAAATTGACTGTTTGTTCCTCATGCTTGGCCTGGCCTGCCCTTCCTCCATCGCCGCCCTAGGATATGGGGGACTCCCAGGGGCTGCTGTCCTCAAGCCACAGGCAGCCTGGGGCTTAGAGTGCTGGGAACACAGAAAGGGTTTTAGTCATTGCTATTAAGAAAAACTTTCTTAAAAGGTGGGGAAAAAAAAAAACTCTAAGAACTTTGAGGCATAATTGCCGGTGACCTACCCATTCCTGATAGTTCAATGAAATTGATAGGTGGAACAACTATTTCAGTGTTTGCCAGAGAGATTGGGAAATGATTGGAGGGGAGCCCTGCGTTGTGAATGTGGGTGTGTTTGAACTTGCTGCAGGCTCGGGTGCTAATACTCTGAAGCTGTTAGGGTGTGAGGGCGCTGGGGGCCAAGCCTAGGGTTGTACCGTGGTGGTTCCAGACGCATAGCCTGGGAAGGACAGCCAAGGGCTCACAGGCACTGCCCTTGCGCTTTCCCTGTATTTTGTGATCCAAAACTAATAAATTATTTTTAAACAAATTTGGCGTCTTTGCAGTGTGTGTCCGCTGTGGAGGCAGGCCTTTGGCAACGAGCAAAGGAGGCCCTGGTCCGGTCACTTCCCACAGCGGTTGGATTATGACCTGTCTGTGGAGGAGTTTTTATCTACCACTCAAGGAATTACCTTCAGAATCCTGTATAGGTTTGTTTCTCAAAACCATCATGGCCTGAGGTTGCCCAGTGGACCTAAACTCTCACTAATTCAGCTGCAAAGTATGGAATTATCGTCTTAAAACCAGTCCCATCCTTGAAGGGTAGGTGGGCTCTTCTGGTCTATGTGCCACATCTAGTGGTCTGTGTGTTATGTGAAGAAACAGGCAAGTAGCATTAGGCAGTGGGGGTGGGAACGTGAAATCTAATGCTTCGGAAGAGGAAAGCTAGACTTGAGAGACAGGTGGTGGTGGGGGAGACAGAATCAAGCAGGCTCCATGCCCAGCACGGAACCCAAGGCAGGGCTCAGTCTCACCACCCTGGGATGACCTCAGCGGAAACTGAGTCTGAAGCTGCCCTGCCTGAGGCGACCCTAAAACTAGACTTGGATCTGGAAGAGTAAATGGAGCATTGAGTAGGTACCAAGCTCTCTGCCATCCCCGGTGTCATACTGCCCTTGTAGATTAGTAGGCAATAATAAATTTCTTTTTAAACTATTTGAGAGCAATAGAGGGAACAGAAGCAGGGGTGAGCTGGAGGGGAAGAGACAGGCTCCTCGCGGAGCAGGAAACCAGAGGCAGGGCTCAATCCCAGGACACTGGGATTGTGACCTGAGCCTGAGCGGAAGGCAGACACTTGCCCCCCACCCCACCCCCAGGCGCCTCCCACTTGGAAGTTTGTAATTTAGAAGTTCAATATTCAAATGCCTAACAGCGCAGAGAAACTAGTTGAATGTGATACTGATTTTACTAAAATTGAGTATTAAGTTCAGCAAAACTGCCTGTTAAAGCAGCCCTAAGAAAGTCCCACCAAAAGCATGATCCCTTAAAAAGATAAATTTGGCTGTACAAACGTAAAAACTTTCCACTTCAAAAACAAGCCACGGACTGGGAGGAAATATTTGCCAACCCCACCCCTTTTTAAGAACTTGTTTCCTGGGTATATTAAAAAACAAAACTGGGGGGCGCCTGGGTGGCTCAGTGGGTTGGGCCGCTGCCTTCGGCTCGGGTCATGATCTCGGGGTCCTGGGATCGAGTCCCGCATCGGGCTCTCTGCTCAGCGGGGAGCCTGCTTCCCTCTCTCTCTGCCTGCCTCCCTGTCTGCTTGTGATCTCTGTCTGTCAAATAAATAAATAAAATCTTTAAAAAACAAAACAAAACAAAACAAAACAAAACTGGGGCACCTAGGTGGCTCAGTGGGTTAAGCCTCTGCCTTCAGGTCATGATCTCAGGGTCCTGGGATCAAGCCCCACATGGGGCTCTCTGCTTGGCAGGGAGCCTGCTTCCCCCTTTCTCTGCCTGCCTCTCTGCCTACTTGTGATCTCTCTGTCGAATAAATAAATAAAATCTTAAACACACACACAGAAAAACGGGCACCTGGGTGGTTCAGTAGTTAAACATCTGCCTTTGGCTCAGGTCATGATCCCGGAATCCAAGAATGGAGCCCCTCTTCGGGCTCCCTGCTCAGTGGGGAATCTGCTTCTCCCTCTGCTCCTGTCTCCATTTGGGTTCTCCCTCTCTTTCAAATTAAAAAAACAAAACAAAACAAAAACCTCCAAACTCCGTAATAAGGAAAACCAACTACAAATTGGGGAAGAGTTTGAAGAAATATTTCACCAAAGAAGATACACAAATGGCCGATAAGCACGTTAGAAGGTGCTCAACATTGTTCATCATCAGCCGGTCAAATGGGATCTCGGCCAACCCCTGAATCCTTCGGGGGGGCAGACACAGGCTCAGAACCTCCGGGTCAGCCGCAGGAACATTTTCGGAGCTCTGTCTCGCACCCCGCCCACAGCCCATGGGCGGGCCTGGCCCTTCTCCGCCTCATCCGCTAGGAGCTCTAGCACACCTTCCCGTCCTGGTCCATAGCAGGGCCCAAGGGAGGGTCTTATCTTGGCTAAGCATTGGGCGAACATGGCAATGTGAGCTTCCCCAGGTCAACCAGGGTTTGCATTTCGGTCGTGAAACCCTGGTTAAGTACGTCTGAAATCCCGCAGAGGCCAGAAACACTCCGTCAAGTGGTCATCACTGGAGTTGGCTGGAGTTCACTATTGGGCGTCAAGGCCGTCCCACCCTGCGGAGCAGAAAGTCGATGTGGTAGGTTGTAACCAGCCTCAAAATGATAACAGAACTGAATAGAAACAGAAAGGAGAAAAATCAGTATATTGCAGGAAGGAAAGGAGAAAGTTGAGTTAGAAAGCAAGAGGAAGGAGGCAACTGGCTGGTTCAGCTGGGAGAGCATACGGCTCCTGATCTCAGGGTCATGAGTTCAAGCCCCATGTTGGGTGTAGAGATTACTTAAATAAGTAAACTTAATAATAAAAAGAGGAGAGAGAAACAGGTGTTTGGTCATGATGTGACCGTATTTCCTACTGTGGGTTGTGGTCATTAAAAGCTGTGGGCTGAAATATCTCCAAACTGCCCCCACCTCCCCCTTCACCGTGAAGCAATATATATTTTTTTTGCTTTTCCCTTATCATCAAAATCTCACCAGCTATTCTGAGCCATTTGCAAAATACCGAGCATTTTAAAAACCAGAGAGGAAATCACACCTAATCTCACCGCCTGGAGATGCAAACCACGGGGCAAAGTCATGCATTTCCTTCCAGGCTTTTTTCTAAGTCACTTTTGTTAGCTTAGCACATGCTGCAAATAACAACTATAGGGCCTGCCTTTTTTTTTTTTTTTTTAACTAAATATCATAAATCCTTATCAAGTCGTTCAAAAACTCCAGAAATTACTTATGTCTTCAAAAAATAAAGCTACTACAAGGTCGGGGGTGAGGGAGACATAGAAGGTTTTAAAACAGAAAAATGAGGGGCGCCTGAGTGGCTCAGTGGGTTAAGCCTCTGCCTTCGGCTCGGGTCATGATCTCAGGGTCCTGGGATCGAGCCCCACATCGGGCTCTCTGCTCCGCAGGGAGCCTGCTTCCTCCTCTCTCTCTGCCTGCCTCTCTGCCTACCTGTGATCTCTGTCAAAAAAACAAAAAAACAAAAAAACAAAAAAACAAAAAAAAAACCTTAAAAAAAAGAAAAATGAGTCCTTCCCTCTGAATGGTACCCCCAAAGGGACTGAAGCAATTATAGTTAAAAATGTTTCATTCAGGGGCACCTGGGTGGCTCAGTGGGTTAAACCTCTGCCTTTGGCTTAGGTCATGATCTCAGGGTTCTGGGATCGAGCCTCGAGTCAGGCCTTCTGCTTAGTGGGAAGCCTGCTTCCCCCCCTCTTTCTGCCTGCCTCTCTGCCTACTTGTGATCTCTCTGTCAAATAAATACAAATAAATAAATAAATAAAATCTTTTAAAAAAATGTTTCATTCAGGGGAGGCTGGCAGGCTCAGTCACCAGAGCAAGAGAGATTCTTGATCTTGGGGTTGTGGGTTCGAGCCCCATAGTAGGTGTAGAGAATACTGACACAACAATACAGTGTTTCAGAATTCACAAGCTAAAAAAAAAAAAAAATCACAAAGCTATTAAGTGTGAAAGAAATTTAAGCAATTCAACTTTCAATTTATTTTTGTATGTTAGTAGCATTCACATGTTTGAAGTTAGTACAACTTAAAAGACACCATATGCATATGAACAGTCTACCGTATAGCTACATTGTCCAACAGAACTTTCTGTGTTGATAAAAATGTTCTGAATCAGGGTGCCTGGGGGGCTCAATCAGTTAAATGTCTGCCTTCAGCTCAGGTCATGATCCTGGTGTTCTGGGACGGAGCCCTGTGTTGGGCTCCCTGCTCAGCAGGGAGCCTGCTTCTCCCTCTCCCTGTGCTCCTCCCCCTGCTCATGTTCTTTCTTTCTCTCTCTCTCTCTCTCTCTCTCTCCAATAAATAAAATCTGGAAAAAAAAAAATGCTCTGAGGGACGCCTGGGTGGCTCAGTTGGTTAAGCAGCTGCCTTCGGCTCAGGTCATGATCCCAGGGTCTTGGGATCGAGTCCCACATCGGGCTCCTTGCTCAGCGGGGAGCCTGCTTCTCCCTCTGCCTCTGCCTGCCTTTCTGTCTGCCTGTGTTCACTCTCTCTGACAAATGAATAAATAAAAATCTTTAAAAAAAAAAATGCTCTGAATGTTTTCTAATATGGAAGCCACACCTGGCTTCTGGGCACTTGATCTTTGAATAACGTGACTGAAGAACTGAGTTTTATTTTATTTTTAAGATTTTATTTATTTATTTGACAGAGATCACAAGTAGGCAGAGATGCAGGCAGAGAGAGAAAGAGGAGAAAGCAGGCTCCCCGCTGAGCAGAGAGCCTGATGCGGGGCTCCATCCCACTGAGCCACCCAGGCACCCCTGAAGAACTGAGTTTTAAATTGTATTCAATTTAAATTTAATCTGTATCTCTTAAAGAATGAAGAGCCAGTGGTTGGAGGTGCCGGGGTTCAAAGCCAGGGCTTCATAGTGCAAAGCATGGTCTCTCTCACTGAGCTACACCCTGTCACTCAATTTAAATTTAAATAACCACATATAGGGTCGCATGGGTGACTCAGTGGACGAAGCCTCTGCCTTCAGCTCAGATCATGATCTCAGGGTCCTGGGATCGAGCCCCACATCGGGCTCTCTCCTCTGCAGGGAGCCTCCTTCCCGCTCTCTCTCTCTGCCTGCCTCTCTGCCTGCTTGCCTTCTTGTGATCTCTGTCTGTCAAATAAATAAAATATTTTTTAAAAAACAACCACATGTAACTATTGGCTAAGTTACTGAACAATGCAGTGTTTGATACCTACAAAGTCCGCAGTTATATCACATAAGGAGATTTAAAAGAAAAGGCGGTCATCCCATAGACTGTCAATAAATATTAAATAGATGGGTCAGGGGGCGCCTGGATGGCTCAGTGGGTTAAAGCCTCTGCCTTCGGCTCGGGTCATGATCTCAGGGTCCTGGGATCGAGCCCCACATCGGGCTCTCTGCTCAGCAGGGAGCCTGCCTCCCCCCCCCCATCTGCCTGCCTCTCTGCCTACTTGTGATCTCTGTCAAATAAATAAATAAAATCTTAAAAAAAAAATAGATGGGTCATAGTATGCCTTCTGTTCTGCAATTTACTTTGTCCAGGTACAAATTCAACCCGAAGTAAAACAGTCTAGAAGACCCATTGGAAGCTAACAGGATGACAGTGGTTGCCTCTGGAGAGGGAAAGTGGGCGTTGGTGTCTGGGGAGAAGAGCGGGAGAAAGATTCATTCATTTTTGTACTTTTTGAATTTTGCACTGTGGGCATGAAATACCTATTCAGAACCAACTGCACATTTAAAACAATGAATTATGGCTTGGCAATCTTTTCATTTCCCGATCCATCAAGCTCCCTCCCCTTTATTAACTGCTTGCAGAGTATCCCATGGTGCAGACATGCCTTGATTTATAGAGCAGCCTGGAAGGGTGGCCGTTTTGGCATATCCCAATCCAAACTTCATTCATTTGATGATTTAGTCAACAAGTATGAATCGAGCACTGAACCACATGACAGCTGCCAGAAAGCCCTGGAGAGCAAAGCAGGTAAAAATTCCCGCCTTCTTTCTAGTGGAGAAAGGGAAACGGGATAAATGCAAAATCCAGCCTGCTAGCAGAGCTATGGGCACCGCACACTCTTTTTAAAAGATTTTATGTAGGGGCGCCTGGGTGGCTCAGTGGGTTAAAGCCTCTGCTTTCAGCTCAGGTCATGATCCCAGGGTCCTGGGATCAAGCCCCACATCGGTTTCTCTGCTTGGCAGATAGCCTGCTTCCCTCTCTCTCTCTGCCTGCCTCTCTGCCTACTTGTGATCTCTGTCTGTCAAATAAATAAATAAAATCTTAAAAAAATAATAAAAATAAAAGATTTTATGTATTTATTTGAGAGAGAGCACCGGGGTGGGGCGGGGGGGCTGAACCGAGTGGAAGGCAGACGCTCAACCGACTGAGCTACCCAGGCGCCCCAGAAACCTCACCCTCTTCATAGTGGGTCACCAGTATGGAATCTGGGGGGTAGTTTCCTCGGGAGCCTGCCTGAGAGGTGAGGCTCTGAACAAAGAATTCAGTTGAAGGAACAGCAAGTTGAAAAGCCCCAAGGCCCAGAAGGATCTACAAGTTTTAGAAGCAGCAAGGAAGGAGGAGAGGAGGAGCGTTCTGCAGTTAAGAACAAAAATGGAAGCGCCTCATCACTAAATGTGGTCTGTGCACCAGGGCCTCATGCTACAGGATAAGTACACAAATTGAGACGAGTGTTCGGACACTAGGAGAGCAATTCGTTGTCAGCCGAATCGAAAAAAATAAAAAATATTTAAAGCTGCGCTTCGTTAAGTCTTTGCTTTCCAACAAGTGACAAAAAAACCCACCAAATTTGTATCCAGTTATAGACCTGTACCGCCCAATGCCATAGATGTTAGCTCCACGTAGCTGTGTAAATTTAAATTTAATAATATGAAACTAAGTTAAAAATTCAGGTCCTCAGTCTCATACACATTTGAAGTGAAAGCAGCCACCGTGTTGGATGGACCGGATAATAGAACATTTCCATCACTGCGGAATGCTCTAATGGACAGTGCTGTTACAGACAGAAAATCAGCACTGGGGTGTTTGTTTTGTTTTTCACTAAACCACCACTGTCTGGGGGGTGAAACAGGGTATAAAGCACAACTTCATTAAACTCGGGGGGGCAAAAACTCATGGTCCACGCCCGCCCCTCACAAAGATGGCAGCGCCGTCGGCTCATGCTTTTAGGACCGCCGGCCGCCCCGCAAAAAGATGGCCGCCACGGCGTCCCGTTTGAATTCTGGAGCCGCACAGCCACGCGGTCTCCATACTCCACGTGATCTTAGCCCCGCCGAAACATGCCCGCCTCCCTATAACTCTCGCGATAACGTTAGAGGGCTAGAAGCTGACCTCGCCTTCCCAACGTGAATTAGCAGGACCAGCGCATTCCTGGTGTGAATTTGGCGAGACCGCTTCCGCCGCTTCCCGACCCCCCCCCAGCCCTTCATCCTATGGGGCGTCCGTGCTAGCTTTGGGCCGCCCGTCAATCCCAGTCGCGCCCGAGGCCCCGCCCCAAACCGTGTTCCCGCCCCCTTTCGTCACTTCCTCCTTTGCCCCTGTGCAGTCGATAAGGAAACCCGGACGCCCTTCCGGCTTTCCTTTTTTGAGGCGGCCGGGAAGATGGCGGACATTCAGGTGGGGGCTCGGGGCTGGCGCGCATGCTGCGGGGCCCACCCTCGGCCTCAGGGGCGCGTCCCGGAGAGAAGGACCCCGCGCCCCAGTTTGGGGGCTGATGCCAGGCGACCTCGATTTCCCAGGCTTTACGTCGGGGGCGCGTGTCTTTGAATTAATCTAGATTAGCGCCTCCTAACCCCCGGGGGCTCCCCGCGTGGGGTTTAGTGGCGGCTCAAGCCTTTTTGGAGTTATCTTCTTAAAACTCAGGGTTTACGGGGTGGTTTTTCCGGAGGCCTTGGGCCGTCGGGTTAATCCTGTGAGAACTGAGCCCTAAGGGCTAATCCAGGAAGCCCGTGGTTTTTGGTATTTATTTCTGAAATCGCATGTATTATATAAGGAGAGAATCCTGGGTGGGTGGCCTTGTGGCTTGGAGAGTAGTTGTTGCTGAAAAATGTCCACGTTGTTAGAGGAATGATTTTGTGCGCCTGGGTTTTAAGGAATGAGTGCTGCAGGTGACGGGAGGTGTTTTAGAGCATAGATGCTGAAGTAAACGCTGGTTCAGAGTTGAGTCTCAACTCAAGAGACTCGGGGTGAGTGTTTTCAGTGGTAGTTATCGAGGCTTGGGAGGCTGCCGTTTGGGGAGTAAATGCTAGGAAGGATGGGTTCTGGGGTTTCTGGGAAGGCTTCCGGGCCGAGTTGCAGTCTCCAAGCTCACCAGCTCCCTCCTCGTCCATCTAGACTGAGCGTGCCTACCAAAAGCAGCCGACCATCTTTCAAAATAAGAAGAGGGTCCTGCTTGGAGAAACTGGCAAGGAGAAGCTCCCGCGATACTACAAAAATATCGGTCTGGGCTTCAAGACGCCCAAGGAGGTATGGGGCTACCCTCAGAAGGAAGGAGACCCCTCGGTTCCTGCACGTGTGTGCGCAAACCAGTTACCTTGGCCACAGCTGGGTGGCTGGTCCCGGGGCTGGTGGGAAATGTAGTTCCCGACCCGGGGCCACACCCCCTGGTTATTTCAGGAAGTGCTTGGTTCAAGGCTCACTTCTTTCCCTTATTCAGGCCATTGAGGGCACCTACATTGACAAGAAGTGCCCCTTTACTGGTAATGTCTCCATCCGAGGGCGGATTCTGTCTGGTGAGTGAGGGCATCTGGGTGCTTGGGTTCAGATTTCTGGATCTGAGGGATGATGGCCCCGGGGATGCTCAGATTCCTGGGTGAGGAGGGGGTGGGCAGACTCCTGGTTCCAGGGGGGCACTGGCAGATGTCTTTTCAAGATGGTCTTCAGACGCCCACCATGGGCATGTTGAGAAGGCCATTTGGCACAGCCGATGTCAGCAACAGGGCTTGGGATCCTCCCTAGGTAGCTCC
Source organism: Martes martes (assembly GCF_963455335.1). Lineage (NCBI taxonomy): Eukaryota > Metazoa > Chordata > Mammalia > Carnivora > Mustelidae > Martes > Martes martes. The sequence continues at coordinate 51,695,503 of NC_137905.1, forward strand.
CAGTTCCCAGCATGCTCTGGGCTGCCCAAAGCTCCCCTTCCCCGTGGGGCTGACCTACAATCCGTCCCCTCTCCCCAGGTGTGGTGACCAAGATGAAGATGCAGAGGACCATTGTCATCCGCCGGGACTACCTCCACTACATCCGGAAGTACAACCGCTTTGAGAAGCGCCACAAGAACATGTCCGTCCACCTGTCGCCCTGCTTCAGGTGAACACAGTGGGCCTGCAGGTTCCCAGGCAGAGAGGTGGGGGTGGTGTGCCCCCGAGGCTGAGTGACACGGGACCTGGCCGCTCTGTGGGTACTAAACTGTTGGAGATGGTGTGAGGAGACTGGTGCAGCCAAGCATGTGTCCTCAGGAGCCTCCAGTCTGGGTATAGTGGAGGGGATCGATGGAGGCCTTCTGCCCCGAGAGGCCTCTGAAAGGGTTGGAGTGTCTTCTGTCCAGCTTTGGGTTTGGTACCTTGGACACAGTTTGTGTTCAATAAATAATGACCAGGGACAGGTGGAACTGGAAACTGGAGCTTGGGTAGGGTTCGGCGGGGGGTGGGGGGGTGGGGGCCAAAGCAGAGAGGCCTCAGCCTCCAGTGGCCTGCATGGGACAGGCCAGCCCGTGACACAGCCCCTGCCCACCTCCACAGAGATGTCCAGATCGGCGACATCGTCACAGTGGGCGAGTGCCGGCCCTTGAGCAAGACAGTGCGTTTCAACGTGCTCAAAGTCACAAAGGCCGCTGGCACCAAGAAGCAGTTCCAGAAGTTCTGAGACTAGACACCTGTCCACACCCCTGAAGAAAATAAAGTTATTTTCCCAGTCGGGGACTTGGCCCAGGGTATCTGCTCCTTTGCCAGAGGGGTTGTTCCTGGGAGTGGAATGGGGTTGATGGCAAAAAAAATGGGGTTCTCTCTCATTCTCTGGACCCCCCATATAAAGGAGGGACCGGGAGCCACATCCTTCCTGTCCTCACATCTCTGGGTGAAGATAGGAACCTGTATGAAGACACTGCCCCCCTTTTTGGGTCTCCTTTTGGTCCATGTCACCTCTTGTTGTCGGAATAAGTAAGCCCTTCTACCTGGTGTCGGGGTGTGCCCCCCACCCCCCAGTCTCTGGGGAGGAAGTAAGTGAGGGCGGAGGGCCCTCTGGACCTGGCTAAGGTTGGGGAAGTGGGGGAGGGAGAGGCGGGGGGCTGGTGGATGGGCTTTCGGAGTCCTGTGCTGCCTGGTTCTGAGCCACAGGGGTCTTGACTTCAGCCTGGGCTTTTCTGTCTCTCCCCGACAGTGGAGGAGTGAAGCACGGAGGCCAGGCAGCTCCCCCCTCCAGCCCCAGGTCCCGCTGCCCCTTCCTGAGCAAGCACCGTACCCCTTTGCGGATGAGCAGACTCATCTGTCGGGACAGGTTCTCCCCTGGGTGAGCAGCTCAGCTCCAGGTCTCACTCAGGTTCTAGAAACTTCCTTTGCCTGAAAGTCCAAGGAAACTGTCTTTGAAGGCCCCTCTCCTAGTGAGGCAAGCTGGGGCCAGCCTGGGACCCACCTCAGCAGCACCCGCTTGCAGGCTGCTAGACGTGGCTTAGGAAGGCCCTGGAAGGGAGACTGACCAGGTCGGGGTGGCCTTGAGGGAGGAGAGAAATGGGGACAGGGTCAGGGAAAGAGCCTTCTGACATGGCCAGATGGTGATCCGGAGTGTCAGGAAAATGGGGGGGAAGGGGGAGAGGTTGACCCTAACAGTGGAAGGCAGTCTGTTAGGGAAATGCTGAGGAAAGAGGGACCTTGAGGATCAGTTAGAGACCCGGACAGGGGCTCAGCTGGGTTCTGAGCAAGGTCGGAGCCCACAGGTAGTGACAGACTCAGATTTCAGAACAAGACCAGGCAGACCTTGAGCAGGGAATCAGGTTCAAGATGATAGACCTTGGGGGGGCAGCAAGGTGGTGGGATTGAGGAGGGGGAGTGGCTTTTAGAAGCTGTAGAGAGACCCTCACCGGAGTTGAAGCTGGCAGCCAGGGGAGGAGGCACCTGATGGCTTCAGCCCTCGGGGCCTGGTGCTGCTGGGATCCCCAGGTCCCTGCCCCCCATGCCTGTACCAGGGACTGAGGCACAGCACTGGTACAAGGGTTGGGAGACAGGGCCAAGAGGAGAGAGGAGCTGCTACCTCCAGGGACACCGCCTCTGGACTGGCTCCGCGGCTCCTTTTTACCCAGACCCAGTGAGGGCGGGGGTTCCTGCTAGAGGAAGTGGGGCCGCATCAAAGGGGGCAGGAAGGGGCAGGGACAGGTCAGAAGGGGGCACCGCCCCGGAGTTGCAGCCTGCAAGCCTGCCCCACCCCACCCGTGCTGGAGGGCAGAGACCCTGCGGGAGGGGACTGGGACCCAGAAGGGCTCTGAGGTGGCCCCAGGAGCACCCCCCTCGCCACAGGTGTTTCCGTTTGGGGTGGGGCTGCGCTGTTGACAGCAGCAGCCCGGCTACCTTGTTCCCTCCCAGTGGTCTTGGGGTGTCTCCTTGGCACCCCACTGTGTTAGGGTACATAGTCACGGGTGGGGTGCCTGCCTGGTGTGTGCTGGGAGACACCTATGCTGGGTCTGGTGGGTCATGTGGCAAAAACCAAGGAGAGACGCCCTGGGGCCATGCCACTTGTGCCTGGAGGAAGGTGACCACCGTGTCTACCCTTTTTAGAGTCAGGTGACAGCCAGAGACCATTCCTGGGTCCGGACTGTCACAGCCTCTTGCCCTCTGCGCTCCGCACTGCTTAGCTGGGTAGCGCCCAGCAGACCGGCTCCCTCCTCTGAGCTTTCGCACTGGCTGTGCCCACTGCCTGGCAGCTCTCCGCCCGGGTGTCCGCCCGGCTCCCTCCTTCGTTGCCCCCGGCTGTAGTGCTCCCCAGCCTCTTGCCATCCCGCCAAACCGCCAAGCTGCCCAACCACCCTTCCCGGATTGATTGCCCTGCAGAGACGGATGAAGCCCATTTCTTGTGTATTTGTATGTTTATTGCACAAACCCCGTGTGACGGGGCATGTTTGTTTACCTGTTACCCGCTGGAACGTGAGCTCCGCATCCCCAGGACGCGGACAAGTTGGAAGCACCTGTACATGTCCAGGGGAGTAAACAGTTAAATCCCGCACCCCACAAGGCAGGCCTGTCCTTGGAGCTCAGCGGAAGCAGCGACCATGAAGAGATACCTCCAAGTGACAGCATGGTGATCACAGGCTCTGTTCTGATTTCCAGCTCTGCTGCTCATTAGCAGTTGACGATGAACACTCCCCCCACCCCCAGCAACCACAGAGCCTTGGGTTCCTAATCTGTAAAATGGGTTCTGGCCTCTCTGCTATGGGAGGATGAACTATGGTTACGTGTGTTAATGGAGTAGAACTAATCTAGTATATGATACTTCTGATGGAGTAATTTTTCCAGCCCCAGGCCCCAAGGTAGTTTGGTGTGGCAGGCCCTGAGTCCCCTCAGGAAGGCCCAAGGACAAGAGTCCTTGCCAGAGGGCCCCAGAGGTGACAGCAGCAGCCCGGCTACCTTGTTCCCTCCCAGTGGTCTTGGGGTGTCTCCTTGGCAATGAATACCCCAGAGGTATTCATTACATGGTTGTGGAACCTGTGTCTATTATAGAAAGCCCTGGTGGGACTGGCATGGGACCTTGAGTCTATTTTATCTTATTTTTTTTAATCTTTTTTTTTTTTAAGATTTTATTTATTTGACAGATCACAAGTAGGCAGAGAGGCAGGCAGAGAGAGAAGGGAGGAAGCAGGCTCCCCGCTGAGCAGAGAGCCCGATGCGGGGCTCGATCCCAGGACGCTGGGATCATGACCCGAACTGAAGGCAGTGGCTTTAACCCACTGAGCCACCCAGGTGCCCCTTGAGTCTATTTTAGCATGCTTCTAGAATCTTCTGTTGCATGCCTCTATAGGAGATCCCAGTGGCATTGCACTTTTCTCAGGGAAATTAGCTGCAGGCATAGTTTCATAGCAGGGTCCTAGATATACGATGTCAGCAGCGGTCAGGCCTATCACAGGAAAGCCGGGCAGGTCTGGGTGGTATCACAGTGTACCATGGCCCTGAACCTATCACAGTAGGCTTCTGGAATATTCTATGATCACTACCCTGGCAATCATTGTTGCAGCCTCCGTGGTATTCTACTGTAGCAGGACTTCTGGGAGCAGGCACCTGAAATCATTTGGCTGGTCCAGTCTGGTCCTGAGGTCTGTGAGTGGAGTCTGGGGAACTTGAAGTAGCTTCTGTATGTGTCTGAGCCATCCTGCTGCCCCATTTGGGGGCATTTTGCCCAACATCCTGGAGCCCATCATGGCAATCCCTACATTCTGGTAGGTCCCAGCTCTGTTATATGTTATCACAGGGGGCTACAGCAGAGATTCTGCTAGAATGTTCTAGCAGGACATCAAAGCCATTCTAGAAGAGTTTTAGGGGCTTATCAAACCAGCCCAAGGTCCTTCGTGGTTGCCATCATTCATTCTACCAATATTTACTGTGCTGGCCCCTGCGGATGCAAGAGGGAGCAAGACATCTGGGGCGTGGAGTCTCAGATCCCTGGGACCCTAACAGCAGCTGGGAGTCGGGGGTTGGGAGGGGTGCACATTAAAGGAAACAAATGTTACTGTTATGCCCTACATTTGCCCCATGCCCAACGCTTGACTCCCTGAAGCCTCTCTCCTGAGGTTGGCAGAATCGTTATCCCCACTTTATAGTTAAAAAACAGGGCTCAGAGATGGGGCACCTGGGTGGCTCAGTGGGTTAAGGCCTCTGCCTTCGGCTCAGGTCGTGATCCCAGGGTTCTGGCACCGAGCCCCATGTCGGGCTCTCTGCTCAGCGGGGAGCCTGCTTTCTCCCTTCTCTCTCTGCCTGCCTCTCTTCCTACTTGTGATCTCTGCCTGTCAAAATAATTAAATTAAAAAAAAAAATCTTAAAAAAAAAAAAAAAAAACAGGGCTCAGAGAAGCCCACGTGGAAGAGGGAGGATTTGGTTTTGAACTCAGGCGAGATTACCTCCCGGGGTCAGTAGGGGGCACTACTGGTGCAGGTGCAGAGGGCGCGATCACAGTGCACAGTCCCCAGGGCCAAGGCAGCTTCAGACGTCGTTCAGAAGGGACCCACCCTGGGTTCAATGGTTCAGTGCTCTGCTCGAACCGTCTTGAAGTTGGAACGAGGGGCCCCACATTTTCATTTGCCCCAAGTCCTGCAAATTACGTAACTGGTCCTGCCACGGGCCTCCTCTTCTTTATAGTGGGCCCCTGAGGAACAGCAGGAGCCCAGGGGCTCTGGAGGGCACAGTCAGGATCGTTAGAGACGGACTCTGGGAATATGAGAAGGGACACCCAGCAGTTGCTATAAATAAACAGGACCCCAGAACGCCTAGAAGGGACTCCCAGTGCGTCCTAAGCGACCCTGAAGGCTTTCTCTGTTGTGGCAGGAAGGAGGGATGTTATGGGGAATGTTCTGGCAGACTGAGAACCCTCACTGCCCAGCCCTGGCAGAGGATGTCAGAAGGGGGTTATTCTAAGAGGGGCAAAGAAGAGCGTCCTTCCTGACTGCGGTAGGCTGACATTCCCCCAAAGACGAATGCCGTAATCCCCTGAAACCTGGGAATCTGTTACTTCATATGATAAGCCGGACTTCGCAGATGCAATTAAATTCAGGGTTTTGAGATGAGGAGATGATCTGGGATTATCCAGGGGACCAATGTAATCCCTAGAGTACCTGTAAGAGGAAGGTGGGGGCCAAGTGGCTGGCTGGTTAGTTCAGCTGGGTAGAATATGACACTAACAACACCACCGTTGTGGGCTTGCTCCCCACACAGGCTGAGAAAAGTACCAGTTCTTATGTTTAATAAGAATTAATTTAGGGGTGCCTGGGTGGCTCAGTGGGTTAAAGCCTCTGCCTTCGGCTCAGGTCATGATCCCAGGGTCCTGGGATCGAGCCCCGCATCGGCCTCTCTGCTCAGCAGGGAGCCTGCTTCCTCCCTTCTCTCTCTGCCTGCCTCTCTGCCTACTTGTGATCTCTCTCTGTCTAATAAATGAATAAAATCTTTTAAAAAAATAATAAATTTAAAAAATTAAGAGGGAGGTGGGAAGATCAGAGTCAAAGAGAGATTTGAGGCTGGAGGGCCGCACGCACACAGAGGTCAGAACGGAGAGAAGCAGCTGTGTTGCTGCCTTTGAAGCCGGAGGAAGGGGCCATGACAATGCAGGCAGCTTCCAGAAGCCAGAAAAGGCAAGGGAACGGATTCTCCCCTCGAGCCTTAAGAAAGAACCAGAGCTGTGGACCATTTTAGATGTCTGTCTTCCAGGAGTGTAGGAACAAAAATCTGTGTGGTTTCGAGCTGCTGAGTTTGTGGTTGAATTACAGCAGCAGTGGGAAATGAATGAGTGATCCGGGGCCACGGGGGACGGCCGCCGAAGCAGGACCCCGGGACACGTGGGGAAAACCCTGCGGGAATTTTCCCAGAGCCCGGAGGACACAGACTAGCTGGCCTTGGAGTGTTTAAGCAGGACTACATGGTAGAGCTAGGAGACATTCTTATTTTTTCTTTTTTAAGATCTTATTCATTCATTAGAGAGAGAGAGAGTGAGAGCCAAAAGAGCACAGGCAGGGGGAGAGGGAGAGGGAGAAGCAGACTCCCCGATGAGCTGGGAGCCCAGTGTGGGTCTTGATCTCAAGACCCTGAGATCATGACCTGAGCTGAAGGCAGACGCTTAACCAAATGAGCCATCCAGCAACCCCCGCCCCAGCCTCCACCATCAAGGACTTTTTGGCAGGACCCAGTGAATATTAGAGCAGTGTCCTGACAGATGTGGCAGTGACAGTTGATGGGACATTGTATCAGGACCGAGGACACCCAGAGGAGACAGATACCCGGAGAGGGGTAAAGCAGGAGCTGAAGGACAGGCAGGCAAAACGTGAGTGTTATGGAAGCCCCAGGGACAATGCCCTAGCGTCCCGGGAGCACTGTGGCAGGAACCCAAGGGCTTGTCCCCAGGGTTATCATGGCATTATTTAGGGATCTAGACTATAGAGAAGATCCCTTTTGTGGGGGTGGTGGGGGGAGGTTTCTTAACCAGTAGAGTAGGACTCGGGGACCTAAAGAGGAGACACATAGCAAGACCTCAGGGCCCCTTTTCAGTGGGGTCCCCAGTCCCTTGAGGGTGGTTCCCTCTTGGGCGAGGGAACAACAGTCTAGCTGACGAGGAGGTATGGGAAAGGCCTGATGGCAAGAAATGTGGGAGGGTTGCTGCTGGTAGGAATGTTGTAGCAGGAGACAAGGGCCTGGGGCTGAGGCCCCTGTGGGGTGACACCAGGAGGAAGGTTCAGGACTGGCTTAGCAGGATCCCAGGGGTGGGGTGGCCGATTCCAAGAGTGAGATTAGCAGAAGCTGTTGCAGACGTTATGTCTGGGCCTCAGGATTCTATCAGGGGACCCAAAGGGCATGGGGGTGGAGATCTGAGATATCAGAGACCCGGGGCCAAGTAGAGGCCTCTGGCCAGGGTCCTACAGGCCACGTGGGCGATGGTTTCCAGGCTCCAAGGGAAAGTAAAGCAGGGTCCTGGGGCGCACTGTCACAAGACATTGGCCCTTTTATACCAGGGTCCAAGGAACATCACAAGAAGGACCTGGAGCCTTTATTTCATTATTCACTTTGCTTGTTTTTGGTCTTGAGGTCTCTAAAATGAGAGCCCCAGGGCTGCTGGAGACATAGCCAGATCCCTAGGGACGCAGGGGGACAGCTGGGCCTGGCAGGTTCCTCGGAGGCTTTGAGGAGAGAACAGAGGATCCTGTAACAGGATTTGTGGGGGGTGAACACAGGATCCTTCAGCACCATTAGAAGCCCCGAGGGTGGATCTTAGTGGATATTCTAACAGGACCAAGGAGAGGAACGGAAAGAAATCCAGCGCTTAGTCGAATACAGATGGACCACGTGTCACGGTTAATTTCATGTGTCAACTTGGCGGGGTCCAGGCCCCAGCTGTTGGATCAAACATTACTCTGGAGGTTTCTATGAGGATGTTTTGGGATGAGACTTCCACTAAAGTCCGGGCACTTGGAGGAAAGCAGACCGCCCTTCCAGAACATGGGTGGGCTGCAGCCCATCGGCTGGAGGCCTGAACAGAAGGACAAAACGGACCTCCCCCAGGCGGGGAGACTGCCCTCAGACTTTCCCGAGCAAGGTCCGCTCTCCCAGTTTCTCCAGCCTGCTGCTGTGGGACCTGACCCACAACTCCTTCCCGAGTCCCCAGGCTGCCAGCCACCCCCTATCATATTTTAGACTTGCTAAGCCGGCACCGTCACATGAGCCAATCCCTTAAAATAAGTCTCTTTCTATGTATGCACAACATTCCAGTGTAATGGAGGCATGGCGGCCGCGGTGTGGGCAGAGGGTGGGGGACTGGAGGGGCCCCCGACAGACGGCAATATATCTTGGGACTATGTTATTGAGGCCAAATCCAGAAGATACTAAAGAAGTGTAAAGGCATTTTAAGGGGACGCTTAGGGGACGGGTTCCAAGGAGGAAATGTAGAAGGGGTCTGGGGAACAGTCAGTAGCAAGAGCTGGTGAAGGGGTGGGAGGTGGGGGCGGTTGGACAAGGAGGTAAGAAGGGGACCCCCTGAAACTCCCAAGCCTGGACTCCGACAGCGTCGGGCTCTCGACTTTGTCATGAATTTGCTGGGTGGCTCACGCCACAAAATAACAAATAGGGAGCAACAGAGAAAGACCAAAAGAAAAAAAAAACAAAGAAAAAAGTTTTCAAGAGCGAGGCAGAGACAATACTCAGAGGCTGGGCGCCGGGCCTGGGGTGTGCCCTGCAGCTGGGGGGCGGGGTTGGATATTCCCGAAGTCAGGGAGCAGTCTCCGGACAGGATGTGAGAGAGGAACTGGGGTCTCCAGTCACGGGAGCCAGCTCGGGCCGCAGGCTGCTGGCTGGAAGGGAACTTCGCTGCTGTGAGCAGAGCTGGGGCCCAGCCGAGGGAGGACGGGCGGCGGTCGGGACTCATGGATCTGAGGGAGAAGTGGTTTGGGGTCCTGTACTCGGGGTCTGAGGGAGGAGGGGGCCAGGGGCTGGCGCGCGCGGTGGGAGGGGGCCTGAACTCCTCCGTCCCAGAGAGGAGAGGACTGGGGACTTGGACTTCCGGGTCTGGGGAAGCAGGGGCTGGGGGGCCTGGACTCCTGGGTCTGAGGGAGGAGGGGGCTGGGGGTGAGGACTCCTGGGTCTGGGGAAGGACGCGGCTGGGGGTCTGGACTCCCGGGTCTGAGGGAGGAGGGTCTGGAGGTCCTGGACTCCTTGGCCTGAAGGAGGAGGGGGCTGAGGGCTATGGACTCCTGGGTCTGGGGAACGAGGGGTTGAGGGGCCTAGACCCCTGGTTCTCAGAAAGGAGGGTGCTAGGGGTGGGGACTCCTGGGTCTGGGGAAGGAGGTGGCTGAGAGTCTGAACTCCTGGGTCTGAGGGAGGAGGGGGGCTGGAGGCCCTGGACTCCTTGGCCTGATGGAGGAGGGGGCTGGGGGTTTGGACTCCTGGGTCTGGGGAAGGAGAGGCCCTGGGACAGGGGCTCTCGGGTCTGAGGGAAGAGTGGTGCGGGAGTGGAGGCACCCTGGACCCCTGGGTCTGAGGGAGGAGGGGGCTGGGGACTCAGACTTCTGGGTCTGGGGAAGGAGAGGCTGGAAGCCGGGACCCCTGGGTCTCAGAAAGGAGGGATCTGGGGGTGAGGACTCCTGGGTCTGAGGGAGGAGGCGGCTGGAGGCCCTGGACCCCTGGGTCTGAGGGAGGAGGGGCTGGGGGCCCGGACCCCTGGGTCTCAGAAAAGAAGGAGCTGGGGGGCCTGAACTCCCAGGTCTGAGGGAGGAGGGGCCGAGGGCCCGCGCTCTCCGTCTGAGGAGGAGGAGCTGGGGCTCGGATTCCAGGGTCTGAGGGAGGAGGAAGAGGCGGGGCCGAGCTCTGAGACAGAACTCTCAGCCTATCCAAGCTCTGTAATTAATTAACCCAAAAAGATCAAATGAAGGGGTGAAAGTTCGCCGGGGTGGAGGGCAGGGTGGCCAGCCGCGGTCGCGGAGCCCCGGGGCCCCCAGGCGCGGGTGCGCGTGCTGGCCGAGCCCCTCGGGAGCTGGGGGAGGAGGGGGCGGGGCGGGGGTCGGAGCAGTCACGCGCCCCCTCCCGCCCCAGGTCTCCCGCTCAGGATGGGGGTCCCCCGGGCTCGGCCCTGGGGGCTCGGGTTCCTGCTGTTCCTGCTGCCGACGGTGCGCGCAGGTGAGGGGCGGCGGCCGCGGGGTTGGAGGGAGGCGCCGGCGGCCGGGAAGGGACTAGGGAAGCGAAGGGAAATGCGAGGTTTCCCTCGGACTGGCCCGACCTTCACCGAGAGTCACTTTATCGCTGTTCTTCCTCCGTGGCCGCGTCTGCGGGCCACCTGGTCGCTTCTCGCTGAGTCTGTCACCCCGTCTCTCTGGGTCTGTTCCCGTCCTTTTTGCGTCGTCCCCTTCCACTCTGTCCCCTCCGCCCCAAGTCTGTCCTCCACCTCCTGGATCTGTCCTTCTCCTCCGGGAGTCTGTCCCCCACCAAGCCTGTCCTCTCTCTCTGAATGTGGCCGCAGCCCCTCTCTCTGGGCCTGTCCCTTTCCTCTCTGCGTCTGTCCCATGTCCCCGTCGCCCCCAGGCTGTCTCCCACTATCTGGGCCTGTCCTTCCTCTTTGGGGTTGAGTCTTTTCTCTTTCAGGGTATCCGTCCTGCGCCCAGTCTAGGTCCTCCCCGCATCTGCTCTCTTGGCCTCTGTCTCCCTCCCGCAGAGAGCCATCTCTCGCTCCTGTACCACCTCACCGCCGTGTCCTCTCCTGCCCCTGGGGCCCCTGCCTTCTGGGTGTCCGGCTGGCTGGGTCCCCAGCAGTACCTGAGCTACAATAACCTGCGGGCTGAGGCCGAGCCGTGTGGGGCTTGGGTCTGGGAAAACCAGGTCTCCTGGTATTGGGAGAAAGAGACGACCGACCTGCGGAGCAAGCAGGAGCTGTTTCTTGAAGGTCTCAAAGCCTTGGGGAAAGGAGGTAAGAGCCGGATCCCCGGGGTCTGAGCGTGGAGGGGCCGGGCCCCCTGCTCCTGGGTCCTGCTTACCTGTATGTGGGCACCCCAGGACCCTACACCCTGCAGGGCCTGCTGGGCTGTGAGTTGGGCCCCGACAACGCCTCGGTGCCTGTGGCCAAGTTTGCTCTGAACGGCGAGGATTTCATGACTTTCGACCCTAAGCTGGGCACCTGGGATGGGGACTGGCCCGAGACTGAGACCATCCAGAAAACGTGGATGCAGCACGCCGGAGCGGTCAGCAAGGAGAAGACCTTCCTGCTCAACTCCTGCCCGCAGCGGCTGCTGGGCCATCTGGAGAGGGGCCGTGGGAACCTGGAGTGGAAGGGTGAGCAACCTCCAGAGGGGTCCCTGGTCCCCACGGAGCTCTCCGCCCCCGCACCCCCATCCTCAGCCTCCTCCTCTTCCCCCAGCCTCTTCCCTGGCCTCCTGGCCTCCACTCTTCCCCAGTGCAGCGCCTCCCCGACGTGTCCCAGTGGGTCTTTCCACACCCAGAGCTGCCCCCGTTGCTCTCCCACACACAGCCCTCCCCTGGAGCTCAGAGCCTTCTGGACAGAGCCAAATTCCTCAGCCTGGCCTGGAGGCCCCGAGGGGCGGTGGCCTCTGTCCCTCCCCTCAGCCTGCACCTGCTTGGCTCAGGCAGACAGGCTCCCCCAGAGTTTCTCGAGCCTACGTCAGCCCTCACCTCTGCCCTTCTCTATCCGTTCCTCTGGTGTCACAGCCGGGGAGGTTTTCCTGTGGCCCATGAGGCTTTCCGCTTGCCTCTTTTGGACCCCCACGATGCCTTGCCTGGCCCCCCCTTAAACACAGAAACAGCCCAGCTGTACTTCCGTGCATGGCCGGGGGATTCTCAGGGGCTCTTTTGTCCTCAGTGTCCCCATCTTGCAATCCCAGCTTCCATCCTGGCCCTCCGGACAGGCCATGCTCTGCCTAGCAGCCAGAGGAATGTTTTGAAACATAAATGAGCTCCTAGCCCACCACTGCTTAAAACTATTAGCTTTTCTCTAGCCTCACAGTATAATGCTGCCTCTACTCTGTGACCCACCAGTCCCCATCAGTGGCTGGGCCTGGCTGCTTTCAATCACTATAATTCCACAACACCCAGCCATGCTGGCTTTCTCTTTTCCCTTTCTCCAACTGGCAGGTTCTTGCCCTCCTCAGGCCCTTTGCACCTGCTGTCCTGTCTGCTTACAATTCTCTTCCTTGGGGTCCTGCCATGACTGGGTCCTCCCTGATCAGCCTGGTTAAAGTGTGTCCCCATACCACCCCCATTACTGTCTCCCGTGCCACTGTTTTGTCCATTCATTCACTATAGTGTCTTTGTTTTTTCTTTTTCATTGAGGTGTAATTCACCTACCTAAAGTACATTGCTTATGTTTTGTTTTGTTTTGTTTTGTTTTTACATTGCTTATGTTTAATGGACGCCTGTGTACCAAGATCTAGAACATTTTCAGCACCTTACAAGACTTCCTTGTGTCCCCTCCCATTCCATACCTCCCAAGGGGAACAGCTGACTCAATTTTTATCACCATGGCGTTGACTGATTTTGAACTTCAGATGACCGTAAGCGTGAGCCCGTTTGCGTGTGGTGGTGTAGGCCCCAGATTAGCTATAGCAGGTAGAGCTAAACACTTCGCTCAAAGGGGTTGAGCCCGTTTCAGAGTCCCACCGGCTGTGTTTGAGAAGTCGAGTTGCTCCACAGGCTTGTCAGAACTTGATATCGTCTGTCTTGAGTTTGAAGCATTCCAGTGGGTGTGTGGTGGTGTCTTACTGTGAAGCATTTTACATTTCTGTGATGATAAATGAGCATCGTATACATGATTTGGCAAAATCTGACAAAATCAGATCAGTGAGGAGGCGCCTGGGTGGCTCAGTTGGTGAAGCCTCTGGCTCTCAGTTTCAGCTCGGGTTGTGATCTCGGGGTCATGGGATCGAGCCCCGCACTGGGCTCCATGCTCAGCAGGGAGTCTGCTTGGGATTCTCTCTCTCTCTCTCTCTCTCCCTCTCCCTCTTCCCCCTTCAAATAAATAAATCTTTTAAAAAATTCAGGTCAGCAAGTTGATGACCAGTGACAGGGAACTTCTTCACGTTATTGACAGTTGAGTGTCCACTCTTTTGGAGTGGCTGTGTGAGAGTTTTTGCCCATTGTTAAATTGGAATTTTTATCTCTTTTTCTTATTAGAGTTCCTGATATATTCTGGATATGAATCTTTTGGCTAGGTCAGATGGTTCTATTGGAAATAACTTCTCCTGGTGTGCAGCTTATCTTTTCACCCTCTTGATGAAACATTTTTTTTTTAAGATTTTATTTATTGATTTGACAGGCAGAGATCACAAGTAGGCAGAGAGGCAGGCAGCGAGAGAGAGTGGGGGGAGGAGCAGTCTCCCCGCGGAGCAGAGAGCCCAATGTGGGGCTCGATCCCAGGACCCTGGGATCATGACCTGAGCTGAAGGCAGAGGCTTTAACCCACTGAGCCACCCAGGTGCCCTTGATGAAACATTTTAATGAACAAAAGTTCTTAATTTTTTTTTTAAAGATTTTGTTTTTATTTATTTGACACACACACACACAGAGATCACAAGTAGGCAGAGCAGTGGGCAGAGGGTGGGGGGGAAGCAGGCTCCCTGCTGAGTAGAGAGCCCGATGCAGGGCTTGATCCCAGGACCCTGAGATCATGACCCGAGCTGAAGGCAGAGGCTTTAACCCACTGAGCCACCCAGGCGCCCCAAAAGTTCTTAATTTTAATGAAGATCAACCCATCCATCTTTTCTCTGTAGCTTTTGTGTGTGTTCTCTTTAAGGAAATCTTTCCTCTCCCAAAACTATGAAGGTTTTCTTCTAGGTCTTCTAGAAGCTTGGTTGATAAGTAACTTTTTCATGTAACTGTGATCCGTCTTGAGGTAATTGCGTGTGATGGTGTGAGGTAAGGGGTCAAGGTTCATTTGTCCCTCGAGGATCTCCAGTTGACCCAGCATCATTTGTTGCAAGACCACCTTCCTGTCTCCTCCACGGAGTTATAGGGGAGCCTTTTTCCTAAATTAAGTGTAGATGTGCTACTTGTTTTTGTTCGTTTATTTGTTTGTTTGTTTTAAGAATTCACCAATGACGTCACCTGGGCCTGGACTTTTATTGTTGGAAAGTTTTTAAGTTATGGGTTAAAATTATTCAATCATTGTAGGACTACTCAAGTTTTTTATTTCTTCTTGTGTCAGTTTTGGAAGGTTGCATTTCCTAGGAATTTGTCCAGTTCATTTCAATTTCAAATGCACTGGTATGACGGTTTTCATAACATCTGCTTACTATCTTTTTTTTTTTTTAAGATTTTATTTATTTACTCGACAGACAGAGATCACAAGCAGGCAGAGAGGCAGGCAGAGAGAGAGAGGGGGAAGCAGTCTCCCTGCTGACAGAGATCCGGATGTGGGGCTCGATCCCAGAACCCTGAGATCATGACCTGAGCTGAAGGCAGAGGCTTAACCCACTGAGCCACGCAGGTGTCCCCCTTCTTACTATCTTTTAATGACAGTAGGGTCTGTTTTATTTTCTCTCATCACAACACTTTCACGGTCTGTTTCCTTTTCATTTATTTGCACACAAATATTTATCTCTCTTCCCTCATTAGAACATAAGCTCCACGAAGACAGGGACTTTTTTTTTTTTTTTTAAGATTTTATTTATTTATTTCACAGACAGAGATCACAACTAAGCAGAGAGGCAGGCAGAGAGATGAGGAAGCAGGCTCACCACTGAGCAGAGAGCCTGATGCAGGGCTCGATCCCTGGACCCTGAGATCATGACCTGAACTGAAGGCAGAGGCTTTAACCCACTGAACCACCCAGGCGCCCCAAGACACGGACTTTTGCTTAAAAAGATTTTATTTATTTTTTTGAGACTGACACAGAGAGAGAAAGAGAGAGAGCACTAATGGGGGAGAGAGAGAGAGGGAGAAGCAGATTCCCTGCCAAACAGGGAGCTGGACACAGGACTCAGTCCCAGGACCCTGGGATCATGACCTGAACTGAAGGCAGATGCTAAACCAACTGAGCCACCCAGGCGCCCCAAGACAGGGACCTTTGTCTTCATTGCTGTGTCCTGGGTGCGTAGAAGAGTGTCTGGCACATGGATGATGTTCAGTGTGTGTCTGTTGTAGGAAGGAATGGATGAGTGGTGGATATCCTTACTGTGGATAGGTGGGGGTCCCCAGCCCCTCAGGAATGTCCCTTTACCTTTGCCACTCTATCCTCCAGGCTCAGCACAGTGCAGGGGACAGGGCGGGGCCTGCTGGCTATGGTGGAAGGAATGGAGGCTTCTGTACGTCCTTCCCAGGCCCTCACCGGGTCTGGCCCTAGGGGTTCATGGGCTTGGGGCTTAGGTCTGTCTGCCTGTTTGTCCGCAGAGCCGCCCTCCATGCGCCTGAAGGCCCGACCTGGGAGCCCCGGCTTTTCTGTGCTCACCTGCAGTGCCTTCTCCTTCTATCCCCCGGAGCTACAACTGCGGTTCCTCCGGAACGGGCTGGCTGCGGGCTCCGGAGAAGGTGACTTTGGCCCCAATGGCGATGGCTCCTTCCATGCCTGGTCTTCATTGACGGTCAAAAGTGGCGATGAGCACCACTACCGCTGCGTGGTGCAGCACGCCGGGCTGCCGCAGCCCCTGACCGTGGAGCTGGGTAAGGTCCCGCGGAGGCATGGTACTCCCCGTCTCTGGCTGCCTTGCGACCGCCTTCCGCCCGGCGGCTGCCGGTCTGCCTTCCCTCCTGCTGCTGCTGCTGCTGCTGGCCTCACTGGGTCTGTCCACCCATTCACCGCTCTGGACAGCCGCCCGATGTTCTACTGCCTTCCCTCCTGCTGCTGCTAGTCTGACCATTCGTTGTCTGCTGCTGCCAGTCGTCCCTCAGCCACGGCCAGTCCTCTGTGAATCTGACGGGCTACTGCTCTGTGCCCACCCTTGCTCTCCGTGTCAGACTACCATGCACCCTGCTGCTACGGGTCGCTTGGCCAGTGGGACTGGGACTCATCTTGGCTCTTCTATGCGAAGCAGGGGCGTCCTGCACAGACCTAGAACATCAGCTGACCGGCGTTCCCTCTGTCCACACCCACTCCCCAAAACCTGATGCTGCGATCTCTGTGGTTGGGAGGGACTGAGAATCCCCAGGCTCTGGCCCTGGCTCAGATGGGCCGGAGGGTTCCCTTTGCATCTCACGTCATTCTCTGGCTGCAGAATCACCAGGCAGATCCTCGGTGCCCGTGGTCGGGATCGTCGTTGGCTTCTTACTGCTCATGGCAGTGGCTGTAGGAGGAGCTCTGCTGTGGAGGAGGATGAGAAACGGGCTTCCAGGTGGGGAGCGGGAAGAGGGAAAGAACTTGGAGAGGGACAGACCTGGAGTGGGGGCGGAAGGGCGGGGATCTAGACAGAAAGGAACAGAGACATGGGAGGTGGTGGGACAGGAGGGAGGAAACAGAGGCTCCGAGGGGGGACAGAAACCTGTGGAGGAGGACAGAGACTGGGAAAGACAGACAGACACACACGTGGGGGAGGGGCAGGCAGGAACCCCTGGGGGATTTCAGAGATTGTCTTGACCTCCCCCACCCACTTCCTCTTCCCTCAGCCCCTTGGATGTCTCTCCGTGGGGAGGACGATGTAGGAGCCCTCCTGCCTGCTCCTGGCGTGCCCAAGGATGCCGACTCGTAGCACCTAAATGCATTCTCAGCCGCTGATATCGCCCTCCATCCTGGCTACCACCAGCTAACGTAGTCAGGCCTCCTTCATGCTGTGAGACCTCCTGGAATCCTGGTATTTCTGAGCCTCCAGAAAGAGTCCTGGGCCCAATGATCTTCTGGATTTCTCCTCTTGTGTGATCTGCCTCAGTTTCCCCTCCTGATGATCATGGCTCTTTTCCACCTCCACATATAAACACGAGTTTGGGCCCGAATCATTGTGTTCTTATCATTTCGACTTTCAGGCCGGGGAGGTAGGAGAACACGTGTGTGTGTCGTAGGTGGGGTGCAGGGATAAAGAACATAAGCCCTGGGCTTCAGATCTCTCCGGAGGCAGTTCCCAGTTGTGGAATATGCCAATTTTATATACCAAGTCACGTCTCTTTCACTCATAAGTTTCACCGATATTTACCGAATGCCGACACTGCCACACATTTTGAGGAATTCTTGGCTGGAGTCGGACCTGTCTCCTTGGGTGGAGCGGAAGAGAAGCATTGTTCCCTCTTTGAGGGAAGGGGATGCCTCCTCTGGCCCCTTGGTTCCCTTCTTTCTTAAACCATGCTGACAAAGGGAAAGATAAAAATACACCTCCCGGGGCGCCGGGCCTCAGTCGGAAGAGGATGCGACTCTTGATCTTGGGGTGGTGACCTCCAGCTTTGCGTCGGTGTGGAGAGTACTTAAGTAAATAAATAAAACAAAACAACCCCAAACTCCAAAAAACCCCAAACCACCTCCCAAGAGGCTTGGGGAAATAGTTCGGCGGGACCTGGTCGGTGGTCTGGCAGGGCGCTGCGATGGCTGCCGGGAGTTGTAGTTCTGGGCATCCGCGTCTCTCCCGAGCCGCCCACCCGCCTGCCCAGGGAAGGGGGGCGGAACCTCTGGGGCCGCGCTCTTCTCTGTGGACGTGGCGTCGGGGCCCGCGGCCTTCACGGAGCTCACCGGCCCCGCCCCTTGGGGTCCTTCTGAGCGCTCATTGGTCGGGGGCGGGGCCTCTGCGCTGCTGGGGGCGGGGCCTGGCTGGAGAGCCGCTAAATTGGGCATCTTTTCAGAGAAAGCAGAGCCCACTGTGTAGAGCGAAGTGAAGCTGGCTAAACTGGTAAAGGGAGGTGAGGGAGGGGGGTGGCTTCCCAGGGAGGACGGTGCGGGTTCTTTCGAGCCGGGAAAGTGGGTCCGGGCTGCAAATAACGCCTGGGGGCCTGCATGATTGCTCTCTGGACACGACCCCGCCCCGCAGTGTGCGTGGGAAGTGCGCCACGTCTAGCGTTTGAAACCCCCACCAGCGGCTCTGGGACCGGTCTGGGACTCCCTCAGAAGATTCAGTCCCTACCTCTGCTTTTACCTCTGAGAACCCCGCCCCCTTTTTTCCCACCCCCGGCCCTTCTTGAGCCCTAAACTTTGTGGCCAGCTGCCATCTCTCTGTCTTGTCTTCGGTTTCTCCGCCCCCACCCCCATTCTCCTGTCCTATCTCTGTTGTTTTTCCTGTGACCCCTGACTTTTAGCCTCCACTGCTCCCTAGGGACTGATGATGTGGCGACCATCACTTCTGCTGCTGCTGCTGCTGCTGAGGCGCGGGGCCCAGGGCAAGCCATCCCCCGATGCAGGCCCTCATGGGCAGGGGAGGGTACACCAGGCGGCCCCCCTGAGCGAGGCCCCTCATGATGACGCCCACGGGAATTTCCAGTACGACCATGAGGCTTTCCTGGGACGGGAAGTGGCCAAGGAATTCGACCAGCTCAGCCCAGAGGAAAGCCGAGCGCGTCTTGGGTAGGAGAGAGACGGAGGGGAAGATTCAGGGTTGTAATTTTTAACAGGGAAGTGAAGGGAGGCTTCAGTGAGAAGGTAATATTTGAGCCGTGTGGATATATGGGGGAATAGCACTCCAAGCAGAGGGAACTGTAAGTGCAAAGGCCCTGAGGCAGGATCGGGCCTGATATTTGCAGAACGGTGAAGCCCATGTGGCTGGAACCCAGTGATGGAAGAGGAGAATGTGGAAGGTGATGGCAGAGGAGGGAAAAAGAGGTCAGGGCCTTCAGGCCACAGTGAAGATTTCAGCGTTTCTCTGAGGGAGATGAAAGCCATGGGAGGGCTCTAAGCAGAGGGAGGGTGTGAGCTGACTTAGGTTTCAACAGAATCCTTCTGGTTGCCTTTTGGGGAACAGACTATAGGTGAGGAAGCGTCTGCAGCAGTGCAGTTGGAAGACAGGAGGGGATGATGACTAGATCAGGATGGAGAGAGTGGTACTGACTGCTGGCTGGGAGACTGTGCATGGATGGGACTGGGTGAAGGAGGGAGGGAGGAAGAAAGGCAGCGTAATAGGCTTTACATTTGGCGTAGCATTACTGCAATTCCTGGCACTGTTCTAAGTGCTCTACAAGGGTTAACTTCTTTAATCCCCACAACCAGACTTCAGGGTAGGTTCTATCATTTTCCTCCATTTTATAGAGGGGTAAACTGAGGCACAGAGAGGTTTCAGTGGCTTGCCCACGGTCACACAGCCAGCAAGAGGAGGTGATAGGATTTGAACCTAAAATATCTTGCGGTGGAGCCCACGGTCTTGACAACAGCTTGAACCTCAGGGTAGCGTGGGAATCCCGGGACTCCAGCTCCAGACTGATCAGAGCAGACACAGCCTGACGCGCGGGGGTTGCAGGGGCCGGCGATCTGGGCACAGCCGTGTCGGAGTCGACCCTGGGAACTGGGTTGCGGGGTTTAAGGACGGTGACCAAGAGGAGCGCTCCTTGTGGGCTCTGTGAGCGGTTGGGTAAGGACCCAAACCGGTGGCGGGAGTGGCCGGGGGACGGGGGAGGAGGCCTGGGAGCAGATCCGAGCGGCCCGGGAGAAGGTGCGCGAGGAACGGCCTTCAGCGGCTTCATAGACCGCACGGTGCCCATGATCCGGCCGAAGCATGAGGAAGGAACTGATGGTGGCCAAGCCCGCGGGGTTGCGGGTGATGGTCCTCGGGCGAAGCCTGAGACGGTCTGGAGGAAGTAGGGGGAAGGGGCGGGGCGCAGCACCAGGTCGGGCGGGAGGGAGAGGGGCCTGAAATAGGCCCGCGCAGCCAGGCGGGCGGGGCAGCGGGCGGGGTTGGAAGGGATGACCTGAGGACCCGCCGCGCCTGAAAGGGCGAGGGGTCAGGTGCGTGCGTGGCCGTGGGCATCAAGAGTTCAGAGAGAGTCTTGGCCCAGGGGACCAGCGGACGGGGGGTGCGATGTGACACCTCCTCCTTGCCCCCACCCCAACTCGGACAAATGGGAGAGGGGAGCAAGTAGGGCCCAGGGGCAGAGTCGGAGTGACGGGTGTGGCCCTGGATTGCTTTAGGTCCCTTCCCCCAACCAGGGCGTGTGGAGGACCGCAGCGCCAGCGGTAGACCCGCAGCGCCTGGATTGAGGGGGCGGAGCTCTGCCCTGGGCGTGGCCCGGGATTGACCGGTTTCTCCCCTCGGTGCGCGGGGCGGCTCTGGGACCGTTTTATCAACCCTATATGGGGGTGGGGGGGGGTGGGGGGAGTGTTTCAAGTGGGGGCGTGGCTCCGTGTGAGGGGCGGAGCCTGGGCGAAGGCGGGTCTCCTGGTGGGCGGAGTCTGCGACTGATGTGTGCCCCGCCCCGACTCGCAGGCGCATCGTGGACCGCATGGACCGTGCAGGGGACGGGGACGGCTGGGTGTCGCTGGCCGAGCTCCGTGCTTGGATCGCGCACACGCAGCAGCGGCACATACGGGACTCGGTGACCGCGGCCTGGAACACGTACGACACGGACCGCGACGGGCGCGTGGGTTGGGAGGAGCTGCGCAACGCCACCTATGGCCACTACGAGCCGGGTACGCGGCGAGATCCCGACTCTTGCTCCCCCGAAAACACACACACTGTGACCTTGACCTTTTTGACAGCCTTATTCTGAGAACCTTTAGCCTAGGAAACAGAATCCCTAACCTTTGCTTCCAACCCTTGATCAAGTTCTACGCACTTCCAGTACTCCATCACCGGAAACTCCCAATCCCTGATCTCTGGCTTCTCACTCGTGATGGCATCCACGACCTCTGTTACCGTGACTGGGGGATCCTTGCCTAGGGACATCGACCTCCCATGTCCTGTCATCCTGACCGTTGATCTCTGACAGAACCCCAAATCTTGGGGCTCCTGGGTGGCTCAGTAGGTTAAGCATCTGCCTTCCGCTCAGGTCATGATCCTGGGGTCCTGGGATCAGTCCTGCATCAGGCTCATTGCTCAGCAGGGAGCCCGCTTCTCCTTTTTCATCTGCTGCTCCTCCTGCTTGTGCTTTCTTGCTCTCTATCAAATGAATAATATCTTAAAAACAAAAAACAAAAAACCTCAAATCCATTTACCCCGTCCCCTGACTGCGTTCCCTCTTGTCTGTCCCCATGCCCCAGCCCGGCGACCCCCACTGCTCTTGTTCTCTCCCTCCTGGACCCTCCCTCCACACTCCTCCTCCAGTCTGTCCCTCCTGTATCGCAGAGGGGTCTTCCCACCCCTGGAGTCGATCCTAATTCTCCCCTGCTCGCAGCCCTTCATGGCTCCTCAGGGTCTCCAGAAGAGACACCCAGCTCCTCAGCCCAGCCTGGCCCACCCCTCTGGCTGTGTTTTCCTGCATTTTCTGGCCAGCCAAGTGGACCCTCTGTAGTTTCCCTGAACTCAGGAGCTCTTCAAACCTCCACATTCCGCTCATACCCTTTCCTTTCTCGAAAACGCCCTTCTCCTATTCTCTGTCCTATAACCTGTGCCTGTATAACTTAAAGCAACAGTGGGTGACCTTGGGGCCCAAAGGGCCAGTGTCAACTCAGAGCTCCTTTCCTGGCTGCATGACTTCGGGCTGGTGATTTCCTCTCTGTGGAAATCCATTTTCTCCTTCATAAAGTGAGAATAGATGAAAAGACTCTCTTGACTTGCTTTTTGTGAGAATCAAATGCAATTTTGTAGGGAAAGAGCTTTGCATATAATAAGCTTTCATGACAACGTTGCTAATATAAGTAAACAATGAATATATATTCATTATTACAGGTTGGGGGGGGGTGTCTTCCTGCTCTGATTCTACTGAGCTGAATCCTTTGTCTTTTCCCTCAACCTGCCTGGCGTTCCTTCCAGTAAAACACAGCTGAGGGGCGCCTGGGTGGCTCAGTGGGTTAAGCCCCTGCCTTCGGCTCAGGTCATGATCTCAGGGTCCTGGGATTTAGCCCGGCATCGGGCTCTCTGCTCAGCGGGGAGCCTGCTTCCCTTCCTCTCTCTCTGCCTGCCTCTCTGCCTACTTGTGATTTCTCTCTCTGTCAAATAAATAAACAAAATCTTTAAAAAAAAAAAAAAAAGCTGAAAGAGATTGTCCCCTTCCCCAGGTGAGGAATTTCACGACGTGGAGGACGCCGAGACCTACAAGAAAATGCTGGCTCGGGACGAGCGGCGTTTCCGGGTGGCGGACCAGGACGGGGACTCGATGGCCACGCGGGAGGAGCTGACAGCCTTCTTGCACCCCGAAGAGTTCCCTCACATGCGGGACATCGTGATTGCTGTGAGTGGGGGCCCGAGGAGGCTGCTCGCCACTTCCCACCCACCTCCTGGGATCCGGGCTTCTGAGGTCAGGCCCCTCCCACCAGTGTTTCCCTGGGGGGAAACCTGGTTTTGCAGCACCTTCCCCAGGGAACCTAGCCTGCAAACAGACCCGCGGAGGGCGACCTCTTCCCTGCCCGTCGCCTGACCTCCGAGTGTCTGATCTCTCCTGGGTCTGCCTTCCCCTTCTTGTCCTCACCTTTGGAGTCCAGGCCCCCGGCCTGAAAACACATTCCCCAGAAGTGCCTCGGGGAGCCCCAATCCTGGCTGAACCCCTGAAAAACCCCAACCCCACACATGGAGTGTCTACTCTGAGGCCATTTCTGCTGACCCCTGTTGTTTTCTTATTCCTTTATAATTTTTTTTAAAAGATTTTATTTATTTATTTGACCGACAGAGATCACAAGTAGGCAGAGAGGCAGGCAGAGAGAGAGGAAGGGAAGCAGGATCCACGCTGAGCAGAGAGCCCTATGTGGGGCTCGATCCCAGGACCCTGGGATCATGACCTGAGCTGAAGGCAGAGGCTTAACCCACTGAGCCACCCAGGCGCCCCTCCTTTATAATTTTTGTGCCAATCCCAATTCCTTCTCCATTTTATAGTGGCAGGTTTTGTTTTTGTTTTTTTAGAGAGAAAGGGGGGAGGGGCAGAGAGAGAGGGAGAGAGAATCTTGAGCAGGCTCCATGCCCAATGTGGACCTTGACTTGGGGCTTGATCTCATGACTCGGAGATCATAACCTGAGCCAAAATCAAGAACTGGACACTTAGCTAACTGAGCCGCCCAGCTTCCCAAGTAGTGGAAGGATTTTTTTCTCCTTCATTTTTTCCCCCAACAGTTTTATTTTTATTTTATTTTAAAATATTTTATTTTATTTAAAGATTTTATTTACTTATTTGAGAGAGAGAGAGTGAGAGAGCACACACACAGGGAGAGGGAGAAGCAGGCTCCCCGCTGAGCCGGGGGGCCTGATGGGGGACTTGATCCCGGGACCCTGGGATCATGACCCGAGCTGAAGGCAGATGCTTAACTGAGCCATTCAGGCACCCTAAGATTTTATTTTTAAATAATCTCCAGATCCGATCTGAAGCTTAAAGCCACAACCCCAAGATCAAGAGTCACATTTTCTACCAACTGAGCCAGCCCCATGCCCCTGACCTTAATTTTTAGAGCAGGTTTAGTTTCAGGGCCATATTGAGCAAGGGGGGGGTCCACAGATTTCCCACACTGCCCCTGCCCCCACATGCACACCCTCCCCCCATCAACATCGTGCACCAGAGTGGGACACTCGATACAGTGGACAGACCAAAACCCACACGTCACCACCCAAAGTCCATAGTTCACATGAGGGTTCACTCTTTGTGGAAGGATTTACACCCATTTCTACCATGCCTAAATTTTCACTAATTGTTATTATTATTATTATTATTTTAAATTTTATTTATTTACTTGACAGAGAGCGAGAGAGCGCTTAAGCAGGGGGAATGGCAGGCAGAGGGAGAGGGAGAAGCAGGCTTCCCACTGAGCAGGGATTCCAAAGCATGACTCGATCCATGACCTGAGCTGAAGACAGACATTTAACCAACTGAGCCGCCCAGGCATCCCCACAAATTATTATTTTAAAAATTATTTTTAAAATGTAGTTTTGGGGCACCTGGGTGTCTCAGTTGGTTAAGCATCTGCCTTTGGCTTGGATCATGACCCCGGGGTCCTGGGATCAAGCCCCGTGTCAGGCTCCCTGCTCAGCAGGGAGTCTGCTTCTCCCTCTCCCTCTGCTCTCTCTCTCTCTCTCTCAAATAAATAAATAACATCTTTAAAAAAATAAAAAATGAAAAAATAATGTAGTTGAATGTCTAAAATAGCTAACATACTAATGTGTTTAAATGCCCAAAGGACCCCAGAAAACTGGATAACCCTCTACCTTTCCCATCTTCTCGACCCTATCCCCCAACCCCTCTCCTGTGGCTCCATTTCCACAGCTAGTGTGAGGGTCTGTGGCAAGCCTGTTAGGATCAAGGGCTCTGAGGCCAGGAGGCCTGGGTTCAAGTCCCAGCCCTGCAGCTTCCTGGCTGTGTGACCTTGGGCAAGTTACTTAACCTCTCTGGGCCCGTTCTTCATCTATAAAATTGTGGTACTGATAACTGTTCCTACATCAGGGCCGGTTGTAGGGACTAGATGAGTTAATACACGTAAACCTACAAAATTGGTGATAAATGCTCCTTACGTCACATTGCACGCACGCGTCAGTATAGCTACGGGAGAAAACTTCCAGCAGTAGAATCCCTGCTCCCACTGGGATGTGTGTTTGCAGTTGCTTCCGATATTTCTCAGGCATTTTACTGACCTGATGTGTGCACCGTTGAGGTGGGCCTTCCGGCCCATTCCAGAGGTGACTACGATCCGGAGAGGAGAGAGGTCATTAACCCAGCCTTCTCGAACCCACTAGACTCCCCACCCTCCAAGACCCAAAGTCCTTTTTTTATAGCAGATAATGTCGAAATACCTTTTACGCCCCTGAGTCGAGGTTTTTTTCTTTTAAGATTTTGTTTTTTAAGTAATCTCTACCTCCAACGTGGAACTTGAACTTACAACCCCAAGACCAAGAGCCACGCGCTCTACTGACTGAGTCAGCCGGGGGCCCCCTGAATTGAGATTATTTAACAGACCCTGACAGCGTGTGCTGTGTACCAGGAGGACTGTGGTAACACCTTGACCTAAATATTAGCCTGAGTGAATCCTCATGGCATGGGGGTGGGCTAACATCTTCATTTTATTATATTATTTTTTTAAGATCTCATTTATTAGAGAGAGAGAGAATATGAGTGGGGGAGGGGCAGAGGGAGACGAAGAAGCAGAATCCCCACTGAACAGGGACCCCAATGTGGGGTTCGATCCCAGCTCCCCAGGGTTATGACCCAAGCCAAAGGCAGACGCCTAACCAACTGAGCCACCCAGGCGCCCTACCATCTTCATTTTATAGATGAGGACACCTAGGCACAGAGAGATGGGGAGACTTGCCTGAGATCACCCAGACCAGAATTGCCCCAGCTCGGATTTGAACCCCGGCAGTTGAATCCATGATCCACACCAACGGTCAACAAACTGCCCAACCCGCAGCAGAATCCAGCCCACAACTTGTTTTCACAAATAAAGTTTTATTGGAACATAGCCACGATCCTAGGCTTCCATGTGCCACAACCAGAGAGCTGTGCTGTGTCATTTCGACAGAGACCATACAGCACAAAAACCCAGAACTATTTCCTCTCTGGCCCTTTTTGGGAAAAGTTTGCTGAGCCCTTGTCTAAACTCTTTTACATTCGTTTATATCGAGTGTCACTTAGAGGGCCCTCTGGCTGGCTCAGTCAGACTATGTGACTCCTGATCTCAGAGGCACGAGTTCAAGAGGCACACTGGGCATGGAGCCTACTTGAAAAAAAAAAATAATAACAAAAGTCACTTATAAGAAATAACAAGAATTTCAATATATAAGTGCTACAGAGTTACCACCTTTACCAAATAACAAAGGGCATTCAATTATACTTGAATTTGTAACAAGTCATATAAACCATTTTTTAAGTATAAGTATGTCCCACACAACATTTGGGATATACTTATGTTTTAAAAAAAATACCTGAAATTCAGATGTAACTGTGTCCGGTAGTATAAGTATGTTCCAGATATTGTGTGGGGCATCCTTATTCTAAAGAATTCTAAATTCTAAATTTAGAATTCTAAATTCTAAGGAATTCTAAATTCTAAAGAATCCTTATTCTAAAGAATTATTGGGGCGCCTGGGTGGCTCAGTGGGTTGAGCCTCTGCCTTCAGTTCAGGTCATGATCTTGGGGTCCTGGGATCAAGCCCCACATCAGGCTCTTTGCTCGGGGGGAGCCTGCTCCGCCCACCCCACACCGCCCGCCTCTGCCTACTTGTGATCTCTGTCAAATAAATAAATAAAATCTTTTAAAAAAATAAAGAATTATTATTTGTTCATAATTGACGTTGAAAGTTGGATGTAAGTGAGCATCCTGCATTTTTTTCTGGCAACCCTAAAATGTTGGAGCTTTCTTTGTGAGGAAGGCATAGTGGCGTGTCAGACCCTACCCCATCCTACCGTGAGTTTGAATATAAAAGTGGGAAACAGGGGCACCTGGGTGGCTCAGTCAGTTAAGTCTCTGACTCTTGATTGTGGCTCAGGTCAAGGTCACAGGGCTGTGAGATCGAGCCCCCCCCTCAGGCTCCCAGCTCAGTGGGGAGTCTGTTTCCCCTCTCCCTCTGTCCTTCACTGCCTCTCCCAAATAATAAACAAACACATCTTAAAAAGTGGGGAACAGAAGCTGTTTGCTCAAGAAGTGGAGAGAAAACCGAGAGCAGAGGTACTGAGCCTGGGTCACAGTGGGCCACCAAGTGTGTCTTGCTCTGTTGTAAAATGGAGCTGGGGTCTGGGCTCTGCTAAACAGGAAGGGGCTCCTGCCCTTGGAGAGCATTTGCTGTTGGGTGTGAGAAAAGCGTGAGGGAGGCAGGACAGGTCTTCTTGGGTGGAAGCAAGGATATCTAGGTTCTCTGACCCCCACCCACTAAAGGCAGGTAGAACCCGCGTCATTATACACCCCAGAAAGCCACCCAACCTCTACCCCTACCCGGGACAGGTTGACCCTATTGAGACTTCTCTGATGCCTGCCCATACAACCGAGCCCGAGCCAGATTCCCCGAGAAAACTTCACATCCCAGCCCCAGGGGCCCAGCCCTCCTCAGGAGCCAGCCCCAATGCCTCTCTTTCCCCCAGGAAACCCTGGAGGATCTGGACAAGAACAAGGATGGCTACGTCCAAGTGGATGAGTATATCGGTGAGTGGAAGCCGATCCCTCCCTGAGGACACCTGTCCTCCCCCAGGCAGCCCAGAGTATACCACCCATAGCAGAGCAGGGGCCCTCTGAAGTGGGGGCAGGGACGCTGCTTCAGTTCTGGTAGCCACCAAACATTAATTGAGCACCTACTGTGTGCTGGGCCCTAAAAGTATTTATTGATCACCCACTGTGTGTGGGGCCCAGCTAACATTGATTGAATACGTATATTTGTTGGGCCCAGCAAATCTTTACCAAGCACCTACTCTGTGTCAGGCCCAGGAAGCATTTATCCAGGACCTTCTGTGGGCCAGACCAAAAAAGCACCTATTAAGCACCCACTGTGTGCCAGAACCAGAAAACATTATTGAGCTCCTACTGCAGGTTTGTGGTTGAGGACACAGCAGAGAATGTCACAGACCGGCTTTCTTCCTTGAAGAGTCTGGATTATCTGCAGAATTAGGCCTCAGAGGCTACATTGGTTGGGGTTGGGGAGATTGTCTTGAGTCTGCATTTGCACAGCAAAGACTGTGTCTCCTGTAAACTCAGGATTGGAGGGCCCCTCGCGACACCCCCAGATTTCCCCTGGGCCCTGCCTCTACCCCCCTGCCCTCTGGGAGGCAAAGAATTTGGTTGAGGGGAAAGCTGTTAAACATGGATATTTGTACGAGCTGGAAAACACTTTTCTGTGGCCTGTTTTTATGGAACAAACCCTCAGGCAGAACATTTTTATTTAAGCATAATTTATCTTCCTTACATCTGTGAGAAAGATAGAAGTCTTTTTTTTTTTTTTTTTGGTCAGAAAAAATTCAGGGGTCATCACTGAGTCACACACCTTGTTGCCACAGGCGAGGCTCTGTTCTAAGTGGCGAGCAGCTTGAAAATGGGCTTCATCCCCGTGGCAACTGACAAGAGGGGTGTTATCGCCCCTTTTCACGGATGAGGAAGCTGAGGCCCGAGGGGTAGATACCTGGCTGACGTGGAGCCGGATGGCAGTCCCGGCAGACCGAGCTTGAGGTCCCACCCCTGCCCCCTAGGCCTCTCCTTTCCCTGTGGGGTTCTGGGGAGACAGACATGGGCTGCACCCCAGGACTCCCCAGGGGAATGTAATTTCTCAACTGTTGGATGGTAGAGGGAAGAATATGAGCCAGGAGGGTGGAGGGGGCGTCCCGGGCTCTGACCCAGGCTGGGAGGGCAGGTGGGTGGCATGTCTGGGAAGGTGGGAGAGGTGGGGGTGCACCGTGCTCAAGGGTGTAGGTTCTAGAACAAGTGTTCTGTGTCTCCCACCTGCCACCTGCCAGCCATGGGACCGGAAATGAGTTCCTCAACCTGTACTTACCTGTACTTACCTGTAGAGGCCGCAGTAGAGGGGGCACCCGGGTGGCTCAGTAGGTTAAGCGTCTGCTTTTGGCTCAGGTCATGATCCCACGGTCCAGGGATCGAGCCCTGCATCAGGCTCTCTGCTTGGTGGGGGAGTCTGCTGCTCCCCCTGCTTGTGCTCTTTCTCTCTCTCTGACAAATAAATAAATAAAAATTTTAAAAACGGTGGGAGTAGAGTACCCAGCTCCTACAATGACATCTGGTCAACCCAGACGCCCCTGGGGGATGAATGCAGAGTGGAAGGCGGGCGAGCTATACAATGGGATGTTGTTCAGCCATAAAAGGGGAGGAAGTGGGCGCCTGGGTGGCTCGGTGGGTTAAGCCACTGCGTTCAGCTCGCGTCGCGATCTCGGGGTCTTGGGATCGAGTCCCGCATCGGGCTCTCTGCTCGGCGGGGAGCCTGCTTCCCTCTCTCTCTCTCTCTGCCTGCCTCTCTGTCTACTGTGATCTCTCTCTGTCAAATAAAATAAAATAAAATAAAATAAAATAAAATAAAATAAAAAAGGGGGGGAGGAAGTACTCATCCGCTACAGTGTGGGTAAGTCTAGTCACCTAGGTCTCACACCCCAAACCTATGTCTGACACCCCAAACTAATGTAACACTGTGTGTCAGCTACACTTAAATACAAAATTAAAACACTGTGCCAAGTGAAAGAAGCCAGACACAGAGGGGCCACACTGTTATTGTATGGAGACAGGAATTAGATTATCCATGGCCTGGGGCTGGGGTGGGGGTGGCCGGTGTAGGGGGGGTCACTTCTTAATGGGAAAGGGGTCTCCTTTTGGGAGGATGAAAATGTTTTGGATGGATGTGCTCTCTCTGTCTCTCTGTCAAATAAATAAGTCTTTTTTTTTTAAATAAAGATTTTATTTATTTGAGAGAGGGCACAAGCAGGGGGAAGGGCAGAGGGAGAGGGACAGGGAGAGAGGGAAGCAGGCTTTTATAGAACAGGGAGCCGGTTGTGGGGCTCAATCCCAGGACTCTGGGATCATGACCTGAGCAGAAGGCCGCCGATTTTTTTTTTTTTTTAAGATTTTATTTATTTATTTGACAGGGAGAGAGAGCACAGGTAGGCAGAGCGGCAGGCAGAGGGTGAGGGAGAAGCATGTTCTGCGCAGAGCAGGGAGCCCAATGCAGAACTCGATCACAGGACCCTGAGATCATGACCCCGGCCGAAGGCAGCCGCTTAACTGACTGAGCCACCCAGGTGTCCCAAGGGAGCTTCTTAAAGTGGGGTGAGCGGTTCTAAAGGTGGCTTTTTAGTATCTCCTCACCAGGCGTGCGCCCCTGTCCCAGGCAAACAGATTGACAGCCGGTCAAGGAAATGATCAACCCGTCCAGTCCCTTTCCCCCTAGCAGGGGGAGCCCCGGCTGGTCCCGCGTCGCTGTTAGCCCCATTCCGGCAGAGGAGGAGCCCGAGGCGGGAGAGCAGGGGCACTGGGCTGCGGGGGGTGCCCGCGGTCCGGAGGCGGCGGACCGGGGACAGAGCCCTGGGGTGCCCGCCAGCCCCGAACCCGACCTGACACCGCCCTTGTCGCCCGGCGCAGCGGATCTGTACTCGGCGGAGCCCGGGGAGGAGGAGCCGGCCTGGGTGCAGACGGAGCGGGAGCAGTTCCGGGACTTCCGCGATCTGAACAAGGACGGGCGGCTGGACGGCAGCGAGGTGGGCCACTGGGTGCTGCCCCCCGCCCAGGACCAGCCGCTGGTGGAGGCCAACCACCTGCTGCACGAGAGCGACACGGACAAGGTGCGCGCAGGGGGCTGCTGTGCCGGCGAGGTGGGACCGGCCAGGAGCTGCCCCGGGGCCCTGCTGGGCCTGGGACAATGAGGAATGGGGGGCGGGAGGGGGTGGTGGAAAGGGGGGGACAGACTAAGGCTCAGAGAGGAGTCTCCCAGGCAGGGCCCCTCGTCACCCCGGCTGCCCTCTGACCCTCCCTCCAGGATGGGCGTTTGAGCAAGGCGGAGATCCTCAGTAACTGGAACATGTTCGTGGGCAGCCAGGCCACCAACTACGGCGAGGACCTGACACGTCACCACGATGAGCTCTGAGCCCGCCCCCCACGTGGGCGCTACAGCCTTGTAGCCCCAGGGGATGACCTGAGGAGGGCCCCCCCCCCCGTGACCAGGCCGCCCCTCCCCATCTGGACCTGCGGGGGTGTGGACACCCGCATCCAAGTCCCTCTGCCTCTGAGCTCTCAGGGACCCACCAGGTCAACTTCTCCGAGACACTGCAGCCCCTCCCAGCCCTTCCCATGCTGCCCCCGGGGGTCTCGTAGACCCCAAGGGCGAGTGAACAATCCATTTCTCGCTGGCAGAATCACCCAGCCCAGACCAGGGAGGGGCTCCCAAACCAAGCTCAGCCTCCAGGAGCCTCCACCGGCCACCCCAGTGCCCCATCCCAGCCTCACACCACACAGCAGAGAAACACCCGCCCCCCCCCCTTTGACTCGCCTGCGGGCACTGCCCCCAGAATGCCTCCTCTCTGCCACGGAGGCAATAAACTCCAGTGCTGGGGCCTTGTCTGTGTGTCTCTTAGAGGGGGACAGGGGCCTCAGGGAGGAATCGGGGGCTGTGGCTGGGCGTTGTGGGGACTGCAGTGCTGAAGGAGAGATCGGGCATTTGGAAAGGGGGCTCGGGGCGTTAGCAGGCTTTGAGGGCACTCCTGGAGACGGAAAGTAAAACTGGCAGGCTGGACCCAGCAGTGAGCAAGCCAGACAGAAGGTTCTGGATGGTGCAGGAAGGCAATGCTCTGTTGAGTGCCCTGGAGGGGCTGTGCTGGTGAACAGAGGTTGAAGCCCTGGGGAGATCCAGAGAGAGAGAGCCGGCAGGGCAGAGGGAACAGAAAGGGCCCTGAAGCCAGTGTGTGTGTGTGTGTGTGTGTGTGTGTGGACCAGCCAGCAGGCCAGTGTGGCTGGAATGGAGTCAGCAAGTGGAACCGGTGGGGAGGTGACTGAGAGCAGGTCATACAAGGTCTTGGGGACAGGTCCTCAGGTCCCTTTGTGGTGGGACAAGATCGCTAGAGGCAGAGACCCAGAGAGACAGAGACAGAGTTTACTCTCAGGGAGCTGGGAGTTCCTGGGGGGTCCTGGGGAGAGGAGTAGATGTGACCCATGAGCCGTCTTGGGTTATAGCAGAGTCTCTTTACTGCTGAGTTGAGGTGGGGACAGAAGGACGGATATTATTCCTCCTGCAGCCCCATGAGACCCACTTGTCAAATTCCCCTCTAGAGGGGCGTCCGATGGCTCGGTTGGTTTCATGTCTGACTCTTGATTTTGCGCAGGTCATGATCTCAGGGTTGTGAGATCGAGCCCAGAGTTGGGCTCCACGCTCAGTGGGGAGTCCGCTTGAGGTTCTCTCCCTCCCCCTGCCCCTCCCCCACTTGCATGTGCTTGCGTGTTCTCTCTCGCTCTCTCTTTTTCTCAAATAAATAAGGGGCATCTGGGTGGCTCAGTGGGTTAAGAGTATGACTCTTGATTTTGGCTCAGGTCATGATTTGGGGGTCATGAGCTGGAACCCCAGGTCCAGCTGTGTGCTGGGCATGGAGCCTGCTTGAGATTCTCTCCCTCTCCCTCTCCCCTGCCTCACCTCTCTCCCTCTCTCTAGAGGGAAAAAAAAGTATCAATGTTGGCTTACCAGTTATAACAAAGTACCACACTAAAGCACTATGCTAATAAGAAGGGAAACTGGGGGTAGGGGGTAGGGGGTACACCTGGGAAGTCTCTGTTCTTTTCTCTCATTTTCTGTAAACCCCAAACTGCTCTTAAAAATAAAGCCTGTTTGGGATGCCTGAGTGGCTCAGTTGGATAAGGATCTGCCTTCTGCTCAGGTCATGATCCTAGAGTCCTGGGATTGAGTCCCATTTCGGGCTCCCTGC
The DNA here is from genome assembly GCF_963455335.1 of Martes martes. Taxonomy (NCBI): domain Eukaryota; kingdom Metazoa; phylum Chordata; class Mammalia; order Carnivora; family Mustelidae; genus Martes; species Martes martes. Next base: position 51,727,924 of record NC_137905.1, read on the forward strand.
TCAGTGAGGAGTCTGCTTCTCCCCCTGCCTGCCACTCCCCCTGCTTATGCTCTCTCTCTGACAAATAAATTAAAAATTAAAAAAATAAAGCCTATTGGTTAAAAAAAATCATAAGTAACTAAAATAGAAAAGAAAATATAAGTCAAATAATAAATCTCCCTTGTTTGATGTTTTTTATTTTCCTTCTTGGGGAAAGAGATGGGAACAAGCCAGGATGAGACTGTAAACATATAGATCAATGTGGGGAGAATTGGCATCTTAACAGTATTATATTTTCCAATCCATGAACATAGTATATTTTTTCTGGAGATACAAATGTTGGCATTCTCTCAGCAGTGTTTTGTAGTTGTCAGAGTAAAGGTGTTAAATCTTTTATTAAATTTATTCCTAAGTATTTTCTGGGTTTTAGGGTATGGCAAATGAAGTTATTTTTAAATTTCATGTTCCAATTTCTTGCCTCTACAATATACAATACCATTATTTTTTTTTTAAAGATTTATTTATTTATTTGTCAGAGAGAGAGAGGAGCGAGAGTGAGCACAAGCAGACAGAGTGGCAGGCAGAGGGAGAAGCAGGCTCCCTGCTGAGCAAGGAGCCCGATGCGGGACTCGATCCCAGGACGCTGGGATCATGACCCGAGCCGAAGGCAGCTGCTTAACCAACTGAGCCACCCAGGCGTCCCACAATACCATTATTTTTGTATAAAAACCTTGTAACCTGTGAACTTGCCAAAATCGTTCATTCATAACTTGTCATTATTCATTCTAGAATTTCTATTCTATTTTTTTAAAGATTTTATTTATTTATTTGACATAGAGAGAGCGCAAGCAGGGGGAGCAGCAGAGGGAGGGAGAGAATCAAGTTCCCTGCTTGGGGCTCGATCCTAGGACCCTGGGATCATGACCTGAGCTGAGGGCAGATGCTTAACCGACTGAGCCAGCCCGCTGCCCTTATTCTGTTATTTTTCATTGTTTTATTTCTATACCAAGATTTCTTCTTATTCAGTAGAAACATACTTTCTTTTAGGTTCTTGAGCATAGTTATAACAACTATTTTTTATATCTATTTTTTTTTCTTGTTCCAAATTATATGGGTCATTTTGGTGTTGGTCTCAGTTAACTGATTGCCTTTTCTCTTGAGAATGGGTCATATTTTCCTACTTTTTTTTTTATTGCAATGTTAGAGTGTATCCTGGATACACTGTAAAAAACTCTGGAGTCTGTTATGTTTCTCTGAAGAGCATCAATTATTTTTTTTCTTGAGCAACCCATTAACTTGGTAAATTCCAACTGTAATCTGCAAAACTCCCTCCTTTAAAATTTATTCCTCAAATGTTAGTTGACATTTTTTAAGCTTAGCTGGGCTGTTTGGAGGGTACCCCATGTGGGTGTGGCTCTGGAGGTCAGCTGGATATTTGAGCAGAGTTTATATAAAAATATTTGGAGTGTCCCCGTGCTGGATCTCTTTTCTAGATTTATACCTTTCCTGTTGCTCTGCTATTTCACGCCAGGAAGACTGGATCTTTCCCTGGTGTTTTAGTTTTAGCTGCCCCTCTCAGCAGGGGCTAGAACCTGCCCCCTCTTTCTTCTTAAGCAGGCTCCACTCCCAGCGGGGAGCCCGATGCCCTGCTAGATCTCAAGACCCTGAGATCTTGGCCTGAGCTGAAATCAAGAGTCGGGTGCTCAACTGACTGAGCCGCCCAAGCGACCCATTTCTTTTTTTATCGAGTGTCAGTTTCCCTCCAGTTTCTGGTTGCTTCCCCCTCCTCAACTTTCCAGGGCCTTTAGGTAATTGTTTTCTGTTTTATCCACAGTTTATAATTGCTATCTACGATAGGGTTGGAATGTGAATCCCTGTGTGTCTGAATCCAAGCTTTTAATTATGGTAATGTACTGCCCCCTAGTGGCTGGAGGTGGAGAACTGGTTTATGAAAGCCTGGGATAAATTTGTAGATCTCTGGGGCCGCGTGTTTGAAAACATTTCGGGTTTTAACTTTTTTTTCTCTTTTCAAATTTTCATTTAAATTCTAGTGAAAAACATTTTTCTAAATTCAAAATAATCAACAAATTACTTGTGCGGAACAGCTTATGACGGAAAGCCGAACAGCACCCTGTCACCCTTAGTGCCTCTCCCCAGTTTTTTGGTTGGGTTTTGGGGGTGTTTTTTTTGTGTTTTTTTTTGTCTTTTACACATTTTGCTTATTTTTAAGTTTTGGCAATAAACCTATAGGATACAAAATTCTAAATGTACAAGATGTTATATGCTAAACATGAGTTTCTTCCACCAAGTTCGCCTCCTCACAGGCAGCCTGTATTTCTTTCCAGGGAGAAATTTACATAGATTTAGGCAAATATGTACAAACTGTTTTTCTTTTTAATAGAAAGGATAGCAGATGACTAACAATATTTTTTTAACCTTTCTTGTTTCACATAACAATTTTTTTTTTTTAAAGATTTTATTTATTTATTTGACAGAGATCACAAGTAGGCAGAGAGGCAGGCAGAGAGAGGAGGGAAGCAGGCTCCCCGCCGAGCAGAGAGCCCAATGCGGGGCTCGATCCCAGGACCCTGAGATCATGACCCGAGCTAAAGGCAGAGGCTTAATCCACTGAGCCACCCAGGCGCCCCACACATAACAATTTTTTAAAAATCAGAATCCTCTGATTTTTAACTTTCATAATTTATTTTTTATTGAGATAATAAAGACTATATATTTAAATGTATTTATTTAAGTAATCTCTACACCCAATGTGGGACTCAAACTAATCGCCACGAGGTCAAGAGTCACATGCTTCCCAAACTGAACCAGTCGGCAGGGGGGAGGGTGCCCTGGGAATATATTTTGAAGACTATTTCAATTCAACCCATAAAGAACTCACTAGTTCTCCAATGACCACCACTGAGGCCGTTTCCAGTCTTTTTAATTTTGTTTAAAGATTTTACTTATTTATTTGACAGAGAGGGACACAGTGAGAGAGGGAACACAAGCAGGGGGAGTGGGAGAGGGAGAAGCAGGCTCCCCCCTGAGCAGGGAGCCTGATGCAGGACTTGATCCCAGGACCCCAGGATCATGACCTGAGCCAAAGGCAGACACCTAACTGAGCCACCCAGGCGCCCTGTTTCCAGTCTTTTCTAAACGATGTTGCACAGAAGACTCTAGCATATCTGGAATTTTCCATGAGTTTAATTGCAGATAAGTTCCTAGAAGTGGAATTTATGAATTTGGTGGACGTTGCCAAATTGCCAAGCACATCTCTTTGTTATTGCTGTGAATTTCAGTAAGTTTTTATGGGAGTATAATATACTTGATGTCCGCAACTCAAAGTGTTGGGTGAAATGAACTTTTACAAACCGTGCACACGCACTTGTAGCTAGTATTCGGTCAAGAAGCAGAATATCATCTCTCAGTCCCTAGCAGGGCCCAGACAGGGCTTCCGCAAAGATAACCACTATCTTGATGTCAAACAGCACAGTTTTGCTTACTTACTTTAGAGAAGCGGAATCACGCTGCCTGGACTCGTCCTAGGGAGATGATTCCTTCCTTTTCACTCCACTGTGTGTGGCCCACAATTCATCTAGTCTGTTCATAAGCTTTTCAGTTATTCCCAGATACAGGGATTGCAAACAGAGCTGCTGTGAACTTTCTTCCTTCCTTCCCTCCCTCCTTCCTCTTTCTTTTTCTTACTTTCTTTCTTCCTTCTTTTCTGTTCTCTCTTTCTCTCTCTCTTTTCTTTTCTTAGGAAAGTAAAGCTACCAAACCCAGGCTTTATATATATATATATATGTGTGTGTATATATATATATCATATATATGATATATATGATATATAATATATTATTATATTATATTATATATAATATATACAATATATAATATATATGATATATATTATATATATTATAAATTATAGATATATATAATTTTTTAAAGATTTTATTTATTGGGCGCCTGGGTGGCTCAGTGGGTTAAAGCCTCTGCCTTCAGCTCAGGTCATGATCCCAGGGTCCAGGGATCGGAGCCCCGCATCAGGCTCTCTGCTCAGCAGGGAGCCTGCTTCTCCCTCTCCCTCTGCCTGCCGCTCCCCCTGCTTGTACAGACACACTCTCTGTGTCAAATAAATAAATAAAATCTTAAAAAAAAAAAAAAGGATTTTACCTTTAAGTAATCTCTAAAACCCAACATGGGGCTCAAACTCAAGAGATCAAGAGTCACACGCTCTTCTAACTTGAGGCAGCCGGGCGCCCCATACTGTGAACATTCTAGTTCGTGTTTTCTTGGGCATGTGTGTGCGTCTGTTGAGTGCGTATGTCAGCAGAGTGAGATCGCGGGGCCACGGGATCCACGTATGTTAAGCTTTGGTGCGTTTGGCCAAATCCCTGCTCCAGTTTTCATGCCTGCCAGCGGGGTCAAAAAAAAGTCCTGTTTTCTCCAGAAGGAAATTCTGAACTGTTTCTGTTTTCGGTTCTTTCTTCGGTGGCCCCCACATGTCTAGATCAGGGTGGTTTGAATCCGCGTGATTTTGAAAGCAGCCAGGGAGAAGCAACTAGTGTTGGGCCTCTAATGGTGTCAGATCTTCCTTTTTTTTTTTTTTAAGGCTTTATGTATTTATTTGATAGAGAGATCACAAGTAGGCAGAGCACCATGCGGCAGAGGGAGAGGGAGAAGCAGGCTCCCCACAGAGTAGGCAGTGAGCCGGGGGGCTGGATCCCAAGACCCAGGATCATGACCTGACCTGAAGGCAGATGCTTAACCAACAGAGCTTCCCAGGCACCCCAGATCTTCTATTAAAAAAAAAAAAAATCGTAGCGGTGCCTGGGTGGTTCCCTCAGTTTAAGCGTCTGATTCTTAATTTCGGCTCAGGTCATGATCTCAGGGTTGTGAGATCGAGCCCCGCATGGTGCCCTGAGTTGGAACTTAAGATTCTCTCTCTCCCTTCCCCTCTGCTCTTTCCCCTGTCACCCGTCTCTTCCTCTCAAGAAAAAAAAAAAAAAAGAAAGAAAAAAGAAAAAGAAAAGAATTTCAGTTTTCTGTGCCCTCCGTGAGCCGGTTGAGGCTGGGGCCCCTGTAGGAACGCGCTGCCGGGGGTAAGCCCTGCCTCCCCTTTCTTGCTCTCAGCTTTAGACCAGTGTCTCTGGAGCCTCTGCTGAGAAGAGGCATCCTTTTTCCCCACTTCTCTCCCTCCTGCTGCTGTAGCTGAAGCTGTGGTCAGACTCTTGCTTCCTCTCCTTGTCACCTTCGAAACCTCAAAGGAAACTGCTTTCTTGGAGCGAGGACTTGGGCACATACCCCATCGCCTCCTCCCCACAGGGGGTGTCTCGAAGGGCCCGTGAATCAGTGGGATTTGGGTTCCTCGTGGAAACAAAGTTGCAAGACTGGGAATCCTTGAAGCTTTTATTTTTTTTTTTTAAGATTTTATTTATTTGACAGAGAGAGAGAGAGAGATCACAAGTAGGCAGAGAGGCAGGCAGAGAGAGGGGGGAAGCAGGCTCCCCACCGAGCAGAGAGCCTGACGTGGGGCTCTATCCCAGGACCCTGAGATCATGACCTGAGCCAAAGGCAGAGGCTTTAACCCACTGAGCCACCCAGGTGCCCCAATCACTCCTTGAAGCTTTTATCCGGGGTATGGTCTGAACACACATGAGCAAGATGGGAGTCCCTGAGGGGGCTGAGAGAACCAGAGGGACCCAGGGGTGGTTGTGGCTCTTGAGAAAGAGATTGAGGATTGGGGGCATTTAGGGACCAAGGGGATGACTTTATAAATACTCTGGGTAGAAACCGTTAGGTGGGAGTTTGTTAAGGGGGAGAGGTTTCTGGGGTACCAGTGTGGGATTACCTCGGGGAGGAAGGGCTGGGGTGGGGAGGTCTCTGCAGGTGGCTGACTTCTAACTGAACTTGGCTTCTGCTACAGCTTTGGGCAGTGTGACTTTGGGCAGACTGCTGACTCCGTGGGCTCTTCTGTGAAATGGGTACAAACGTCCCTCTTCCAGGACTGTGGCCAGGACTCAAGAGAACTGTAGTTTGACAGGCCCTTGAAGGAGCTCCTTGAACGGCAGCTGCAACCAGTTTCCAGGGATTGGGGTCCCAAGAGTAGGGTGTGAGGCCCCTTAGGGACAAAAGGAAGGTTCTAGAAGTGTTTGAGAGCAAATTCTGGGTGTGGGGGGGCTCCCCAGGGTGCAAGGACGACACCGCCCACCCTCCCGCTCCAGCCTTCCTCCACCGCCAGAGGGGCTTCAGCAAAGGGCAGTGAAGGATACTTCCTGGCCCCCTGAATTGGGTCTGGGCAATTAGATGAGACCTTTTACTTTTACAGAAGTGAAAAGGTCGAGCTTGCTCGCTGAACAGAATGGTATGTGCACTGAGAGGTCACGTTGGTTGAAAACACTGAGGTGTGTACCTACGTGGAGAAAGATCTGGAAGGATCTGCTCAGGGAGGCAGGAATGTGAAGGCTTGATCTTTCTGATCTCTGCCTGACTCTATGCTCTGCCTCGCACACTGCCCGGGGTTGCTTTTGGGAGCCAAGGGTCACTAAAAGCAAAGCTCTGAGCGCCGCCCCTGTGCTCCCAGCCAAGCCCACTGCAGCTTCCTCGCCCTTGCAGGCTGTGCTCCTCACCCCTGCCAGGTCCCGTGCCCCCTGCAGCCTATGCAAGGCTCGGGAGGAGGGCTTTCTTCTTGCTCTTGGCCTCTGCAGTCGTGTCAGAGAGGTGGGCTCCCGACTGCCTTCTCTAGACTGGGTCCCAGGTGCTTGCTCTCAGCGCACGGCTTTCAGAGAGGCTATCCGGGAGGTCTCACCGGCTTCCAGTGTGGCATAACGCAGAGAGATGCAAGGGAATTTCTACTTAGCCTGTTCAAGTGACGCCCTCGTGCGCTCGCGCTGAAGACTGGGACTTCGGGCCACTCTTACTCGATGTTGATGCTGCACGTGTGCATTCACTCCAGGTTTTACTCCTAACATCAGACCACCTTTAACATAATTAGCCCGCACCTTCAGATTCCGGTCCCTGCAGCAGGCACAGGCCGGAGGGCTGCCCAGGGCGGGCCCTAGGGCTCCAGCGCGGCCAAGGAAGGCACCACGAGGCCAATGAGTCCCAGCCCGTTTATTTGGTCTCCCGTGCACTCAGGCCTGCATCACCGGCCTCGACTTCTCAGCCTGCAGCTTCACTCCGGAGCCCGCGAAGCCTGTACCGCCCTGGGGAGGTGGGGACAAGGCCAAGTTGGGGGCAGGTCGGGCTGCAGGGGGGTGGGAGAGTCCTAAACCCTATAAGGTAAGGCAGAACCCGGGTGGAAGGGCGCGGGCGGGGCTGTGGAGGAGGCTGGCCTCCCGGGAGGGGCGTGGTCCCGGGGAGGTGGGGGCGGGGGGCGGGGCCTCGGCGAGCGCGGCCGGGGAGGTGGGTCGCGGCTCACCCGCTGCAGCACGATAATGTCGCGGTCCGTCAGCTTCTCCCCATTCACGGGGTCTACCATGTCTTTCCGAATCAGCTTCTCCACGCACTCCAGGGTGACCACAGCCCCACTACGGTGAGCGTGAGGGTCGGGGACACCGGTCAGAGGCCCCGCCCCGACGGAGTGCCACACCCCCGAGCCCCGCCCCGCCCCCGCCCCGCCAGTCCCAGGATCCTCCCCCGGGTGACTCGCGGGACTCACGAGGGCCGCAGCACGGCGCAAGGCGTGGCGTTGCTCAGGCTATCGCGGGTCACAGCGCACACGTAGCGCTCACTGCGTGTGATGAGCCCCACGCGGTCCACGGAGCTGTCGAGCGGCGTGAAGCGCACGGGGGTCAGGTCCGACATGCGCAGCGGCTTCCCGGACATAGGGCAGGTTACGATGCGCGACTGCGCAGGACAGAAGGGAGGCAGGGTCAGCGGGCAGGGCTGGGGCCAGGTGTAGTGAAGGACTGCGGGGTGGGGGGAGATGCCAGGCAGGGAAGGGACCCTGGGGGCTTCTGGCCCTCTGGGCCCAAGTGGGCACAGGGCGCTGGGGATGCTCACAGGCTTCTCCAGCTTGGTGGCCTTGGCCTCGGGGGTCAGCGAGGGGATCCAGAAGCTGGGCAGCGCTTTGTCCTTGTCCTTGCTTGTGGGGCCTGCACTGGACCCAGGTCGGGCATCATCTGCAGGGGGAAACGGGTTGACCTGCCACACCTGGGGAGGCACCCGGCCCCGCGGGACCCCCACTCACTTGCAAGTCTCCACCTCACCTGGGCTGTTCCCAGAGGCTGCCTTGGGCGTGAAGGGGTTGAGGGGCCGGCTCACGATGGCTGCCTCCTTCTCCAGGAAGCCCCGCACCTGGTCCTGGGCCGCAGCCCGCTGCAGCTCTTTCTGCTCTTCCCGCCGGGCCCCCCGCTGCTTCTCGTAGGCCTGTGGACAGCCAGAAAAAAGTGGACTGTGCGTCTCCCTGTGGGTTGTGAGTCTGACGGTGGCTCTTCCCATTTCACAGGTGGGTAAACTGAGGCCAACAAAGGGGACAATCCTGGTGCTGTTCCCAGAGGCTGGTGACTGCCAGGGTGTGAACCTTTATTATGCTGTGATCTACGGTGTGGCTCTGCTGCCCTTGCTCGTCCTTTCCCCTCCTGCTGGGCACAGAGGTCATCTCCCATTTAGCTGGTTTTGGGACTCAGTGGCTTCTCTGTTCCTGGGCAGCAGAGCAGTCAGCTGCTTGGCAGGAGACAGATGGCCAGACTTAAACCTCGCCTCTGTCACTGATGAGCTCTGTGACTTCCAGTAAGCGCTGTGACTTCTCCTGGTCTCAGTTTCATCTGTCAAACAGTCTAACAACCGCGACCTACCTCGCAGGCTCACCGGGTTATGCAGGATGATTTTTGGAAACGCTTAAAACCTTGCCTGACACATAGCAAGCGCTCCATAAATGTACCTGTGGGCCACATTCTACTTTAGAGTGTAGGTACCACAGACCCCGTCCTGCCCTGGAGATGAGTTCCAGGAGAGTGAGGAGCAATTAACATTGGCGGAGCCTGGGCTGTGCAGATGGTGTGGGTGTGCGCGTGCGCCGACGCAGGGACACGGGGCTGAGATCTGAGACTGGCCTGCGTCCGCAACCCCGGGGGAGGGGGGGGGAGGAGAACACCGCAGGTGACTGCTGCTGGCGGGGGAGGGGTGTCTGGCGTGGTCACCGTGATGAGGGAGCACCCAGGCAGCCACTAGACCATGCGGGGGCTCACGGGCGCCGGGGAAGCCACTCGCTCAAGACAGATGGCTCAACAAAAATCAGCCCTCGGTGTTTCCGGAGGTCCGGGAAGCCTGGCCGGGAAAGGAGGGCGGCAGGCCAGCTGTGCCTCAAACACGGTGATAAACGGGGTCCTTCCTATCCACGAAAATAGTTCACCCATGGGAAGTGGGCGTGGCTCCAAGTAAAGGCCCTTTAAATTCTGATCTGTGCGCGCATCTCCCGCCTGCCCTGCGCTGCCCGATTTGGCCCCATCGGCCCATTTTGGAGCCACTGAAATGAAGGCCCAGAGAGATGAGGTGACATCAATTCTCTCAACAAGCATCCCGGAGAACCTAGGGCCAGGGCGCGGGCAAGAGATCTGTGGGGAAATGGGCACGTGTTGGCCCACAACCCAACACGTGTCAAGAGAAGCGGCGGCAAGGGCAGACCCTGGGGGGCTCTGCACTAGCAGGTCAGAGGAGGCAACTCCTGGGCTGACACCTGCGGTAGAAGGATTTAAGCGGAAGTGGGAGGGGGTGGTGCACGGGGCAGCAGGAAGAGCGAGGGAAGGCTCAGAGGGAAAAGGAACTCAGAAAGGAAGCCCAGGGTGGTTCTGCTTGTGAGCTCAGCATCAGATCCGCCTGCCCCTCCCCCGTCCTTCCCCCACCCCCATCACCTTCATCTGCCTGGCGATCTCCTTCTTCTGGTGCAAGATGTACTCCAGGATTGCCTCCCGCTCATACAGGTAGCCATCCGGGCTGTGAGGACAGGACAGGGTGAGAAGTGTCGGCTCCCTGCCCTGGGCACCCATTAACACCTCTTACAGGGAGCAGGTCACTGGGTGCTTGGCGCGGCTCCCTAACCCTAACCCTAAGGTATTCTTTTTTTTTTAAGATTTTATTTATTTATTTGTCAGAGAGAGTGAGCACAGGCAGACAGAGTGGCAGGCAGAGGCAGAGGGAGAAGCAGGCTCTGCACTGAGCAAGGAGCCCGATGTGGGACTCGATCCCAGGACGCTGGGATCATGACCTGAGCCGAAGGCAGCTGCTTAACCAACTGAGCCACCCAGGTGTCCCACCCTAAGGTATTCTTTTCCACACCCCGTGGAACACATTAGGATCACGCCTGGGTCTCGGATGAGCACACTGAGGCTCTGAGAGGTGAAGGGGCTTGCCCAGGGTGCCCCGGCTATGCAGACCCACGCATGCGGCCCCCTCCATGCAGGTCCCCAGCTCACGTGACAACAGGGTCATGGCAGGGCTGCAGAGACAGGCAGCAGCAGTCAAAGTCCTTGACGGCATCCCGGCTCAGTCGAATGTTCTGGGTCCCGTAGCCCGAGGCCGCTGGGGACAGAGACAGAGAGGATGGGGTGCCAAGAAAGGGGGAGGTGGGAGGGGGAACCTCTGAGAAACAGGCAGTCTGTGTGTCTCTGTGTTGGGACAGGGGCACAACCCACAGGAAGGTGTTCATCGGGAGGGTAAGTGACAGACAGGCAGGCTCTGTCACTGAGGTAGCCTGGTAGAGAGGCTCACCGCTGACTCCCCTCGCCCCTCTGCCCCTCTTAGGTGAGGTCACGTACAGAAGTGCCCATTACAGGGGTGGGGGGAAGGGCGTACAGGATCACACGCAGGCTCTTCCTCCTAAGTCATGACCATCCGTGGAGGGCAGGGGCAGACGTGCCCCGAAAGGTACAACCAGAGAGGTAGAGCGGGGATGGTGACTTCAAGAGACGTTTGTCCCCCTCCCAAACCCCATACCTGTGTCCTTCTTCTTCTCGTGGTAGGTGTAGACGGCTCCTGCTGTGCAGTTCTTGCCATGCCGTGTCATCCTGAGGGACGGAGGGGACAGTTGCGAGGCTGTGGTGGAGGGAGGAGGGGGCCCTCATAGCTCATCTGCCCCTGCCCCCGCCAGATGGGAAAACAGGGCATGGGTCAGGGGAGGACGTTATTTATTTATTTGTTTTAAACAAACTGCCGGACGGGTCGCAGAACAAGACTTAATGGGCTGTTTCTTCTCTGATCTGCATTTTATTTCTTTAATTATTTTTAAGATTTTATTTACTTATTTGATGGAGAGCACGCGCACGAGTAGGGGTAGGAGCAGAGGGAGAAGCGGGCTCCCTGCCTGCCGCAGGGCTCGATCCCAGCTCCCTGCCTGCCGCAGGGCTCAATCCCAGCACCCTGAGATCATGAGTCAGGCACCCCCAGGGGAGGACAGTGCTTACAAGGCATCTTTACACCCCAGAAAGGAAGACGGCATTTGACTTTGAAAAAGACCCATACTCTGCTTGCGGAAGCAGGCATTAGAGGGGGTGCGCGTGTGAGTTACTCCGAGGAGGTAGAAGGAGGATGATCTGAAATCCAAAAAAGTTCTAGCGGCAGATGAGGCTGAGTGTGTCTCCTGACACACATGGGGGAAGCGAGGGGCCTCAGAGAAGCTCCGGGCCTCAGAGAAGCTCCGTTCAGGGGTGGGGAGTATGTGTGTGCGTGCGCTTTGTGGATGCCCACAGGCTCACACAACTGAGTGCTGTCCTCTTTCTCCGGGGTGGGCGAGAGCCTCTGTAAGCAGAGGTGAAATCCACATTCTGCTCAAACAGTTGCCTAACGTTACCAATTGCACCGGAAAAAATTCACATCACTGAAACGACCCTCCTAGCAGGGCTGACTGCACACTGTGGCGGGGACAGTGGACAGGGTCAGCCGCCCAGAACACAGGCTGGTGTTTGGAACATTAGCAAAGGAAGCACGGGCGACTCTGCACTTGGGTGACGTGCCCCCAAAGACATCGTCAGAGACATCTGCACAGGAGCATGCCCACAGACGTCCACAGCGGTGTCATTTACATCGGAGGGGACTCAAAGGCAAATGGGCCTCCCTCCCTGGGAGAATGGGTGCTGACGGGCCCTGCCTGGAGCCCACCGAGCTGGTAGGATGCAACCCGCTGGACGTGTGCGAGGCATCGTGGGTGGATGTTAGGGCAATATTGGGTATGAAAAGTAAGGGGAAAAAGTAAGAAATGAAACAGGATCGCTGCCTTTTTTTTTTTTTTTTAATTCATTTGACACAGAGAGAATGAGAGAGAGCACAAGCGGGGGAAACTGCAGGAGAGGGAGAAGCAGAGTCCCTGCTGAGCATGGAGCCCAACAAGGGGCTCGATCCCAGGACCCTGGGATCATGACCTGAGCTGAAGGCAGATGTTAACCGACTGGGCCACCCAGGCGCCCCAAGACAGTACATTTTAAAGAAGACCATACAAAGGAGGGTACACACTGTGCAGATGGGGTAGGGACCGACCAGGGGCTTCAGGTTATAGGGATCAAGGACTGGGCAAGATGACCTTGAGTCCAGGGTTGGCCACCTGGCTTAAGCCTTGGCTTAATTTGGCAAAAAGTGGGAATAACTGCGGGATCTAGCTGACGGGACCGGACTGCTGTGAGAACTGCATGAGTTGCTCGGAACCCGGCACACAGCGGGTGTTGGGGAAATATTTTCTCCAGCTCTCTGGCTGCCAAGAAAGATCCAGAAGGCCGGCGTGGGGGTGGGGGTGGGGGTGGGGGCGGAACCGAGGGCTCCCAGAATGCAAAAAGCAGTTCTGTCTTTATGCCCCTCTTCTGGTTGCCTTCGGAAACTTGGCTTCCACATTCAGAACTTGAACCGCAAACCTCTCTCTGAGCCGTGGATCTCGCTCTCCCCCTACCGGCTGGCGTCTGCCCTCAGGAGCTAATTTCTGGTCTTCGGTATAGGGACAGAATAGACGCACTGACCTTAAGGATGCAGTCTGATGCGTTCTGACAAATGCATCTGTCCTCGTGGCCACCACCCCAGCGGCGGTCACAGTGCTGCCTGCAGGAGTTAACCTTGGTGAAACACGCCAACGTGACCCACAGAACCTCCTCTGACTTTCCCTCTTCCCCCAAGCTTTTGAGCAAGTGTCCAGCACCTGCTGTCTCCCCTGGCTCACCTGCCACCCGCTCCTCCCCGGGGCCCTCCTGCTTCCGCCCCAGCCCCCCACCCCCCACTGCCACTCCCGAAGGTCGCGCTGACCTCCTCCTGGACAAATTCTCCGCTCTATTCTTAGTTGTCAACTGCCTTGACCCTCTGCAGTATTTGGCACCGGGATGCTTGTCTTGTGGCCAAACAACTGGGGTTTCTACGCTCTTCGGCTTCATGGTCAGGGACACTTCCCCTCCAAAAGTGAGAGGAGCAGTTACGGGGGGAGCATCTTTTTTTTTTTTTTTTTTTAATTCGCCAGGCAATGATGGCAACAGTCTCCGACTGTTGGTCCGGGGACCCTGGTGGGGGGTTCCCTAGGATGGTTTCAGGGCATCCACAAACTATTTCCGTAATAATACTAAAATGTGTTTGTCTTTGTTTCTCTTATTCTCTCACAAGGGTACCGTGGAGTTTTCTGGAGACTGTGTGACATGAGGATGTCACTGCTGTGACCACTAACTGAATGTATGCTTTCGTGTCCTTGGGTTTTAAATTTTTTTAAAAAAGATTTTATTTATTTATTTGACAGAGAGACAGAGAGAGAGGGAACACAAGCAGGGGGAGTGGGAGAGGGAGAAGCAGGCTTCCCACAGAGCAGGGAGCCTGACGCGGGGCTGGATCCCAGGACCCTGGGATCATGAGCAGAGCTGAAGGCAGAGGCTTAACTGACTGAGCCACCCAGGCGCCCCCTAAAAGATTTTTATTTTTAAGGACTCTCAGTGTGGGGCTTAGACCCACAACCCCGAGATCAAGAGTCATATGCTCTACCATCTGAGCAAGCCAGGTGCCCCATGAATATACTACTTTCAATGGATGAATTTTGTGTTACGGGAATTGTAACTCAATAATGAAAAAAATTTTAGCATCAGTTTTAATTTCTGACACAGCAAATATTGATAGGTAGAGCTCACAAAAACGGAAGTTCTTGGGAGTCCTCAATGACTTTTAAGACATTGAGACCAAAGAGTTTAAGAACCGCTGGCCAAGGGTTGAAAGGTTGCCAGGCGGCAGGGCCAGGATTTCTCTGGAAGTTGAGCTCTCCACCCACCGCTCTGTACTGTCTCCTCATTAAGGCCAATTCCAAAATAGAAAATGGAACTACTGCCATCTGCTGTCGCTGGTGTTTCAGAGAGGAACTATCCAAAACGACAGCCACTCATCAGCGTGCCCGCTTTCCTGGGCAGAAGACAGGCTCCCGGGATCCCCCAGCTAGGAACCCACAGAGCCAGGATTCGAACCCAGGCAAGCAGGCTGTGGGGCCGCCTTCTTGACCACGTGGCAGCTGTCAGTCCTCCCAGGAAGGGAGTACAGGCCAACCCGTTCCCTTTCTGTACGGAGGCTTCACACTCCAGAGTGCATTTCTGTCTTTCAGGCCGTTTCAATTCAGACATGAATTTTCACCGGAAACCTGTGACCTCCATTTAGGCTTTGGGATTTCCCGCTGCAAAGGTACATTTGTATACCCCTTTGTTCCAAGCACACTTAAAAGCTTTCCAATAACTGAACCAAATGTTGGTGCTACGATTTAAATTAATGAACATGAGGGGCCCCTGGGTGGCTCAGTCGGTTGGGCAGCTGCCTTCGGCTCTGGTCACGATCCCATGGATCCTGGGATGGATGCCCGTGTCAGGCTTCCGAATGCTCAGCGGGGAGTCTGCTTCTCCTTCTTCCTGCCCCACCCCCAGTCCTCAGATGAATAAATAAAATCTTAAAAAACTTTAACTGAAATAAAAGAACTAGAAAATCCAGTCCCTCAGTCAAACTAGCCACTGATCCAAGTACTTTCCAGGCTCCCGCTCGAACAGCACCGTGCTGAGATGGGACTTTAAAAAAACCGTGGCCACAGTACCACTGACCCACTGACGATTCCATAATATCATCTACTATCTGTCTGGTGTTCAAATCACTGCTTCTCTCCCAGCTATCTTTTTCTGCAGTTGGTTTGCTTGAATTCTGAGCCAGGGGTCCTTAACCTTTTTGGTGGGGCCAGTGATCCCTTTGAGAACCTAGAGAATGCTTCACATCCGCTCCCGAAAATGGCATGTGTCTGGCCATTCCAGAGGTATGGAGGCTTCTGTGTTAAAGGAAAACCAAGGGTGCCTGGGTGGCTCAGTGGGTTAAGCCTCTGCCTTCTTCGGCTCGGGTCATGATCTCAGGGTCCTGGGATCGAGTCCTGCATCGGGTTCTCTGCTCAGCCGGGAGCCCGCTTCCCCTTCTCTCTCTACCTGCCTCTCTGCCTATTTGTGATCTCTGTCAGTGTCAAATAAAGAAATAAAATCTTTATTTAAAAAAAAATAAATAAATAAAGGAAAACCAAGAGGCTAATTACACTCAAGGAAATTGAAGACAGAAATAGGACACGACGTAAGCAGTACAGAGAGAGTTCCCTAAGGGCAAAAGTGAGCATGTGAGACTCTCTATTAATAATGGCTAATGTTTAGGGGCGCCTGGGGGGGCTCAGTCGGTTAAGCATCTGCCTTGGGCTCGGGTCTTGATCCTAGGGTCCTGGAATCAAGCCCCACATCGGACCCCCCTGCTCAGCGAGGAGCCTACTTCTCCCTCTCCCCACTGCTCGTGCTCTGTCTCTCTCTCTCTAACAAATAAAATCTTTTTAAAAAATAATGGCTGATGTTTAAAAAAACAAACAAGGTTGATGTTTATTTAAGAGGTTCGGTGAACCTGGCCCTGTTCTAAGCATCTTACGCATATTAACCTCACCGAATCCCACAACCACACAAACGGCTGCTGCCAGCAAGGACAAGGCTCAGAGAAGGTGTTCAACCCGCACCTGATGTTTGACCCAGGCAGCTGAGTCTGTGGCCTTGACCATCAGCCTGAGGCACTGGGCCTGACTCTCAGTGTGGAGTGGGACAGCTAGCTTATGCCTCGTTGCTCCCCTGGAAATTCTGTCCCCTTTTTCCTCCTAGACTCCACTGAGCAGCCCGCTCCTATGGGAAGCTTGTCTCTCCGGGCTGAACTAGGTGATCCTTGTGCTCTGATAATGCCCGGAGTTACCTCCAATAGAGCGGCTATCTCTTGGTATTTCTTCCTCCAGACTAGGAGCCCCTGGGAAGGATGGGCCCGGAAAGGACTCTCGTCTGGGTCCCAGCACTGTCTGGCACCTGGGAGGGCTCACACAGGTTGTGATAGGATCCGTTAGCTGCTGCCAACTCTTGATCTCAGGGTCATGGGTTTGGGCCCTGTGTTGGGCTCTGTGCTGGGCATGAAGCCTACTTAAAAAAAAAAAAAAAAAACAAAAACAGAGGGGCGACGGTGGCTCAGTCGGTTAAGCGTCTGCCTTTGGCTCAGGTCATGATCCCAGGATTCCCTGCTCAGTGGGGAGCCTGCTTCTCCCTCCCCCTCTGCCATTCCCCCTGCTTGTGCTCGCTTTCTCTCCCTCTCTATCTGTCAAATAAATAAATAAAATCTTTTTTAAAAAATTATTTATTTGAGAGAGAGAGAGAGGAGGAGGAGGAGGAGTAGAGGGAGAGGGAGAAGCAGACTTCCTGCTGAGCAGGGAGCCCAACGTAGGCGGGGCTCGATCCCAGGACCCTGGGATCATGACCTGAGCCAAAGGCAGACACTCAACCGACTGACTGAGCCACCCAGGCGTCCCTAAAAAGAAAATCTTTAAAAACAAATAAATAAGGGACGTCTGGGTGGCTCAGTCAGTAAGTGGCTGCCTTCGGCTCAGGTCACGATCCCAGCGCCCTGGGATGGAGCCCCGCATCGGGCTCCTTGCTCTGGGGGAGCCTGCTTCTCCCTCTGCCTCTGCCTGCCTCTCTGCCTGCCTGTGCTCTTGCGCTCTCTCTCTCTCTGACAAATAAATAAAGAAAATATTTTTAAAAAATAAAATAAAAACAAATAAGTAAATAAAATAAAACTGGGTAAAGGACCAGAATAAACATTTTCTCCAATGAAGACAGACAAATGGCCAATAAGCACATGAAAAAAAACACATTCCATCTCATTACTTATTAAGGGAACGCAACAGAAAAACCATAATGAGACACCAGTTCATGCCCAGTAGCGGAATTTCAAACAAAAGGTCAGAGAACCACAAGTGTAGAGAGACTGGAACCCTCATGCACCAACAGTGGGAATGGAAGCTGGGGCAGCCACTCTGGAAAAGTCTGGAGGTTCCTCGAAAGCTGAAACATATACCGTTTCATGCAGCATTTCCACTTCCAAGGGAAATGAAAACATGTCCACCCAAAAACTTGGACACAGATGTTTGTAGTATTCAGAGGAGCCAAAAAGTGGAAACAACGCAAGTGTCCATCAACTGACGAATGAATGAACTATGGTATACCTTAGACTAAGGAACAGTATTCCGCCATAAAAAGAAAGTATTGGTACATGCTACAGAATTAACCTTGAATTTAACCTTGAACCCGCATTAACCTTGAAAACATGATGCTGAATGCAGTAAAAACAAAAACAAACAAACAAAAAAAGAAGTAAAAAAAAATCCATTTATGTAACCTGTCCAGATTGGGTATATCCACAGAGAGAGGAAATAGAGTAGGAGATATTAGTGCTGGGTGGAGGGGAGAGTCGGGGGGGGGGGGGATGACAGATCATGGGTACTGGGTTTCTTTTTGGAGTGATGAAAATGTTCTAGAACTGACTGTGGTGATGGCTGTACAGCTCTCTGTATACACTAAAGACCACTGAGGGGCATCTGGCTGGCTTAGTCAGTAGAGCATGGCGACTCTTGATGCCTGCATCATGAGTTCAAACCCTACCTCGGATGTGGAATTTACTTAAAAAGCAAATGACCAAACAAACAAAACCACCAAAAAACCCCCACCACCCCACTGAATTGTATAGTTTGTTTGTTTATTTAAAGATTTTATTTGTTTATTTGACAGAGATCACAAGTAGGCAGAGAGACAGGCAGAGAGAGAGGAGGAAGCAGGCTCCCCGCAGAGCAGAGAGCCTGATGCGGGGCTCGATGCCATGACCCTGGGACCATGACCTGAGCCGAAGGCAGAGGCCTTAACCCACTGAGCCACCCAGGCACCCCTACTTTTTTTTTTTAAGATTTTATTTTAAAGTAATCTCTACACCCAAGGTGGGGCTAGAACTTACGGCCTCGAGATCGAGTTGCACACTCCTCCAACTGAGCCAGCCAGGAACCCATGAATTGTAGACTTTAAACGGGTGAACTATATAAATAAATCTGATTTTTGTTTAAAAAAAAAAAAAAGTCAGCAGAATTTGGGTTTAGCCTGTTGACCCCTGGCATGGAGATCATAAGTAAAATGAGATTACAAGGAAAAAGACAAATTCATATCCGGAAGGGGTGATCAAGAGAGTAAGTGATCCAGTTTCTTTTATAAATCAATTATGCCAAGAAGAAAAAAGGTTGGGATGGAGGGGACTGTTCTAAATTAAGAGGAATCTGAGAAACATAACAGCAATAACTTGACTAGATTTTGATTCAAACAAATGAAACTTTTTTAAAAGGCATTTTTGGCCCATGAAATTTGATTATCGACCAAGTAATAGGTCATATTCTAGAATTTTTGCTTTTGGAAAGTGTGATGATGGTATCGCGGTCATGTCAATGTCCCCTGTTTTTACACATGCATCCTTAAAGTTTTAAGGATGATATGTCACGATGGGTAGGATTTGACTTACATATTTAATTAAAACAGTATGTCAAGCCAGTATGGCAAAAAGATTACTAATCGGTAAATCCGGTGGTACGGATACTTATCATATCATACTTACCATACTTATCATTCCTTCACTTTTATGTAAGTTTGAGCAGTTTCTTTTTTAAAAATTTATTTAACAGAAAGGGGGGGGCGCACAAGCAGGTGCAGTGGCAGGCAGAGGGAGGGGGAGACGCAGACTCCCCGCTAAGCGGGGAGCACTACCCGGAGCTGGATCTCAGGACCCTGAGATCATGACCTGGGCCGAAGACAGAGGTTTAAACGACTGAGCCACTCAGGCGCCCCAAGTTTGAACATTTTCATAACAGAACGTTAAAGTAAAACGCTTTGAGGTCCAAGTTCACACCGACTCAACAGCACCGTCGGGTGAGAGCCCAGCTCGGCCGGACCCCAGAACTCCACGGACGAAGAGGTTTAAATCCTACACTAAGTAAGAGAAGGCACAGGCTGTCGAAAAGGTGCAAAGGCGGCGGCCCGCGGGGGCACAATCTTCTCGCCCTCCCTGTCACAGTCTGGGAAACTGAGGCAGGTAAGGGGTCCGTCTTCCTCAACTCCCACTCCTTAGGAACCCCCCCCCCTCCATACAACCAAGAGTCCCAGTCTCCCCTTCCTCTGGGACCCCCGGCCCACCGCCGTCTACCGTGGAATACCGACTCTCAGCAGAACTGGCGGATGGAGGCTTGGCTACCTCCAGGGGTTCCTGGGAGATGTAGTTCAGTTTCAAACTTGGAGGCCTGGAGGGCTCTATTCATGATTGACAGGGAGTCCGGAATTCGAAATCCTATCCCTGTCTCCCTCAGGACCTCAGAAGTCCAGCCCGCGGGACGGCGATCGCAGCAACACTATCCCGCCACCGCCTGAAACTCACCTTACAAATGACTCCTCGTTCCTTCGTTGCTTCTTCAACCGTGCCCCTACACCGGAAAGGAGGGCTGTTTTCCCCGCTCCGCTTCGCCCACTTCCTCCCGGCAAAAAAGACCGGAAGTACAGCTGCCCCGAGTTACCTCGTCTGACTTGGTAAATCCTCCGTTCTTCTTTCCCTCCCTCCGGAAACGGGAGTAGCAACCTGAAGGTTCCGGTTAGTGCAACTGGCGTGAATATGGGGCGCGCTTAGTATACACTAGGCATTTCCCCGGGCGGGCGGTTATCCTGCTTAGGCCCAGGCTTTGCGTCTCTCCAAGTCCGAATTTAAGGATTAACCACTTCGTCCAGAGATCGGGAAGTTTATTCCCCCAACCGTATCAATCACTTGCGACATGTTGAGAGACAATTGAGAAGGGACAATTCCTCTGTTCCCCGTTTATAAGCAGAGCAGTTGAGAAATCAGAAGTCAAACCCTTCAAATCACCTCAGGAAATAGGAACTGACTACAGCATCGCCCACCTACCCCCCAGGAACCATTTCCCGCCAGTTTTTAGCTATCTAGCTATCTGGGGACCTCGATATTTATTTCCCTAGCTCACCCAGGGAAACTTCCATCTCAGAGAGACCGAAAAGGGAAGAGGTACATATCCAATCCCCTAAGTGCCTGTACGGCGTCAGAGACCCTGGCTTCCCTCAGGACTCTCTGGACCTTGGGCCCTTCCTCCCAAGGTCCCTTTAAATACTTTGTCCCTTACCTGAGTCCCGCCCAGGGCAGGTAATCACAAACCCCGCCCCTCTGCCAGAAACCGGGATCTTGTGGATTCCCGGGAGAGGGGCACCCCTCCTGCCTCTCCCCTTCCCTCTCCCCTTTCCCCCATTCACAGCTGGCCGCAGCTGGCAGGGGAAGCCCCGATTAAAAAGGAAGGGAAAGCGCTCACAAGTCTGGGCAGGTAAGTGAATGTCCCCTGGAGGCAGAGCCTGGCTTGGGGACTCTGGCCTCTTGGCTCCCTGCCCGGCTGGGACTCAGAAGTTCCCGTCCCCCAGCCCCAGGAGTCCAGGACCTCCACTCCCTTCTCCCCCTGGACCCAAGAATATAGGCTCTTTGCCTCTCCTGCTCTTGTCTCTCCTGTAATCTTTCACCTTTTTGGGGTGGATGTGGCAATGGGCACAGGGAGAGGCAAGTGTAGGTGGAAATTACTAGGAAGAAAGGAATCCTGATCACCGATGGACGTGTTTATGGGCACCTACTATGTGCCAAGATTCATGCTGGGTGCTGCAGACATGGTAGAGGAAAAATACGAGCTCCCTGCCCCAGTCTCGGGAGGCACCCTTCTTTCGCTCAAATCCTGCTTCTGAATCTGGCAAAATCATATGACCTTGGGCAATTCTTTTACCCCTCTGTGCCTCATGTTCCTCATCTGTAAAATGGGGATAATAATAGCATGGCTGTGAAAATTAAACTGAGTTGCTACAGGGAGGCCACCTTGAACAGTAGCTCAGTGACCTGGCCCAGAATACAGGCTACATGAATGTCTGCTATGACTTTTATCACGGACCATAGCGTCCAGTCGGGGAGACCTTGCCTCATTCCCCAGGGGCTGAGGCACTTGATACTAGCTCCTGGTTTCAGGTGTTCATAAAATATGAGGGGCTACCCCTCTCTGCTACTGCTGTACCTGGGACTGACCACCTGCTCGGACACCTCACCCGGTGGGGAGCAAGACCAAGGTGAGTGTTTGTGGGATGAGCTGGTGTCCAGGCACAGACCCCCCATCCACCTTCCCCGGGCTCAGGAACCCTTGCCTCTAGTCCTCTCCCCTCCCAGGACTCCACAGTTCTCAGTCCCCTTAGGCCCGGGTTCCTCCATGTCCCCAGTCTTAGGAACACTCCATTTTTCTGTCCTTCGTGTCCTTTGGGCCCAGGAGTCTTCCTGGACTCCCCAGAGGCCCAGAGCTTTCTAGGAAGCCGTAGACGGATTCCACGAGCCAATCACTGGGACCTGGAGCTGCTCACGCCAGGGAACCTGGAACGGGAGTGTTATGAGGAGCGATGTTCCTGGGAGGAGGCGAGGGAGTGTTTTGAGGACAATACTCTGACGGTGAGAGCCTCTCCAAGCCCTGGGATGTTCTGGCCCACAATTCCCTCTACCTGGGGTCTCAGAAATCAGGGTGGGCTGGTGTCGGGGGTACGGAAGCTCCCATTGACATGCTGTCTTTCCATCTGCTCGACTTCCATCCTTTCAAGGAGCGCTTTTGGGAGAGCTACATCTACAATGGCAAAGGAGGTGAGTGGAAGGGAGGGAGGGGTGGGGGGGGGCGGCTCTCGTTCTGGGCAGCTAAGGCAGCCCTTTCTCCTGGAGGTTGATCCAACATCCCTTACCCCAAATTTGCCTCCTCCAAATCCCATGCTCCCTGAGTATGCTGGAGGTGGTTATTAGAAGAGTCCCCTCCTTTGAGACTAGAGTCCCTGCCCGAGGAGCCCACCACACCTCATTTGGAGGGAGTCTCCTGTCTCTAGGAAGAAGGAAGTACAGGTGGAGAGGGGTTACAGCTCTGGGGCCTGTGAGGCCTTGGGCTCAGAGGCGCTGACCCACCTGAGCCCAGCTTTGGGATCCAGAGCCCCAGCCCCTTCCGCAGCTTGGTTGCTAGGGGGACTGCTCCCTAGCAACGGGGCCTGGCCAGGCCAGGCCAGGTGGTGGAAGCCTGTGCTTCCTCACCTGCCCAGGCTGCCCACCCCCACCCCTTCCTGTGAGTTCTAAGGCCCCACCATGGCCGCAGTCTTGTTGCTAAGGGGGGACTGCTCCTTAGCAACCAGGCCTGGCCAGGCCGGACCAAGGAAGCCCGAAGCACTCACTACCTGGCTGGCTTCCCCTCCCCCACAGCCCCATCCCAGCCTTGGCCTGGTTACCAAAGAGGCCTCCCTAGCAACCACACCTAGCCAGGCTCAGGACCCAAGACCCACTGTCCAGGGAGGAACCCCCTGCCTGTAGCAGACGCACGCCCCCCACTTCTGGCGGCCTGGTTGCTAGGGGTGGATGCCCCTTAGCAACAAGCCCTAGGTCTGGGCGGGAGTCCTCACGCTGGAGCCTGGTTGCTAGGGGAGGTGACTACCTCACTGCAGGCCTAGCGAGGCCTGGTGGCTCCTTGAATCCACCTGGAACGTGTCAGAATCTGGAGGGCCTGCCTTCTCAGTGTAGCTCTTTGCTAAGGGGGCTAAAATCCTGGGGTTTACCATTTGACCAAAGCTCCCGACCCAGTGCTAAAGGAAGTGTCCCCAGCTGCAGACCCCGGAGGGCCTCACCAAGCTGGAGTTCTCCCTGTGTCTGCTTCCCCTCAGACAAGTGGCCTGGGATGGCCAAAGCCTCGGGTCCTAGCAAACGGTTCATCTGACTTCTAGACACCCCCAAATCTATTATTGGGGTGGGGGAAGGTCCCGAAATTCCTCCACTGATAAATGAATTTTTCATAGCTTCTGGTCAGTTCAGAAACCTTCTGTGATTCCGCCCTTTCTTCGGTGTTGAGGTCTTGGCCCTCTGTGGCCTGGGTGTGGTAAAGGGAGTATGTTCCTGAGGGAGGAGGGGTGCCAGATAAAACACAGCCCCCTACCCCCCACCCCCGCCATCGGTTAAATTTGAATTTCAAATACACACAAATGAATTATTTTAGTATAAGTATATTCTAAATACTCCAAGGGACATACACTAAAAAAAAAAATTCATTTTATATCTAAAATGAATGTTTAATTGGGTATCGTATATTATTATTTGCTAAATCTGGTGATGCTCAGAGTGGGCATTTGCTAAATCTGGTAATCTCCAGTTGCCTGCCTGAGCTGCCCACCCCCACCTTCAGTGTGTCCATTGCCCTCTTAGCAGATGGATTTTGTTTGGGGGGACTTGAGCCACGCTGTGTCCAGGGAGGGGCCTCTGTCACCATGGGGATCCTGCTGCCATATTTTTTTAGCTGTAGATGGAGTTATCCTAGATCCTTTATGTGTTTGAGCTCAATGAATTTCCACAACGCATGGGGGAGGAGTTATTGTTCCCATTTTACAGAGCAGCAAACCGAGGCTTAGAGAACCAAAAGCATTGAGTTGCTTGGAGTCACACACCTAGGAAGTGGCCCCGGTTCTGCGTTGCTTCTTGGTCTGTACTCCTCCCTCAGGGGAAAGTATTGGGTTATCGCGGTAAGTGATAGCCCCTGACACAGTGTCCCCCCCCTCCCCACTGCAGGGCGTGGACGAGTGGACGTAGCAGGCCTGGTGGTCGGGCTGACGTCTGGGATCCTGCTCATTGTCCTGGCCAGCTTGGGAGCCTTTTGGTATCTGCATTGCCGTCCGGGAAGAGGCCAGCAGACCTGTCCCCAAGAGTAAGGGGAATTCAGAGAGAAGGGGCCCAAGGGCTGGAAAGCAGGGTGAACAGAGGAAGGAGGAAGGGTGGACCTCAGGAGACAAGTCAGGGATTGGGACAGGTGGGCGCTGAGGAAGGATCTGAGGAGACCATCAGGTGGAGAGTCAGACCGTGAGACTGTGCGTGGACGGGTATTGCCGTTTGTCTGTCTGACTATATCCTCAGTACCTGGTACACAGTAGGAGCTCAATCAGTATTTGCTGCCTGGATCCATGGTACTGGGTTTTGTGTGATTATAACTGTGTGTATTGTATCTGGGGAGGCTGCAGCGTGGGGTCTCTGGGTGTCCGTGACATGTCAGTTTCTGTGGTGACAGGCTGTAGCACACGTGTGTGTGTGTGTGTGTGTGCACCTTATGAGTTGTCTAGGTATGGTTCTCAGTGGCAGGGTCCAAGAAAGTGCTCGAGTGTCAGTCTGGAAAGTATGGCCGGTCTGGGGTTTTTTCAGAAGAGTTTATTGTTAAGAGTGGCACTGGGAAATTTGTGAGCGGGTGTCTCTGTGTTGTGTGGGCTTCTGTGTGTGTCTGCCTGTCTCTCTGAGGGGCTGTCTTTTTCTGCATTGCTCTCCCTGTAGCTGCAACGCATGTGTGTCTGTGAATGAGAGTGTGTCTCAGCAGTTGATTTCTGTCTCTGCCTGTCTCTGTTCGTCTGCCTGTCATTCTGAGTGGAGGGTCAGGCTGAAGGTGACCCTCTTTCTCCCTGCTCTTTCTCCCTTCCACTTGTGTCCCCCTGCCACCCTCAGAGTCTCTATGTCCCTAGGTCTTCCCACCTGCCCTCTCCCAAGTCCATCCTGTAGGTTTCCCCTGCTAACGGTGTACTTTCTGTCCGCAGAGCTGAGCTCATTAATCCCCTGAGCCCCCTGGGCGACCTAGGCCCGCCGACGCCCCTGCCTCCACCCCCTCCCCCAGGCCTCCCCACCTACGAGCAGGCGCTGGCGGCCTCTGGGGTGCATGATGCACCTCCGCCCCCCTACACCAGGTACTGGGCTGGGCTTCTACCCGGGGGTGGGGCGCGGAGGGGAGGATGCTGCGGGAGGAGGGGCGTGGGCTCAGGGGCGGGACTTGGAATTTTGAGCTTATTATCCGGGGCGAGGCTTGGAGCGTGGGGGCGGGGTCCTAGGCGATTGTCTGGGGGCGTGGTCCAGTGTTGTCTGTGTGGAGCTTTACGGGAGGGTGGGTCTTGTGCCCAGAGGGTCTGCGATTGGTTGAGACGCCCGCGGGCGGGTCGGAGTGGTCTTGGTTCAGGGGGGAAAAAACAGCCGGGTCTTTGACTCCCTGTTGTGCCCCTCCCCTTGCAGCCTCCGGAGGCCGCGGTGAGGAGCTGCTTCGGAGCCGAGGTTCCCCAGATTCACAGCGGATTTCAGAGCCCCCAGGCCTCTTAAACTACGTAGCTGAGATCGGGGAGTGGTGGGAGTAGGGGTCGTCCGGCCCCAGGCCTACCCTGGCACACGTGTTTCCGCCGAGTACGGATACGCGCATATCCCCGGCCAACGTGTTCCCTCGTCCCGGCTACTCGCGGGCCCCCAGGCTTTTCTGACTGGGAGGGGGGGTACCGCCAGTCCTACCCCCAGGGTAGGCGTGCGTGGAAACTCGGACCCCGGCGCGTAGGCCGGGTATACCCACTCGCGTGAGTGAGCAGGTGTGACAAGGCCATCGCATTACAGTGTTATGGGCCACGCACGCGCAGGGCCCTGCTTATGCACATGCATGTTTTCGTGTGCTCCCCGTGCACGCTCGCGGGCGCTCTACAACCCAGGGAAAGGGTGGGGGGCAAATATGCAAGAGTGCTTTTGGGGGGAGGGCTCGCATTGCACCGGGAGACTGGAATTGAGCTCCTCTCTTAAATGAAGAACCTTTGTAAAAGACAAAAAGTGAAACAAGGCAAAAAAAAATAAAAACTAAATAAACTGAATCGCATTCCCGGGCGCGTCTGCGCGCGGCGGAGTTGGCTTTCTGTACAAACGCTGCGCCCTACACCCCCAGGCCCTGCTAGCGCTTAGTATCTAGCTCGCTCGCTCGCTCTCTCTCTCTCTTTTTTTTTTTTGCATTTGCACGGGATTGTGGGAGGAAGCGGAGCGCAGCCAGACACCCCGCCGCCCGCCCCCCCTTCCCCTCCCCCCTCCCCCAGCCGCCTTGTGCAAAGATGGCTGCACCGTGAGCGCAGAGGAGGAGGAGGCGGCGGCGGCGGCGGCGAGAGAGCGAGCACCCAGCGCCCGCACCCACCCCGGGGCCGCCCGGGACGCCCCCTCCTGAGCGCGCGCCCTCCCTTCTCTCTTGCAAGCGCCGGGGCAAAGGCGGAGACAGCGGGGTCCCTCCTACCCCCCTTTC
Organism: Martes martes; assembly: GCF_963455335.1. Lineage (NCBI taxonomy): Eukaryota > Metazoa > Chordata > Mammalia > Carnivora > Mustelidae > Martes > Martes martes. The sequence goes on from NC_137905.1 coordinate 51,754,358, forward strand.
CCTCCAGGGGGAACCCCCCTTCCCCCCTCCTTGGCTCGGCGGCTGCACCCCCTCCCTTGCCCGCCCCTCCGCCCCTGCCCCCTCCCTCCCCAGCCCGGGGCCTTCCCGGGCCTTCGGCGGCTGCAAAGAAAAAGAGAGAGAGAGAGAGAGAGAGAGGAAAAAAAAAAGCAGCAGCGGAGGGAGCGGCGGCGGAGGAGAGCGCGCGCGCGCCCCCTCCCTCCCTCCCTCCCTCCCCCTCCCCCCAATTTCCACCGCGGCCAATTCATGGACAGGAACTACCCCAGCGCCGGCTTCGGGGACCCGCTCGGCGCCGGGGCGGGATGGAGTTACGAGAGGTCAGCGAAAGCTAGGTAAGGAGCCGAGGGTGGCCTGGAGGAAGGGGCCAAGGGGTGGGGGCCCAGCCGGGCCGGGCCTGGCCCGCCTGGCGACGCGTGCATCGCAAACTCCCCTCCGGCTTGCAAGGGAGCGGCCTTCCTCGGTTTGCAACAACGCCGCCGCCCCAGTTTGCAAATTGCAAACTCCGCCAAAGCCAGCTCCGGCATGCAAAGGGAGAGATGCAGCGGGAAAATGGGGGTGCAAAACAATTTCGGACGGAAAGGCCCCGGGAAGGTGGGAGGGACTGGCGAAGCAAGGCCTGGATTTCCCCCCATCCTTGGATTCCCGGCTTGCTGATTCCTACCCCCTGCGCCCCAGGCTCTGCTCTTGCTAAGGTGGGATGGAAAGGAGAATTAGAACGCAGACCTGGGGGGCGCCCCCCCTCCCGTCCTATTGTTCCGGGACTGCGCGAGGCCGCGCCACTCGGCCTCCCCCCACCGAAATTCCGCGCGCAGAGTGGGCACAGGGCCCCGCCCCCTTTCCAAGCTGGGGTTCTGTGTGTGTAAGGGGGGGTCCTGGAATCTGAGACACGCCCCCTTTAGCTCCCCCACCCCCAAAGGCAGAGATTCCTAGTTGATGGCGAGTAGAGTATTTGACCTCTCGAGTCCGAGCCATGAATCGGGGCCGTTGCATGGGAAGATTCAGATGTTTCCGTGGTGTGTGGTTGTGTGTGTGAGCGTGGGCCCTGTTCGTGCTTAGTTGGTAGCCTGCTCACCTGCGAATCAACCCCTTTCCTGATGTGTATGATCTGCCCTCACTCTTCACCTGTCCCCAGCCCCCCGCCCCCTGGGTTACCCAGCGTGGTTGGGCATGATCCCACATGTGTTAGGATTTTCCATTTGGGACTTAGCGCTCTGTATGTTTCCTTTCCCACGAGTGAGCTGGATCGTCGTTTGCACACATACCTGGGTTTGCAAGGGGCCATACATTTGAACCTCAACCCCAGGGGATGGACGTTGTTCTTGTTCGCACTTGTACCTGGTACTTTCCCCTAGTCCTATCCCTTCCCCACCCCGCACCCCAGCCGTTTGGGGAACAATCTGCCTTCTCCCAACTCTGTTTGCATCACCCCATGAAGTTCAGGGCCATGTGTTCCCACGTGTGTGCAATAGAGTGGGCGTCCTTAAGCACCTCTCAGGTTGGCCCCAGGGCCTTGTGTCATTCAGGGGGTGGTGGGCTCGGTAGGAGGTCCATGCCTTTCACATTCTCAACTTGAGGTGCTTCCTCTGACTCTTCACCCTCTTCTGTTTGTCTCGTCTCTGTGCATGGCTGTGTTTGTAAACGTGAGACTATCTGGGCTGTATTTATTGGGGAATGTTTCATGGCTCTTTTCGTTGGGTACCCCGATTCCCTAGTCTTCTTTCCTTTAGGGCCCAAGGTTCCTTAGGATAACCCCCAGTCAGCTGGAAGATTTCCCCCCCTCACCTCGGGGGATTTGCTGAGTTCCCTTCTAGGGCAGCTTTGGAGGACACCCTAACATCTCTCCCTTCCTCCCAGCTTGGTCTATGGCAGCTCCAGGACCTCGCACCCCGAGACCGACATCTTACACCGTCAGGCCTACGCGGCCCCCCACCCACTGCAAAGCTATGCCACCAACCACCACCCGGCAGGTACGGCCCCCGTCCTGCCCCGCCTGGGCTGGCCCTCCCTCCGAGGCAGCTGGTTGGCTGCTGAAAGTTCCACCCCTCCTAATTGGCCGTGCCCTGTGTCCCGGCCCGCCCCTTGCTACCTCTTCTCTGATTGGTTGCCTCTGAGGCTGCTGGTCCCTGCTCAATTTCACGCTGGATTCGTCCACCCTTGTCTCTGGCCCCGCCTCTTTCGCTCCAATTGGCCCCGTCCCCTCAGCCCCCAAATCCCACCTTCTCTTCCAGGCTTTTCCTCCTCTCTATCCCACCCCAGTCCTTTCCCTCTGGGTTTGCCCATCCTTTTGGCTCCTTGGTCCCATGAATTCGTTCTTCCTGATTCCTTTTCTTCCTGAATGGCTCTAAGTCTTTGGACCTTCCCTTTTTTTCCTGGGTTTGCCCACCACCTTATTCTTCCCTGTGTAGACCAACCTCTAGGGCTTCTGATTGGTTCCCTCCTTCCTGGCTGAACCAACAAGGAGGTTATATTGTCCGATTTGATCCTTAACTTTCCTGGTTGGTTCCTTCCCTTTATTCTTGCCCCCCCCCCCTTTTTCTGGGATCCTTCCACTTTTGGCCTGTCCTCCCAGTGCTTCTAAGTGGCCTTGGTTACCCCATACCTTCCCTTTCCTTGCTAGAATTGCCCAAATCCTTTTGTGTCTCCCCTGCCCCCCTCCTTTGCCTACCTTTCCTCTCCTGGGCTCCCTGCCCTAATGACTGGGGTATACTTCATCCTGCTGATCGGCTCCCTTTTCCCCTTCGTTGTCCTCAGCCCTGTCTCCTTAGTTTGGCTGTGTTCACTTGATCCTCTTTGAATCTCCCTCTTTGCTTTCTCCAGCCCGTTTCCCTGACCCAACTTGCTTTTGGCCTTTTGCTTTTCCCTTTCAACTCTGCCACTTAGCTGACTTTGCCTCCTTGTCCTTGGCCAGGCCTCTCTGGACTCTTTGACACTGGCCTCCACCACGCGGGCTCAGCAGGGCCCGACGCCTCCGTCATGAACCTCATCTCGGCCCTGGAGTCCCGGGGCCCCCAGCCTGGCCCCTCTGCCTCCTCTCTCCTCTCCCAGTTCCGCAGTCCTTCCTGGCAAACAGGTAAGCCTAGCGCCGGCCCAGGAGTGCCAGGGTGGGGCTGGCATGTGGTCTGCCCTGACCTGTGGTCTTCTCCATCGTCCCTAGCCATGCACACGCCGGGCCCCACGGAGCTCTTCATTTCAGGCGCCCTGCCGGGTTCCAGCACCTTTCCATCCTCCTCTGCCCTGTCGGCCTACCAGCACCCAGCTTCCTTCGGCAGCCGCCCCTTCCCAGTGCCCTCATCCCTCAGCCTCCAGGACCCCCCATTCAGCCCCCCAGCTAATGGGCTCCTGTCCCCTCATGACGTGTTGCACCTGAAGCCCTCGCAGGCACCCACAGTGCCATCCTCGCTGGGCTTCGAGCGCCTGGCGGGGGGTGGTGTCCTGGGGCCTGCTGGTCTCGGCCCGGCCCAGACCCCTCCGTACCGCCCCGGCCCCCCAGACCCCCCGCCACCTCCCCGCCACCTCCCGACTCAGTTCAACCTGCTGGCTTCCTCTTCTGCTGCCGCCGCCGCCGCCGCTGAGCAGTCCTCCCCACAGCTGTACAACTTCTCGGGTGCTGCCCCAGGCCCCCCACCACCGGAGCGGGCCCTGCCCCGCCAGGACACCGTCATCAAGCACTACCAGCGGCCAGCCAGTGCCCAGCCCCCGCCGCCCCCGCCCCCAGCCCACGCCCTCCAGCACTATCTGAGCTGTGGAGGCAGCTATCCCTCCATGGGCCACAGGGCTAACCTGGCCTGCAGCCCCCTGGGCGGTGGGGAGCCCTCCCCTGGTGCTGGCGAGCCTAGCAAGGCTGGGCCCAGTGGAGCGGCAGCTGGGGCATCGGGCCGGGCTGCGGGCCCCGAGACCGCTGGGGGAGGTGGGGCAGGGGGTGGCGGTGGAGGTTACCGCCCCATCATTCAGTCGCCCGGTTACAAGACAGGCAAAGGCGGCTATGGAGCGGCTGCGGGCGGTGCCAACAGACCCCCACCACCCCGTTCGACGGCCACACCCAAATGCCAGAGTCTGGGTGGGCCAGCAGCGGCCTATGCCACCGGGAAGGCCTCTGGGGCTGGTGGGGCAGGTGGCCAAGCCTATTCCCCTGGTCAGCCTCAAGGGCTTCTAGGACCCCAGGCCTATGGGCAGGGGTTTGGAGGGGGTCAAGCCCAGGACTTGAGCAAAGGCCCGAGCTACTCAGGGGGGCCCCCGCAGCCTCCCAGTGGCCCCCCACCTCCCGGCCTAGCCACGTGCCAGAGCTACTCCCCAGATCAGCTGCAGGGGCAGCTCTATGGGGTTCAGGGTGAGCCATACCCAGGGCCAGCTGCCCACTCCCAGGGGCTGCCCACGGCCAGCCCCTCGCTCAGTTACAGCACTGGCCATTCCCCCGCGCTCTCGGGTCACGGAGGTGGCTGGGGGCCCAGCTCTCTGGGGGGTGGTGGGGAGGCCAGCCCTTCTCACATCATCCGCCCGCTGCAGTCGCCACCCGCCCCCGGCCGCCCACCTGGAGTCGGCTCTCCAGGGGCCCCCGGCAAATACCTGAGTTCCGTCCTGGCGTCAGCCCCGTTCCTGGCACCCCCAGGAGCCGGCAGCTATGCAGCCGGAGCAGGGGGCTACAAAGGCAAGGGGGATGGCTCAGAGCTGCTGGCGGGGCCTGGCGGCCCTCCTGCCGAGCGCACGGAAGATGAGGAATTCCTCATCCAGCATCTCCTGCAGGCTCCTAGCCCCCCGCGGACCTCAGGGGCAGACGGCTTGGTGGGGGAAGATGGGGCGGCAGATGCCTCCAAGGGACTTGGGGGTAGTGGTGGGGCCGGGGGCCCACCAGGCACACCCTACGAGCTGGCTAAGGAAGACCCCCAGAGGTATCATCTACAGAGCGTTATCCGCAGCAGTGGCAGCCTTGATGAGGGTACCACGGCAGCCCTGGAGCTGGGCCTGGGGAGGCTGAAGGAGAAGAAGAAAGGGCCGGAACGGGGCGGCGAGACCCCGGAGGGGCTGGCCACCTCAGTTGTCCACTATGGGGCAGGTGCCAAGGAGCTGGGGGCCTTCCTCCAAAAGAGCCCACCACCCCCACCTCCCACAGCTCAGCCTGCCCAGCCCACACCCCACGGCCTTCTCCTGGAGGCCGGGGGCCCTGACCTCCCACTGGTGCTGCCCCCACCTCCACCCCCACAGCTGCTCCCCTCAGTCCTCAGCCATGCCCCCAGCCCCTCTCCCAGCGCCCCCAAAGTTGGTGTTCATCTCCTGGAGTCAGCCACCCGCGACGGAGCACCCCAGCCGCCGCCGCCACCGCCCCCGCCTCCACCACCCATGCCCCTCCAGCTCGAGGCCCACCTCCGCAGCCACGGCCTGGAGCCCGGTGCCCCCAGCCCTCGCCTGCGACCCGAGGAGAGTCTGGAGCCGCCGGGCACCATGCAGGAATTGCTGGGGGCCCTGGAGCCACTGCCCCCGGGGCCCGGTGACACTGGCGTGGGCCCACCTAATACCGAGGGCAAGGATCCCTCCGGTGCCTACCGCAGCCCCAGCCCGCAGGGCACCAAGGCCCCCCGCTTTGTGCCACTCACGTCCATCTGTTTTCCTGACTCCTTGCTCCAAGATGAGGAGCGCAGCTTCTTCCCCACCATGGAGGAGATGTTCGGTGGAGGGGCAGCGGACGACTATGGCAAGGCCGGGCCGCCCGAGGACGAGGGTGATCCCAAGGCGGGGACTGGGCCGCCTCCAGGCCCCCCAGCCTATGATCCTTATGGGCCCTACTGCCCTGGTCGGGCATCTGGAGCCGGGCCCGAGACGCCAGGCCTGGGCCTGGACCCCAGCAAGCCGCCTGAGCTGCCCTCCACGGTCAACGCCGAGCCTCTGGGCCTGATCCAGAGCGGGCCCCACCAGGCGGCCCCGCCGCCGCCGCCGCCACCACCACCACCGCCGCCGCCTGCCTCAGAGCCCAAGGGAGGCCTCACCTCGCCCATCTTCTGCTCTACCAAGCCAAAGAAGCTGCTCAAGACGTCCTCCTTCCACCTGCTGCGGCGCCGTGACCCGCCCTTCCAGACGCCCAAGAAGCTGTACGCCCAGGAGTACGAGTTTGAGGCGGATGAGGACAAGGCCGATGTGCCCGCTGACATCCGTCTGAACCCTCGGCGCTTGCCCGACCTGGTGTCCAGCTGCCGCTCCCGCCCAGCCCTCTCACCCCTGGGCGACATCGACTTCTGTCCACCCAACCCAGGCCCGGATGGCCCCAGGCGCCGTGGCCGCAAGCCCACAAAGGCTAAGCGCGATGGCCCACCCCGGCCCCGGGGGAGGCCCCGGATCCGCCCGCTGGAGGTCCCCGCCACTGCTGGGCCGGCCTCAGCCTCCACGCCCACTGATGGGGCCAAGAAACCTCGGGGCCGGGGCCGCGGTCGGGGCAGGAAGGCCGAGGAGGTGGGGGGCACGCGGCTGGAGCCCCTGAAGCCACTTAAGGTGAGAAGGACTGGGGTCCAGATGGCTAAGGTTGGGAGAAGGCAAAGGCTTGGGACCACAGTTGTGGGGCGTGGTAGGGGCTGTGGTTTATATTCCTGGGCCTCGGAGGCAATGAACCTGAGGGTTGGGATTCTAGGCTTCCACCATCAGAGAAATCTGAGAATTGAGACTTCAGGGTCTAAAGGGAAACATAGGGGATTAAAGCTTGGGTTCTTAGGTTCTGGGTCTTGAAGGAGCCATGATTGGGGGTTTCTGGATTCCTGGGTCTCGTGGGAGGAGGGTCTCGAGGCTGGATTCCTGGGCTGAAGGCTAAGAGGGGTCAGTGAATGCTGAGGGAGGAACGCCAGTCCTGTCATTCTGGAACCTGAGAGAAGGTGTCTGGGGGCTTTGATTCTAGGGTTCTACAGGCTGAAAGTGGGAAAGTGATCTAGGCCTTAAGGAAGTGTTGGGGGCCTGCACCTTGGCCTCTGAGCAGGGAGGGGACTTGGGGCCCCAGACTTGTGGACCCTGACTCCCCACTGCCCTGATACCTAGATCAAGCTGTCTGTGCCCAAGGCCGGCGAGGGTCTGGGAGCCTCCTCAGGCGACGCTGTATCCGCCGCTGACCACAACAGCCTGGATTCCAGCCTGACCCGGGAGAAGATTGAGGCCAAGATCAAGGAGGTGGAGGAGAAGCAGCCAGAAATGAAGTCCGGATTCATGGCCTCCTTCCTGGACTTCCTCAAGTCCGGCAAGCGTCATCCGCCGCTCTACCAGGCCGGCCTGACACCCCCGCTCAGCCCCCCCAAGAGCGTGCCGCCCTCCGTGCCCGCCCGTGGCCTGCAGCCTCAGCCTCCTACCGCCCCCACTGTGCCACACCCCCCGCCCGCCAGTGCCTTCGGGCTGGGGGGCGCACTGGAGGCAGCCGAGAGTGAGGGGCTGGGGCTGGGCTGCCCTTCACCCTGTAAGCGGCTAGACGAGGAGCTGAAGCGGAACCTGGAGACGCTGCCCTCCTTCTCCTCCGATGAAGAAGACTCGGTGGCCAAGAACAGGGACCTGCAGGAGAGCATCTCCTCGGCCATCTCTGCGCTCGACGACCCACCCCTCGCTGGGCCTAAGGACACTTCCACCCCAGATGTGCCCTCCTTGGCAGCTGAGGCTGCGGTGCCAGGACCCCCCCCACTCCCGGGGCTCCCCAGTGCCAGCAGCAATGGCACACCCGGTGAGCTCTGGGAAGATGGTTTGGGGGTGGGTTGTGCAGGTCGCGCACTGTGTAAGAGGCATCAGTCACGCTGTAGATGAAGTAGATTTGAGAGTTCACAAATTGAGGGCAAACAGCTGGTGCGAGAAAGGATTCTTTCTGACCTGTCCGCAGATGCTAAGTGGGCTTTAGGCGCCCCAAGGTGGGCACTGGAGTATGCTGGGAAACAGCAGGTTTTAAGTGATGGGGACAGGGAGGTGAAAAGGTACTGAGAGAGTTCTGAAGACTGCCAGGGCATTTGGGGCCTGAGAAGGAGCTAGGATTTAGAGACGTATGGTAAAAGACAGACGAACGTCCGTGGGAGCGGTAGGGAGAGACTGGAACATGGATTAATTGGGTCTTAGGGGGTGGTGAGAGGAAAACGCTGGGGGTGTGCTAGGTCTGGATGGTGGTCTGTCCTGAGAGAGGCTTTGGACAAATTTTAAGGTGCTTTGGTTGGGGGGAAATGGAGGCATTGATTTGGAGAAAGACATTTGGGAAGGTTAATGAGGCTTGAGGGCCCAGAGGCATCCTAGGGAGCGGGGGGGACTTCTCAGGGGTTGTAGGAAGGTGGGAAACGGGGAGCAAGGGAACGAGACGATGCGAGGCTGAAGCAGAGATGAGAAATACTGGGGCCTTCTGAACAGTGTCAGAATTTGCTGAAATGGCAGCGAGCCCTGGGGGGTGAGAACCTTGGAAGGGTCAGAAAGGCTCCTAGCTAAGGACACAGCGATAGAAAAGAAGCAGTTTCAGGGAGGGATTTTAAGGTGTCAGAGGGTGACGTTCGAAAAACCCATGGGGAGTCAGGGCAGTAATGATCCGGAGTAGAGAGCAGTCCGAGGAAAGGGCAGGGAAGATGGTGGAGGAGGGGACAAGACTCCTGAGCAGGAAATGAGGAGGTAGAGGCACAGAAGGAATGATTGGGAAAGGTAAAAAAATGGGAGGTGAGAGCCAGCAAGGGCTTTGAGGCACCTAAGAGGTGTTTCAGGACTAAAACGGGCAACAGGATGAAAATTCAGGGACCCCGAATTAGCGCTGGAGCTGCGAAGGGAGTCTCAGGGAGGGACAGAGTGGAAATGCTTTTGGGGAGTTGAGGAGCTGTTGGCTTAGGAAGGGACATTCAGGGACAAGAGGAGAGGTGCTAGGGATGGTGAATGGCATTCAGGAACTAGGAGCAGTGTGCAGGGCAAGGAGCTTTGTAGGGACTCGGGGAGACAAGGGGGAGATGGATTGGGGTGGGAGACAGTTGAGGGGTGAGGAAGGGTTGGTGGTCAGACAAAGGACGACTGATTTTGATGGAGGGATATTGGGTAATGGTATTAACTACCCAAAGGGACAGAAGCGGGGAGTATGTGGAAGCCAGGAAAAGATGGGGAGGGACAGAGCCCCATTTACAGGTGGGAAGGCTTAGTAGGATGTTGGAGAAAGAAGGGAACTGGGCTTCCTGTGTCTATCTGGGGGCAGAAGTGGGTATGAAAAGTCGGGGAGGGGAGGGCTATGGTGCCTGGCTGGCTCAGTCGGTGGAACATGCTGTTCTTGATCTTGGGGTCGTGGGTTCGAGTCCATGTTGGGTGTACAGATTACTTAAAAGCAAAATCTTTAAAAAAAAAAATAAAAGGGAGGGACAGATACAATCTTTGACCAGGCAAAGGGCAACAGCAGAAGAGTAAGAAGTGGAGATGAGTGGGATTTGGGGTGTCAGGTGAAGAACTCGGGTTGATCAGAAGGGGTATGGGAGCGCACAGCAGGAAGAGGGCTGCTGGGACCCTGGGGAAGAGAGGAGCCTGAAAGGGCTGAGCGCAGATACTGATTGACATTGACCGGCACTGACCTCAGACCTGAGGGACCCGTGCATGCAATGGGGGTGGCGGGGGCATCCCCGCGCCCGGGGGTTTGCCCTGATGCCCCTCTCGCCCACAGAGCCCCCGCTGCTGGAGGAGAAGCCCCCGCCCTCGCCGCCTCCTGCCCCGACGCCGCAGCCGCCTCCACCGCCCCCGCCGCCCCCGCCGCCAGCCCTGCCCTCGCCGCCCCCCCTGGTGGCCCCCGTGCCCAGCTCCCCGCCCCTGCCGCCCCTGCCATCGCCGCCCGCCCCACCGCCGCCCCCGCCGGCCGTCGCGCCCGAGGAGCCTGCCGCCCCGTCCCCCGAGGAGCCGGAGCCACCGGACGCACGGCCTCTGCACTTGGCCAAGAAGCAGGAGACGGCGGCCGTGTGCGGGGAGACGGACGAGGAGGCCGGCGAGAGCGGCGGGGAGGGCATCTTCCGGGAGCGCGACGAGTTTGTCATCCGCGCGGAGGACATCCCTTCTCTCAAGGTGAGTGTGTCTGAAAGCTGGGCCCGCGGGATTTGGCCCCAGAGCGGTGACAGAGCGCCTGCTGGATGACAGGCTCAGCGGGGGGCCGTCCTGAATTCCCAGGCTGATAGGGTCTGGAACATGCAGCAGCTGCGCGGGGCTGAGATTGGGGAGGGGAGGCTTGGAAATGGGAGAAAGCGACTGTTAACGTTTATTGCAGACATTCTGGGCGCTGGGGTTCCAATAAGGAGCAAGGCGGCAGGTGCTGGTCCCAGTGAAGGTTCTAATTTAATTGCACAAGCCAAGAGAGCCAGTGTGCTTTGCAGCGCGTAGCATAATGGTGGAAACGTGAGGCAGTAACAAAATGTTCCTACGATTACACACATACATAGCCAACGATTTGGGACGGTGAGGCCACATCTTAAGACACTCTTTGCAGATCGGCCCATTTCCTGCTTGCATTGACTCTGCTTCAGGGTTTGGCCAACTGTGGCCTCCAGGAGCGGAATCCAAGCCCCTGCCTGTTATGAATAAAGTTTTATTGGCGTACAACCCACGCCCATGCATTTAAAATCCCCTAAGGCTGCTTTCCCCATACAATGGCAGAATGAGGTAGTTGAGGCAGAGCTTAGCTGACCCACCAAGCCAAAAATCTTTATCTGCTCCATTATGGAAAAAGTTTGCTGACCGCTGCTGTACTCGGTTCATTGGACAGGGAGATTTTGGATCAGAGGATTCATAGCATGGGTGCTTGACAAGGGTGGGTGACATGAGATGCTCATGTAAGGCTTCTCCTGGGACATGAGGCTGAACAAGTCCTTGGTGGGTCAACAAGCTGTCATCACCTTAATGGTGACACCAGAGACGACGGTCTTTCTTCTTGTTAGTGTCACAGACAGTATTGACAACGGGGACCAGGAACATGTTTGGCCCTTGATGTACATTATCAAGTTTAATTTATTCTCTGGTGTGGCTTCTTTTTTTTTTTTTTTTTAAAGATTTTATTTATTTATTTGACAGAGATCACAAGTAGGCAGAGAGGCAGGCAGAGAGAGAGAGAAAGCAGGCTCCTTGCTGAGCAGAGAGCCCAATGCGGGGCTCGATCCCAGGACCCTGGGATCATGACCTGAGCCGAAGGCAGAGGCTTTAACCCACTGAGCCACCCAGGGTCCCTGGTGTGGCTTCTTAAGACGGAGGTATTGTGGGACGAATTCATTATCAGGTTAACAGTTGAGATGCTTTGCTGCTTCGTATGTTCTGTGAGGTGAACTTAATATGTCTTCTGCTGTATGATTTTTATGCCGTCTTCTTGTAGAAGAAGTAGAGCCACTAGAGTAACGGGACTGTATGTACCCATCCCTCAGCTTCCAGCATCGTCCCCTCCTGGCTAGTCCTTCTCTCTCTCTGTTCTGGCACATTCTGCCCCTTGGCCTACCCCACCAATTCCAGATGTCATGTTCTGTTTTCCATACCTTGTCTTTTTTTTTTTTTTTTTTTTTTAGCATGGTAGTTGCTTCACCCAAAAGAGCATTGATGAAAGGTATATTAGGGAATTACAAAGCAAAATGCCAGAGTGATTGGTCACGTTTCCCAAACCAGCCAGCAATCCCAGAATTCCCTGCTCCTTCCTCTTGCATCCCTCGTGGTCCTTCTCACAATGCCGTTATGTCTTGTGTACATTATTTCATTTTGGGGGGAAACAATGTATTTATTAGTTTTTTTTAAATTTTTATTTATTTGTTTGACAGACAGAGATCACAAGTAGGCAGAGAGGCAGGCAGAGAGAGAGAGGGAAGCAGGCTCCCTCCTGAGTAGAGAGCCTGATGTGGGACTTGATCCCAGGACCCTGAGATCATGACCCAAGCTAAAGGCAGAGACTTAACCCACTGAGCCACCCAGGTGCCCCTATTTATTTGTTTTAGAGAGAGAAGGAGACAGAGTGCACAGAGGGAGAGGTAGACGGAGAAAGAGAATCTCAAGCAGACTCTGTTCTGAGTGTGGAGCCCTACGCCGGCCTCGTGCTTTCCACCCTGAGATTGTCTTGACCTGAGACAAAACCAAGAGTCAGACGCTCAACCAGCTGAGCCCCCCAGGTGCCACCCATTGCTTCATGTTAACTTCATGACTTCTGAAGCTGACTTGACCTTCAGCTGGGACAAGCGAGGGAGATAATGAACAGCAGGGAGAGGGACAGCGGCCAACTCCTTAGGACAGGGTTTGAGACAGATCACAGTCAGAACTAGGAATTTAGTGTGTTTTTTTTTTCTTTTTTTGTTCTTAATTTTCTTTTAAGACATTTTATGTACTTATTTGACAGAGTGCACAAGCAGAGGGAGAGGGAGAGGCAGGCTCCCCACTGAGCAGGGCGCCTGAGGCTGGGCTCAATCCCAGGACTCCAGGACCATGACCTGAGCTGAAGGCAGAGGCTTAACCCACTGAGCCTCCCAGGCTCCCCTTGTTCTTCATATTTTTAACTTAGTTAAAAAAATTTTTTTTAAAGATTTTATTTATTTGACACAGAGAGAGAGATCACAAGTAGGCAGAGAGGCAGGCAGAGAGAGAGCAGGAAGCAGGCTCTCTGCTGTGCAGAGAGCCCGATGTGGGGCTCGATCCCAGAACCGTGAGATCATGACCCGAGCCGAAGGCAGAGGCTTAACCCACTGAGCCATCTAGGTGCCCCAACTTAGTTAAAATTTTTTAAAAAACCAAGCTTAATGCCCAACGTGGGGCTAGAACTCATGACCCTTAGTCAAGAGTCACGTGCCCTGGGGCGCCTGGGTGGCTCAGTGGGTTAATGCCTCTGCCTTCAGCTCAGGTCATGATCCCAAGGTCCTGGGATCGAGCCCCGTGTTGGGCTCTCCGCTTGGTGGGGAGCCTGCTTCCCTCTCTCTCTGCCTGCCTCTCTGCCTACTTGTGATCTGTCTGTCAAATAAATAAATAAAATCTTAAAAAAAAAAAGAGTCATGTGCCGTAAGGACTGAGCCAGCCAGGTACCCCTCCTTTTTTTTTTCTTTAATTGTGGTAACCTTTACATATCATGAAACTTATCATTCTAACCATGTTTAAGCGGTACCATTCAGTGCCATTAAGTGTATTCACATTGTTGCGCGATGTTCACTGCTGTCTCCAGGTTTTTTCTTTCTTTCTTTCTTATTATTATTATTTTTAAAGATTTTATTTATTTATTTGTCAGAGAGAGTAAGCACAGGCAGACAGAGAGGCAGGCAGAGGCAGAGGGAGAAGCAGGCTCCCTGCCGAGCAAGGAGCCCGATGCGGGACTCGATCCCAGGACCCCGGGATCATGACCTGAGCCAAAGGCAGCCGCTTAACCAACTGAGCCACCCAGGCGTCCCTATTTATTATTATTTTTTAAGATTTTATTTATTTATTTGGGAGAGAGGGCGCAAGCATGAGCAGGGGGAGGGGCTGAGTGAGAGGGAGAAGCAGACTTCCCACTGAGCAGGGAGCCTGATGTGGGGCTCGATCCCAGGACTCTGGGATCACGACCTGGGCGGAAGGCAGATGCCTAATCACCAAGGCACCCCCAAGTTTTATCTTTATAATCACCTCCCATGATAGGGATTACTCTTGCCATTTTACAGGGAAGGAAACTGAGGCGCAGAGTGCCACAGTAGCCTTCCTAGTCTTCTTTCCTTTCATGGCCTGGGATCCACACTGGTTCTGTTGGCCCCAGGAGCCTGGGCTCTCAGCACCAGACTCAACCTTTTTCTGTGTACATTCTGGCCAACATTAACAATGGCAGTGGCACATGCGACAGGGAGCCCAGCACTGGGCCAAAAGAACAGGGCTTTTACAGATGAGGAAGTTCACGTTCAGAGAGGGATTCAGTCGGCTGGTGGGTGCCGAGCTGGGATTGGAGCCACAGCCATCCGACACCACCTCCCAGCTGGCATGAGGCCGGGCAAGGACTCAGATGCTTAAAATACAACACGAGTGTGCATTACAATGGGGGGACACACAGCCCCAGGACTGAATCACTTCTGTAGACATCGGAGACCCGTTGGTGTGCTTGGAGTCAGGGCAGGCTGGCGGCATCGTTGCTGAGAGCCCAGCTTTGGCCTTAACCTGACTGGTTCATTCTCTGCCACTTTTGGGCTGGGCTGGTGTCGACCCTCCCTGAGTATGGATTTGGTGATAGAGGTGATCTCGTTAGTACCTCCCTCAGGTAACTGGAGAATCCAGGCCTTAAAGCTCCATGGAACCGTGGGTGGCACCCAGTAGGTGTCCCTTTGCTTACTTCTCTCTGTAAAGCTGGGCACATTTTTTCTGTAAAGGGCCAGCTAGTAAATATTTTAGGCTTTGCAGGGAGCAGGATCTCTGCTACGTCTTCTTGTTCTGTTTTTATGATCCTTTATTTTTTTTCTTAAGATTTTTTATTTATTTATTTGAGAGAGAGAGAGCATGAGAGGAGAGAGGTCAGTTGGAGAAGCAGATTCCCTGCGGAGCTGGGAGCCTGATGTGGGACTCGATCCCAGGACTCCAGGATCATGACCTGAGCTAAGGCAGTTGCTTAACCAACTCAGCCACCCAGGCGCCCCTGATCCATCAAAAATTAGGAACCATTCTTATTTTATAGATCTCTGAAAATGAGCAACGGGCCGAAGTTTTTTCCAGAACGGTGGTAGTCTAATAGAAATGTCATGGGCTGTATACATCGTTTTATTTTTATTTTTTTAAAAGATTTTCTTTATTTATTTGAAAGAGAGCACAAGCAGGGTAAGGAGCAGAGGGAGAAGCAGGTGCCCCACCGAGCAGGGAGCCCAACTCGGGGCTCGATCCTGGGACTGACTCCAGGATCGTGACCTGAGCTGAAGGCAGACGCCCAACTGACTGAGTCGCCCAGGCGCCCGTGAATACGTCATTTTAAACTTTTTGTCTCATGCTTTAAAAAAAGTGAGGGATGCCTGGCTGGCTCAGTCGGTAGAGCACGTGACTCTTGATCTCAGGGTCCTGCGTTCAAGCCCCACATTGGGCGTGGAGCCTTCCTTTTTTTTTTTTTTTTTTTTTTTAAAGATTTTAGTTATTTATTTGACAGACAGATCACAAGTAGGCAGAGAGGCAGGCAGAGAGAGAAGGGAGGAAGCAGGCTCCCCGCTGAGCAGAGAGCCCGATGCGGGGCTCGATCCCAGGACGCTGGGATCATGACCTGAGCCGAAGGCAGCGGCTTTAACCCACTGAGCCACCCAGGCGCCCGGGCGTGGAGCCTTCCTAAAAGAAAAAGAATTAAAAAGTTTAAAAATCGGTGAGATTAGCCACAGGAGTGTATTTTCTCTAACACAGCTTATTTAGAACAATCATTTTAGCATGTAATCAACGTAGAAAAAGCTAACGAGATGTTTTACATTTTCTGCATATCAACCCTTTGAAATCTTGGGTATATTTTTTACTCATGGAACATAATATGGGCCAGCCAAATTAGCACAAGGCTGGCCCTCTTCTCTGCTTCAGCTTCCCCAGCTATAAAGTGGGACTGATAACATTAACTTCCAGTTCTTGGAGATGTTGAAGATTTAAGAGGGTGAAAACGCTGAGCTTGTAAGAGTTTGTTGGATGGAGAAAAGTAGGGGACAGGCAGTCCTGATGGAGGGAGCAGAGTGCAAAGGTTGTGTTGTGAGCAAAAACATGGTGTTCAAGGGGTTGAGTGACTGCGTTGTGAGTGCTGAACCCGGGAAGGTGAGCAGCTACCCAGGTCATGCCGGAGTGAGATCAATGGGCACCTGCTGGAGAGTCCACTTTTGGGTTTTCCAGCAGCTGCTAGGGCCCCTGGCTAGCAGGGCGGTGGCTGGGGAGGTGTCTAGGCCTGATGGCAGTCTGTCTGCCACCTCAGTCCTGTGACACCGATTCCCCTGTTAATGGAGCATGAAGCTTTTCTTTCTTTCTTTCTTTCTTTTTCTTTTAAGTAGGCTCCACACCCGGCGTGGAGCCCCCTGTAAGGCTTGAACTCATAACCCTGAGATCAAGACCTTAGCTGAGATGAAGAGTCAGATGCTTAATGACTGAGCCACCCAGGCGCCCCAAAGCTTTTTTACTATCATCCTGCTGGGTGCTTCTGGCTCATTCCAGTTCTGCTGCTTACTGCCCTTGTCTTTTGCTTCTCAAGAGTTCACATTCCCAGAAGAGAATCTGATTGGTCCAGCTCAGCATTTGGGGCCAAGATAGGATTCGTGATTTGCCTGTTGATTGGCTGCCTGGTCAGGTCTCTTCCAATCAGCTGTGGCTTCCGTGGGGGCAGGGGCAGGAGAAGTGGGTGTGGTCAGTGATAGGCTTGATACCAGGAGAGGTGGGAAGGACGGCCTGAGGGCTGACTGGCTCTGATTGGGGTACAGCAGATGCCAGGGGTTGAGTGTGATGACCACAGAGAGGAAGAGTGGTTCTGGGAAAGCCACCAAGCTCAGTTGAGGTGTGGTGAGCCCAGGGGCCTGAATCCAGGTAGAGAATCAGTCAGTGCCTTTGAGGAGGCCAATTGGGGAGTGGGAAGAGACAGGGTGGTCTTCCCTGGCTGGGAGGGATGCTCTGATGCCTTTCTCGCCGGCTTCTGAGAACTAGAATGGGGACGATCATGTTAACACTGAGAGGCAAAAGGCACCCGTTTGTGGGGGTGGGAAAGCACTGCATATGCAAAAACCTGGAGAATCCAAAAGTCTGGGGTTCATCTGCTGAATTTGGAGAATCTGGATGGCCTGTGGGGCAGGGGCAAGAGAAGAGAAAGAAAACTGAGGCAAAGCCTCACTGTGCCAGACTGTGGAGCCTGCACTAGGGGCCCTAGAAGGCTTTGGAGCACAGCAGCCTGTGGCCCAACCCTTGGGCCTCTGACCTGACTACCCAAGGTGACCAGGAGGGAGGACTGAGAACCATAGGGTAGCTGGAGGAAAGGACTTGGGGCCAGGGCACCTGCATTCCTGTCTCATCCTGCCTCTTGTGACTTAAGCCAAGAGCCCTCCTATCTGTCTATCTATCTACCTATCTGTTTGTTTATTTGAGAAGTTTTGGTGTATTTTTTTCTTTAAGACTTTATTTATTTGACAGAGAGAGACACAGCGAGAGAGGGAACATAAGCAGGGGGAGTGGGAGAGGGAGAAGCAGGCTTCCTGCCAAGCAGGGAGCCTGATGTGGGGTTCGATCCCAGGAGCCTGGAATCATGACCTAAGCTGAAGGCAGATGCTTAACGACTGAGCCACCCAGGCGCCCCCAAGAGCCCTTTTAGACCTCATTCTCATCAGGTTATTGTCATCTCTTCTTGTCATTCCCCAAGTTGATCTGAGGGACACACAAAATCACGGACACACACACAAAAATGGATGTGAAAACCACTGACCCAAACTAGGAGGAGGCAGTGGATAGCTGACAAACAGACCTCAGTGTTACGGCTCCTGCCAGGGGCAGACATCATCAGTTCATCGCAGCACTTATGCTGGGACTGGTTCTCAGCCATGACCAATCAATTGAAATTGTCATCTGAATCCTGGTATCACTTGGGTGTGATTTCTTTGAATACAGGGACTAACTTCTGTTCATCTGTGGGTTATCACAATACCCAGTGTGCATTTCCTGCTGCATCTTTTTTTTTTTTTTAAAGGTTGTATTTATTTAGGAGAGAGAGAAAGTGAGCAGGGGGAGGAGCGGAGGGAGAAGGAGAAGCAGACCTGCACTAAGTGGATTCCCCGCTCGGGGCTGGATCCCGCAACCCTGAGATCACGACCTGAGCTGAAACCCAGAGTCAGACACTCAACAGACTGAGCTATCCAGGCGTCCCGTCCCACAGTTTCCCACGCTGTGCCATGTCGTTGCTCAGCCTGCTCACAGAAGACATTGTCCTTCCAGGACTCACTTAGGTGTCACCTTTTCCAGGAAGCATTATTGGAGTCAGATTGCATTTGAGGTCCTTCCTTTAGGCTTCCACAGTGTTGGGCGGGGGGGGGAGGGGGGGGAGCAGGGGCGTCTGCCATTCATGTGCTTATTACTTGTGCTGTCATTTTTTGGTGCCGTGTGTGGCTCTCCTGCTACACCCCTTGCTCTCCCCAGATTATACACGTTGGGTCTGACCCATAGCCTTCGGTTTCCAGCGTCCAGCTGGGGGGTCACACAAGTCTCGGGGTGGGGAATTCATCTGAGTGTAGGTGGAGTGGAGATGGGGGAGCCTCATATCACTGTGTCTTGCCCTGTCGTGGAGAGGGGGATGAATTAAGTGGCCACAGGTCACCTGTCACCTGTCCGTTCTTGGCACAAGCCGCAACCTTACCCTGTTTTATTTGCTTGTCTGCCTTGTTGTCTCTGTGGCGAAGACCCCATCAAAGGCGCAGTCAGTCTCATTCCTCACTGTACCCCAGGGCCAGCTCGGCGTCTAGAAGGTGGTGGCTGGGTGCACAGGCATTGACATTACTTTAAGTCACTTTATAAAGGCCATCTTCCTGTAACATTGTAACAGTTAAAACTTTGTAGCACAGGAAGGAATACCTTGTTTGAGAGTCTTGGGTAAGCCGCAGCTTGGGGTGGTGGGGAGGACGTGGCCAGCCTCGAGCTGCCTCCCCAGGGCTGAGACCATCCTAGGGCCAAGATACCTTCCGGCCAGTGTGCGGTGATACCTGTTGACGACAGTGCTGTTTCTCGAAGGGGTTATCGAGGGAGAATGTAGGGCCCAGGAATTGGGGGCAGGGAGGGCAGGAACGAGGGCTGACCTAGCTGGCCTCTTGGCACCCCTCCTCAGCTGGCATTGCAGACGGGGCGGGAGCCCCCCCCAATCTGGCGAGTGCAGAAGGCCCTGCTGCAGAAATTCACTCCAGAGATCAAGGACGGGCAGCGGCAGTTTTGTGCCACCAGTAATGTAAGCCTGGAGGGGTCAATGAGGACTCAGGGAGGCCCGGGAGGTGGGGGGGGGACAGCCCCCCCATGCATGGCTGGGATTCACCACTTCTCTAGGGGGTGGCCCAAAGGGAGGCCCCACCTCGGAGGCTGAGAGGCTGTTGTGGGGGGGCAGGAGGGGTGGGAGTCTCGGAGATCAGGTTGCCAGGCTGCCTGGCTGCTGTGGATTTAAGGATTTCCTCACGTGCCTCTTTCCCTCCATAGTATTTGGGATATTTTGGGGACGCGAAAAACCGGTATCAGCGCCTTTACGTCAAGTTCCTGGAAAATGTCAACAAGAAGGACTATGTGAGGGTCTGTGCCCGAAAACCCTGGCACCGGCCCCCGGTGCCCGTCAGGTACCCTGGTGGGCGGTGGTGATGGGCATGGGGATGGAACGTTCAAGAAAAGAGGTAGAGGCAGGGAGAGTGGACACAGGCCCAGAGAGAGAAAGAGAGAAAGGCACCCAGGTCTGGGGTTGGGGAACAGACAGAGGCGGGGGGGAGCTGGTTCTGTGCTGGTTCTGTGGGCTAGACGGGGATCTCAAGAGAAGCATTGGGGTCTCTTAGGGTCTGCCGACTGCATCTAGTCCCTTCCGCGTTCCCTTCCAGACGCTCCGGGCAGGCCAAGGGCCCCGGGTCTGCTGGGGGCAGCTCGGCACCGCCTCCCAAGGCCCCGGCACCACCTCCTAAGCCTGAGACCGCTGATAAGACGGCATGTGAGAAGCCCCCAGAGCAGACGCCTGAGACACCCGTGCCCGAGCCCCCTGCTCCTGAGAAGCCGTCCCCGCCGCGGCCCCTCGAGAAGGAAAAGGAGAAGGAGCGGGTGACACGCGGGGAGCGGCCGGTCCGGGGAGAGCGGAGCGCAGGCGGGCGGCAGACTCGGCCCGAGCGGAGCCTCACGGCGGGACAGCCCGCCACCTCCCGGCTGCCCAAGGCCCGGCCCACCAAGGTGAAGGCCGAGCCGCCCCCCAAGAAGAGGAAGAAGTGGCTGAAGGAGGCGGCGGGCAACGCCTCTGCGGGCGGGGGTCCCCCAGGCAGCTCCTCGGACTCCGAGTCATCCCCGGGAGCACCCAGCGAGGACGGTGAGGCCCTCGGGAGCCACGAGGCGGGTCGGGAGGCCTGAGGAAGTGAATCCCCGGCATTGGGAGGAGGCGTGCGCCAGTGCGGGCCACAGGGTTCCAGCAGCGAGAATTCGTAAATTAAAATAATAGTGGTATTTGTCAGTCCTGTGACACCTAACTGGGATGGCAGTCTTCTCTAAATTCTGTACCCGGATTAACTTGTGCGATGTTCATAGCAGGGCTACAAAGTAGATACTGTTATTTTTAAACCTTTTAACTTTTTTTTTTTAGATTTTGTTTATTCATTTGAGGGGGGAGAGAGCAGGAACAGGGGGAGGGGCAGAGGGAAGAGGGAGAAGCAGGCCCCCCGCTGAGCTGGGGCTTAATCTCACGCCCTGAGATCGCCACCCCAGCCAAACCGCGCCCAACCGACTGAGCCACCCAGGTGCTCCAAGGGTAGCTGTTGTAACAGAGACTAAAGCGTGCAGGCAGTCAAATGAGTGAGGTTTCTTTCCATCAAAGCCCGACTTAGGTGTTGGTTTCTTGGAAAATAAGAGGCTCTTAAGTTGTCCAGGGTCTGTGTTTCTTTTCCTCTTGTTGCTCTGCCTTGCGCCTGTCTCCTGTCCTCAAGCACGGGATCAGAGGCACCCCAGCAGCCCCAAAGCCGCAGGCCTGTCAGTGTGAAGGGAGTCGGGGTCAGGGAATGGGGGCAGGGGCGGGACCTTTCTTTTAAGTTGCCAGATCTGGGCGTGGCACATATGCTGTCTCTCCTGTCCCGTTGGGCAGAACTGGGTCACATGGCCACACCTAGCTGCAAGGGAGCCTGGGAAATGTAGTCTTTTAATTGGGCATGGCGATGCCAGATCATGCCAGGTGGAAGCAGTTAAAGGGGATGTCATGAGGGTGCCATAAGGGAGGACATTTAGCAAAGGCCCAGATTTGCAGGTCTGGGCCTGCAAATTTCCCTTCCCTTTCCTTCTCTGGCCTTCAATTTCCCTTTCCTTTTTCTTCAACGATTTACAAATTTAAGTTGAATTAACACACCATATAGTTCACCTACTTAAAAACATAAAATGCGGTGTTTTTTAGCACAATCCTAGGCATCCATCTTGGCAGTCGATTTTAGAACACTTTCAATACCCCAAAAAGAACCCCTGTATCGATTGGTTATCACTCCCTTCCTGGACATTATGCATAAGGAAGTCCTGTAACGTGTAGGTTTTTGTGATTGGCGTCTTTCACTTGGCGTTAATATTTGGGGTTCCTCCGCGTGGTAGCTGTGTCAGGACCTTATTCTTTTTTGCGACTGAGTACGATCCCACTGCGTGGATGGATAGACCACCCTGTATCGCCAGGCACTAGTTGATGGACTTCCAGGTTGTTTCTACTCCTTAGTGGTTGTGAGTAATCCCAGTATGGAGATGCATGGACAGCTCTGAGTTTCCTGAGTGCTCGAAAGGGGAGGAGCTGAACTCCACCCTCTTATGGGAGCGGCTCCCCTGCCAAGGGTCACTGTGGGTCTGGGTCTGGGTCTGCCTCGCCTCAGCCTATTGGACCAGGAGCAAGTGAGTGTGACTCATGCTTCATTCAGCCCAGAAGCCCGCAGAACTAACCTCCTTGCTTGTCTGAGAGCAGGGATCCTCCGTGCACCCCAAGCTGATACTCTTTCCTACCTTAAACTAATCATAGATGTTCTAGAAGGACAGTGCAGTGACTGTCTTCTCTCACCTCCTCTAGTCCACTCCCGTTTGGCTTCCTGAGCCCTGTTCTACATTTCTTTATCGAGTACCTACTTCATGCCATGGAGGAGGTTCTAGCAGTGAACAGAATAAGCAAAAACATGTATCCTCATGGGAGCTTGCAGTCTTAGCTGGGGGAGTCCATCAGATAAACACGTTATGTAACAGAGCACAAAACAATGAGAAAAATGGTCAGGGTAAGACTGGCCAGGCTTAAAGGCAGTTCAGAAAAGCGTTTCCAGTCCAGAAGATCCAGGTGGTATAGAGGGGGCTGTTTTCAGGGGATGAGGGAGTTGGGGAAGGCTTCTGGAAATGACATTGGAGCAGAGATCCGAGTGCAACAGGGTTGGGGTTGGGTGACTGGGAGAGCGAACATTCCAGGCTGGGTGTGTCTGGGGATCAGGAAGGAGGCCAGTGGCTGGAGCGAGTGAGTAAGAGGAGGGGGTGAGAAGTGAGGGCAGAGAAGGGACAGGACCAGATCTTGGATGGACAGGAGTCCTGGAGCTTTGTGGTCCCACTGGAAGGACTTTACCCTGAGCGACACAAGAGCCATGGGAGGATTTAGGCCATGGCCTGGTGGAGTTTGACAACCACTGCCAGGGTTTCACTCTGGCCCCTGAAACGGCTGTCACCAAGGACCCTCCACGTGGATGAGTCAAATGGACACTTCTCACGCCTCTTCCTGAGGGACATTTTAGGGCTGTTCAGGGCCATCTGCTTCACTTTTCTCCCCGATGTTCCTTCTTGGGTTTCATGTGAGTGTCCCTCACTCCTGACCGTGGCCTTGTTGCTTTACCTCTCACTTGGCAGGCTCAGCTTCCCAGTGAGCCTTGCTAGTTTCTTCCCCCTGGCCCCCCTCCAGGCCTCCCCCAAACCCCCTCCCTCCGGATCCCACTGAGTTCCTTGTCCCAATTTCTCTATCTCAGGGACAGCCCCACTGGCTACTCAGTCAGCAGGCCAGATCTCCTGGCACACAAGCCTTTGCTCCCTCACCTCCACAGCTGGGAAGTCCCCAGCTGTGGCCCTCCTGTCCTCCTGTCCTCCATCTCTGGATTTTGTCCTTACAGCCCTTCTACGTCTTCATCCTTTCTTATGTGGTCCATTATCCTGGCCTCTGGTCTCTGGTCTCATCCCTTTGATCCCGTCCCCTACATGGCCTCCAGGGGTCTTTCTACACTTAACCCTTGCCTCTCCCCTGCTCACAGCTTTCCCATAGCTCCCTAGCACCCACCACGAAAAGCCCCTATTCACTTCCCACCTCCTCCCACAGCCTTGCCCTTTGTGATCTGATCTCTGAGTGGCTTCGCTGGTTTGGAAACCGATTATGCTGCTTCTTTAGACTTTATTGAAGCCACACGGAACTAGCCACACATGAAGTTCACTGGCCTGGAATGCTTCTTTCCCCATCAGTCAAGATTTAGCTTCTGGCTGACCTTGAACCGACCTTCCCTGGCTGACCAGGCCGAACTGGTTACCATCCATGCCTATGACTCCCACCCTTAGAGCATGTTGCACTGGGACTCAGGGCTTCCTGAAAACAGGGGTTTCTCTCTGGCCCTGGTACGTAGAACATTGCCACCCAGGTGGCCTCAGATGAAGGCTGAATCGTGAGCTCAGGTCCCATTCTCACCCCCCTCTCCCCCAGAGCGGGCAGTCCCTGGGCGTCTGCTGAAGACGCGGGCAATGCGGGAGATGTACCGCAGCTACGTGGAGATGTTGGTGAGCACAGCCCTCGACCCAGACATGATCCAGGCCCTGGAGGACACGCACGGTGAGCCGAGGCCTCGGGAAGAAGGTTCCGGCACTCCCGCTCTGCCCCACCCCCTCAGATCCCCTGATGCCACCTCCTGATCTTGCAGACGAGCTGTACTTGCCGCCCATGCGGAAGATCGATGGTCTCCTCAATGAGCACAAGAAGAAAGTCCTGAAGCGGCTGTCACTGAGCCCAGCGCTGCAGGTGCCTGTGGGGCCTGGGTGGGAGGGGTCTGGAGCCCAGCGGTGGGGATCGTGGGGATCGGGAGAGATGGGTATGAGTGAGCCACGGCGTCCCCAGAGCGTCAGGCCCTGGAGGGAATAGTCACTAGAAGGTTCTGGCTTGGCCAGGGGCAGAGCTGAGGGCGGGGCTCCAGCTGGAGGTGGTCTCTGCCCCCCCCCCCATGGAGGGGGCTTGGTCGGTGGGGAGAGATCTAGAGACTTGCGAAGGTTGGGGGTGCGCAGCTGGGAAAGCCCAGCAGAGTTTATGGAGGGAAGGTTTGGGGACAACAGGTGGGCGAGGCCTTGCTGGGGGACAGTGGTAAGTGGATTCCGATGGCTTCTCTTGTCATGTGGGATTCTTAGCGTCTCAGGCCTCACTGTTAAGTCACCTGTATGATTTTCTTTCTGGAACGGCCTCAGATTCAGGGTACAATATACAGGCCGCTCTGAAAATTCTGATGGGGGAAGTATTATGTGGGGCTGAGAACTTGGAGGTACAATGTTAGCGCAACAGAATTCTGGGATGGAGTGTTAGTCTGGCCTTAAAATGTCCGGATGGGTCCCGGTCTGGATCCGGGAATTCTGGTGTGGAGTTTCGGTTGGCTTAGAAAATTCTTGGTGGGATGTTAGTCTCCCAGATGATATGGGATAAAAATAATGAATCTGATTCTGGCAGTCCGGGTGGGATGTCAGGGTGACTGAGGGTTCTGGGATGGAGAGTGAGTCCGGCTCTGACAGGTCTGGGTAGGGTGTTATCCCAGGGTTAACATTTCTGTGGTGGAATATTAGGATAAGTCTGGGATTGGTGGGATGGACTCTTCGTCTGGTTTTAACATTCTGGGATGGAGTGTCCGCTTGGCACTGGGGATTCTGGATTTTAGGCCATGTCTCAAAATTCTGAGTAGGATGTTAGGCTGGGGCTGAGAATTCTGAGTAGAATTTTTTTTTTTTTTTAAGATTTTATTTATTTACTTGACAGAGATCATAAGTAGGCAGAGAGGCAGGCAGAGCAGAGAGCCCGACACGGGGCTCGATCCCAGAACCCTGAGATTATGACCTGAGTCAAAGGCAGAGGCCTTAACCCACTGAGCCACCCAGGCGCCCCCCTGAGTGGGATATTAGCGGTCTCCGAGAAGCTGGGCTCGGCCCCAAAGCGCAGTACAAGGGTCACCAGACAGGCCTAAGCTCCCTCTGTCCTTTGAGACACCCAGGATTCCCGAGGGTCCCCTGATCTGCGGCCCGAGGGAAACGGAGGCAGCTGAGAACTGAGCGGTGCATTTGGAGAGTATGGGTCCAGGGGGACGTCCCACTGACCGCTCGGCTTCCCACAGGACGCCCTGCACACGTTCCCCCAGCTGCAAGTGGAGCAGAGCGGGGAGGGCTCCCCGGAGGAGGGGGCCGTGCGGCTGCGGCCGGCGGGGGAGCCGTACAACCGCAAGACGCTCAGCAAACTCAAGAGGAGCGTGGTCCGAGCCCAGGTGCGGCCGGGGGTGGGTGGGTGGGCGGGTGGCGCGGGCGCCTGGGGTCAGGAGCTGCCCCGCACTGGGCAGTGGCGTGAGGCTTCTCCGCTCCGTCTGTCCAGGAGTTCAAGGTGGAGTTGGACAAGTCGGGATACTACACGCTCTACCACTCCCTCCACCACTATAAGTACCATACTTTCCTGCGCTGCCGGGACCAGGTAAGCCCACCTGCTGCACACAGTGCCCTGGGGATCTGCCCCACAGGCTCTGCTCTGGATCCAGGGGTCCAGACCCCAGCCCGCTCCTCCCTCAGACCCAGGAGTCCAGGCCCCCAGCCCCTCCTCCACCCCCAGACCCAGGAGTCCAGGCCCCAGCCCCCTCCTCCCTCAGACCCAGGAGTCCAGGCCCCCAGCCCCTCCTCCACCCCCAGACCCAGGAGTCCAGACCCCAGCCCCCTCCTCCCTCAGACCCAGGAGTCCAGGCCCCCAGCCCCTCCTCCACCCCCAGACCCAGGAGTCCAGGCCCCCAGCCCCTCCTCCTTCAGACCCAGCCAGAGGTCTCGCTCCCAGCCCCCGTTTCCCTGGAACATTGATCGCTAGACCTCCAGGCCCCGGTGGCCACCCGCTGCAGCTCCCTGTCTAACCCCCTGCAGACCCTGGCCATCGAGGGCGGCGCTGAGGACCTGGGCCAGGAGGAGGTGGTCCAGCAGTGCATGCGGAACCAGCCGTGGCTGGAACAGCTCTTCGACTCCTTCAGCGACCTGCTGGCCCAAGCACAGGCGCACAGCCGCTGTGGGTGACCCCCGCCCAACCTGGGGGAGCCACCTCTTCCACGAACGGAGAATTGGGACAGAACTGTGTCCTCAGGAGCTAACCCCCTGGGCCCTGTCGCCAGGGAAGGGGGGGGGTCATTGGTCAGGGTGTGTCCATGCTGCCCCCACAGGGCAGGGTTCAAAGTTCGACTCCTCCCCTCTCCCACACCCCCTCCATTCCCCCCCCCAGCCCTCCCACTGTCCGGTGTACAGAGAAATTATTTATATATATGTATAAATGTCTATTTAGTAACGGTTTCCCTCCCCACCTTGCCCCAATCCTCTCTCCATGGCCATAGCCCCGCCCCCTCCACCTTGTACATAATGTATAGGAAAAGTCTATGTATGGTTGAGGGGGGCGGGGTGGCTTCAGAGAGCTGGGGGACCCCCCTCCCCCCCACCCCCCCCCATAGGCCAAGATCTTTGCTAAAGGCCATTCCCTCCCCAGGGCATTCGGCATTGGGTGGGAGGGGGAAAACGCATCTTGTTAATTATTTTTAATCTTATTTATTGTACATACCTGGGGTGGGGGGGCTGGGGAGGTGGAGGGGGGAGAAGGGTCCCCTCCCTTTGGCCCTCCTGCTCCTTTTCTACTGCGATTGTCTGTGTCTGCCCCTCCCCCACCGCCCCATCCCCTTGTTGTCTGGATGTGGTTCTATTTTTTATCCGTCTCCTCTCCCCTCCCGCCCCCCCCCCCCGCAACCCCTCTGCTCCTACCTCCCGACCACCCTTTGTCTCTTGCTCTTTCTTGGGCTTCTGTACAACTCAACTTGTATACACTGTGTACACACAACCAGCCAAACGAAAACCCAACAGCAAACACTTTATCAGCCGGCTGGAGTGCCTCTGTCCTGCGGCGTCTGGGCGGGCCCGGGGGTGGCAGAGGCAGAAAGGGTCTGGAGCTGCAACGTGGCTTCTCTGGAAGCCCCCGGACGTGGCCAGGCCGGGGTCGTTGTGTGCCTTACATCTCGCTGTGTAAAATCAGCCCCCACCGCCCCACCCCGAAATTTAGTGACCCAAAACAAGAAATGTGCAGGTCCACTGGGTGGTCCCCTCCCAGGGTCTGCTGTGAGGGTCCAGTCAAGTCAGCTGGGACAGCGGCCCTCCGGGAAGTGACTGGGGTCATGGGATCTGCTTTCAAGGTAGCTCACGTTGACTTTCCTAAATACTCATTTGAGAGCGAGCGAGCAAGAGAGGGGGGTGAGGGGCAGAGGGAGAAGCAGACTCCAGAGCAGGGAACCCGATGCAGGACTCGATCCCAGGACTCGAGGATCGTGACTCTAGCTGAAGGCAGAGGCTCAACCGCTCAACTGACAGCCACCCCGGTGCCTCGAGGCGGCTCCTTTTTAAGGTGTGTGGATCCACTGCGGGCTGGAGGCTGCATTTCTGTGCCGTGGGGACCTCGCCATGGGCACCTTGAGTGTCCCCACAACATGGCAGCTGGCTTCCCCCAGAGCAGGGCATCCCAGAGAGAGAGCAGGAAAGAAGCCAGCAGAGTTTTCTGTCCTAACACAGCATTGGCTCCTGCATACTGCTCATGGACGGGGGGGTCCTTGAACCCAGTACCCACTTGAAGGGGGTTTCAGCTGTGCTTTGAGAAGGGAAAAGCGTAGGTACTTTTGGATGTGTTTTCAGACCAGTGTAGGCTGTGGCAGGTGTCGGGAGTTGACCAGCTTTTTTCTTGGCTGCCTAGTGTGTGGATCTCTTGGATTCTTGAACCCCGGAACTGCAGGGTCACGAGCAGGCCGGCAGTTGAGATGTGGATGGATTCCTGTGTTCTGGAGACTTGCTGCTCGAAGTGTGATTGGCCGCCCTTGGGAGTTCTGTCCATCCGTCCCCACCCTCAGTAGCCCCCCACCCCCTGCAAGAGCTTGTAGAAATGTAGACTCTGGGGCTGATTCTCAGATCAGCTGAGTCAGAACCCACTTTTCAGTAATATCCCGGGAGGATTCTAATACTCAAGTTTGAGGAGCAGCGTTCTAGAATAAGAGTTAACAATCTGGAGGTCAGCTGGAACCCAGCGTGGAGCAGTGAGTAAGCCGTTGGCATTTGAGAGCCGGGACCATTGTCAAGAAGGGACTCTAGGTATTGTAGAACTCTGGCTTCAGCACCAATGATGGCTGGTCAGTGGGTACTGACCCGGTGTAAGATTTAAGGGTAGACCATCTGTGTTCTAGATAGATTCCCTTCTTGGTGAAATTGAGAAGGAGCCCTGAGTGTTCTATGACCTTGGATATTGTCTAGACTATCACCAAGGTGAATGACTCCAGAGCCCTGGTTTTACAGTAACATTTAAGGGTCTTAATGGGAGAGTCAGTGATGGACCATGGTCTTTTTAGAATTAATGGGGTTGGGAGAGGTGAGGATGGACCTTGGTGTCCTTGAACCATGGCCTGTAGCACAAGGCTCTGGGCTAGTACCTCCGATTGGAGCCAAAATTTCCACGATCAGCGTTGCCTTGGATCAGAGCTCTGCTATCAAAAGTGGGTGGGTCGTTCAGAAGGCAGACAGCAGGGCCCTATCATCCCCTTGGTGGCAGGATAACCTTGTGGTTGGATTTTGGAATCCGGCTGCCCAGACTCGAATCTCAGCTCCAGCACTAACCAGGTGAGTTGGATACCGGCCTGTTTCCCCAGCTTTGTCATTTGTAGAATGGGCTTTTGTCAAGGTGAAGGAAACCCAAATGTTTGAAGCACTTAGTGCCCATTAAACTGTAACAAGAGGCCCCAAGAGGTTTGTTGGAGGTCCAAGAGATGGCAGCAGGGGGAGAGGGTGGCAAAGATGTTTGAAGAGGGACATCAGAACCATGAGAGGCTTTGAATCATGGGCAGGGCCTGCCGGAGCATTGGGGAGGACAGGAACGGGAGAGGCACGCGCACACCTAGGGAGATGCCAACTAGGGCCACACCAGCCTCTTCACTGCTCCCTGAGGAGCTCGGGATAGCTGGCGCTCGCGAGCCATCCAGAAATGGCCTGCCAGTTGTGTGGGTTTGTATGTGTGCCTTTTTCTGGGGGTGAGCAGTAGCTTCCGTCACCTCTGCAAAGCTCATTGTCGTCTTTAAAGAAGCAGGGTGTCCCAGGCAAGAACTTGGCACCGATGGACGGTGCAAAAAAAGACTAAGGCCCTCTGCCAAGGTGGCGGTGATGGGGGGGGGGTGTGGCCGGGGAGGGAGACCTTGGCATAGGACTCCCCTGACTCCCCAGAGTGCCTCACCTCTCTGGCTGGGGTTAGGGGGAGAGGTCAGAGCTCATCTGGAAAGTGATAGAACCCGTTCCCCCACCCCCATCCCTGTTCTGCAGGGGTTGGGCCCCTGGCAAGCAGAGGTCCTGGGGCTAGAGGGAGTGAACGTGCAACACAATACGTGGGAGCCACGCTTATTCCCAGGGCGGAAGGTTGAACACAGGCCAAGGATTCTGTGATAATGAAACCCGGAAGGGGATATTGAGCTAATCATTGTTCTGATCTGGAGTACAGAGGGACATTCATGGTTCTGGGGCAGGAGGAGAACAGTGGGGCCTCCGTCGCTGATACAGAGCACTTAGTATACTCCAAACGCTGTTCGTCTTCTCGGTCCAGATGGGTTCCTAAAGGCCTCCCGGAAGTAGTTCTGTGATCTCCCCTGTTCGACAGCTGAGAAGTCAGAGGGGCTGCCCAGGCCATCCTCTACCCTTGAACCAGGAAGTGGGTTCTGGGGTGGGTGTGAGGGTTGCTGTTTGGAACCAAGGATCCAGGGATTGTGTCCAAGCATGGCAGACGTGGGGGTAGGAGGAGTAGATCGTGGATTGGTGACAGTTACGAGTGGCGATCAAAGTTCCAAGGCATGGGGACTAAGGGTGAGGTTTCTGGCCTGCAGTGTTGACTCGGTGTTGGAGTTTAGGGACACGTGTCACACTTGGGAGGTGGGTGAGGGGTGGTCTCCCTGTGGTACCAGCCTTCCAGGTTAGCAAATAGACTGTAGAATTAGGGGTCCTGGGTGGAATTTGGAGGAATCCAAGGGTTCCCAGACAAGCTCGTTAGCAACTTTGGGGGAGGCCTGAAGATGACCCACACTTAAGCCCTTTCCAGGAGAGAGGCTCAGATGGAATGTGTGTCTACACCGGCCACAAGTTGGATTAAGGGTATGGACTCAGATGTCAGCCCAATTGGGGACTTTCTGGAAATGAGAACTTGCCAGCCAGCTGCTTGGACACCATTCTGCCCACCTGTCCCTGCTCCCTCCTGTAGCCAAAAGGTCTTTCTCAATATATATTGGAGGTGGGAGGGGACAGGCAGGGATTAGAGCAGAGGCCAGTTTCCAAGATCCTGGAGCCTTCTGGGACACCACTACCCAGTAAATTTATATAGCCACGTGTAGTTTCTGGCTAGCTTACCGAACAGTGCAGTTCTAGAACTTTCCAGGAAAGAAAAAAAAATTTTTTTTGAGATGTTAATCCCCATCCCAGCAAAATGCCCACCCAAACACCAAAGGGCAGAATGGCCTTCACTGAAGGCGATGCAGAGGTCCAGCCACCTGGCTTGCCTTGGCTCGTTCTCTGTCCCCGCCCCCCACTAGCCAAGCAAAGGGTTCTAGATCCGATGGTGGTAGGTGGAGTGAGACTTTCACCTTTGTGCGCCATGAGTTCACTCACCACCCCTTTTCCCTTTCCAAAAAGCACTTTCCGACATTGGCAGTGAAGTTTATTTCCCTGGGGGTGGAGAGGGGAGTTATATACAGCAGTGACCCGGATGCCCGGGAGCCCCTCACCCCAACAAGGGGCTTGGGTGGGGAAGGGAGGCATTGGCAGAAGGCACACAGTGGCGATGTCCCGGAGGAGGCCAGGAATTCCGGGTGAGGGTGTAGTGTATCCTGGGAAACCCAGATGGGGAAACAGGCTCGGTGAAGGCAGCTGGTCCCAAGTGTTGGTCGCTCCTCTCACACCCCTGGGGCTACAGAAGGACGCAGGGACAGCCTCCATCTTTCTTCCTGGGGGCGCTGGGTGGGCTGGGCGGGAGCTCTTGTTCCTGGTACTTCCTGTGGGAAGAAGCTGGTGAGTCTGGGTCGCAGGGACTGGGGACAGGGACAACAGGAAAGGCGCTCTGCTCACCGGACAGCCCGCACCAGCTGCTCGAAGGCTTCGTCCACATTGAGGCGCAGCTTGGCGGAGGCCTCGAAGTAGGCCACGTGGTGGGAGGCACCAAAGGCAGAGGCTTCAGATCGGGGGACCTGGGAGGGGGACAGCAGGAGGAGTCAGGTGTCTGCACTCAGGGTGGGGCCCAACTGTGGGAGGGAGGCAGAAAGACACACTACATGCTCTAAGGGGGCCCCAGAGTGTGGGGGTCAAGGGAAGAGGAAAAGTTTCAAGGAGATCATGGGGAACGTGCTGAGAGGGCTCGGGTCCATTAAGTAAGGAGTCCGGGAAGGCTCCATAGACGTTTGCCCTTCTGAACATCAGGTGACAGAGTTCCTCCTGCGGAGAAGTCAGGGTGTCCCCTGCAGAGGCCGAGCAAAGCTCGGAAGCCTGGAAACCCCCCAAGGCTTAATCGGAAAGTTGAGTTCGGTGTGGAAATCACAGTCTCTGTGTGTAGGAAGTGGTGAGAGCAGAGAAAGGAAGGGACAAGACATGGTGGGAATCAACTGCCAAGTCCAAGAGTTGGAGTTCTCTCTGGGGGGAGCAGGGGGTGCCAAGGGAGGGCTATGAGCAGGGAAGGGGCAGGGGCAGTGGGGGGCCTGGAGGGAGGCTGACTGAGGTGGGGACGGAGCAGAGTTGGGGCAGGTCGACCTGGGGGTCGGTGCAGGTGCCCTTGGTCCCATCCAGAAGTCTTCTGGGAAGTCTTACGTGCAACACTGGGAATGCAGAAGGTCCAATTTGGGGGCAACTCATGTAGTGATGTGTGTGACACCAGAGGGAGTGGGATCAGGGGAGCCAGAGGAGGATGCCCAAAGGAGCCTCCCCGGGTGAGATGGGGGACGGGGGTTGGAGGCGGTGGGGAGTGTCCCAGACCTGGCGCTGTGTCTCCAGATCTGCCTTGTTCCCAACCAACACGATGGGGAAATCGTCTCGGTCCTTGACTCGGAGGATCTGCGTGAAAAGCTTGCCCACCTCGTTGAAACTGCAGATGAAGCCAGAGGCGTGAGGTCTGGCCAGCTGCTGGGCCCCCGGCCCGCCTTGCTCCGCCACCCGCAACTCCCCTCACCTCTGCCGGTCGTTAATGGCAAACACCAGCAGGAAGCCGTGTCCGGCGCGCATGTACTGCTCCCGCATGGCACCAAACTCCTCCTGGCCCGCTGTGTCCAGGACTGCAGACAGAGGGAGAGGGGCCGCCGTGGAGATGAGGCTCCCGGGAGACCTCAGCCCCACCACCAGCCCCCCGACCCACTCCCCGCCGCCCTCACTGTCCAGCCGGGCTGGAACACCATCCACAGCGCAGATCTTCGTATAGGAGTCTTCGATGGTTGGGTCATAGTCAGACACAAAGTAGGACTGGGGGGACAGGGAGAAGACATCATTACTCCGGTTCCTGCAGTACCCCAGGAGAGATGACTTAACCCTATCGCTGGGTTCTGCCTCCCCCGCCCCTTCTTGTTGGATCCCTGCTCCCCTCTCTGTGGGTCTCTGTCCCTTCCTCCCACCCTACCTAGTCTCCTTTCTCCGAGTCTCTCCCGGTCCTCTCTCTCTGGTATAAAGTACATCTCCCACATGGTGATTACGTCCTGGCTGTGCGGTATTGATCAAATCACTTCCCCTCTCTGAACCTCATTTGGAAAATAAGGATAAAAATAAGACTACACTTAATCCAGCATTTGTGAGATTCGGGGGAAATCCCTGCTAAGCATTTCACGTATGGCTTGGATCTAGTAGGTGCTCAGTTATTGGGAGCTATTATTGCCCAGAATGTCTGCCTGTTTCTATCTCTCCCTCCTCCTCCTCTTCCCTCTTTTTTTTCTCCTTCTTCCTCCTCCTCCCTCTCCCCCTCCTTCTCAGGCAGCTTCTAGTGTCTCCTCCCAGGGGAAGGTCCCAGTTCCAATCCAGCAGCGGAGAAGCTGCCCCGCCCGGAGGCTGGGCCCCTCCCTTCCTGCCTGGGTCAGGCCAGTCTCCAGCCAGGCCTTTGGCCAGCTTTGGGTCCGCCCCTGGGTGCAAGGGGCTGGGGCCTTCTTCTATATAGGCAGGGGCTCCCATGCAGGGCCTGGCTGGGGTCTCTTGAGGAGTCTGAGGTCCAGGACCCTCTGCAGTAGCATCTCAGAAAGGAGACACCTTTCTAAGGTTTCTCTAAGGTGGGAGGGTTTCCCTTGGGAATGGGCTGGAGGTTTCCTGGGCAGTGGTGGGTTTTCAGGAGAGAGGGGGTGATCTGGTAGCTGGGGGTCTGGTAGCTGCCTCCTGTCTGTTAGGGGAGGGGTGCTTGGTGAGGGCTTGGCCTGAAGGGCGGGTGCAGGGACCATGCCATGGGGGGATTACGAGTGTGTCCTCAGAACACATCTGGAGAAGTCTGGGATGAGAGCTGGGGAGAGCCCCAAGGTGCAAATACATTTGGGAGGTTTGTCACAGAATACAGGTACACGTCTAGAGAATCTGAGACATCCCAAAATGCATTTACAGGGTCAGAGAAACTCCTAAGAAGTGAGTCTCTCTGGGGGTGTCAAAAATCTGGAGGTTTCTTCAAGGAGGTGATTTGGGGGCTAGCCAAGGTTTCTGAGAGATGCTCAAGGAGTTAGAGTGGAAGAAAACTCAACATGGAGGAATGGGTGGTTTTCCCTGGGGGAGGGTGGAGGTCTGGGTCTGGAGGGGTGGGGGATCCCCAGAACAGGACGTGTAGTCTTAAGAATTCTCTGGAATGGCCCAGGGGCAGGATCTTTCTGAAATCTCTTGGGTCTGAGGGTGCCTCTTCTCAGGACAAGATGGTACCGGATGGGCCCCAGGCAAAGTCTGGGCACAATTTCTAGATTCTGGGGGAGCTTAGTAGCTAGAGGAAGGTAATCTCCCAGTTAGGCTTTGGGTGGCTCAGACGGGAAGCTGGGACCTGGGATCTGGGGGAGATGGAGCTCAGGGTAGGGGGAAGTGACACCCAGGGGTGGGGGCCTATGGGAATGCTTAGGGTCTATATGGGGTGAGTTTTGGATTTAGGATGCTCCCAGGTGCTCAGGGTCAAGTCATCAGGGAAGCGGGGTCTTGGGTGTTGGAAGGAGGGATGAGGGGGAGTCTCAGGATGTGAGTATAAGCCCCTTGTGTAGAGGGTGGAGGCCCTGGAGCTGGGGGGCTCAGGGTCACCATCTGAGGGGATTTTTTAAGATTAGAAGGTCTCATAGGAGGGTCTCAGTGATGGATCGAGGGGAAATCGGGGTGTCAGGGATCTCCCAAAGGGCTCAGTTCTAGGTCCCGGGGGCACCCCCCCGGGTGAGGGCCCACTACCTGGATGAACTGGATGGTCAGCGCGCTCTTGCCCACGCCGCCGCCGCCCACGACCACCAGCTTGTGTGTCTCGCTGGGTGGGGGGTCCCCGGGCCCCGGCCCCCCGCCCCGGGGCCGCCCCCGCCCTGTCCCGGACGCCGCCCCGCTGCTCATGTCGCCACCGCTGCTGCCGCCGCCGCTACCGCCTTGGGGGGAGCCGGGCGGGGCCTAGGGGCGGGCCCCGCTAATAAGGCTACTGCATAATCATGAGCTCCGGAGAGAAGGACTGGAGCCTCGGGACACTTAGGAGGTAAGGCCAGGGAAAAGGAGGAGCTATGCTAATAAGGGAGGGGGAAAAGGCTTTCCTTGTGAAGGGGAATTCCGAATGGGGCGGGGATATGCTAACGTTAGGGCTAAACTCACACGGAGCAGCGCCACGCGCTCTCTGCGGGCGGGCCGTCTATGGGCGGGGCTATGCTAATACGAGCCCTCACACTTTCGGCGGACGGGTCGGGAAAATCATTCGGGGAGGTGCTATGCAAATGAGGATCCCGGAGGCATCGCTTTTCAGGGCACCGTCCCCGAGGCCTCGCTTTTAGTAGGCGGGGCTCGTCGGCTCGCGCGCGGCCGTATATAGGCGCGCTCGAAGGAAGGAGCCGGTCTTGAAGGGAAGCTCCACCTCCGTCCTGGGATCCTAGCCAAACTTCCGACCCGGGCGTCTAAGCTGGACGCCGGAGTCTCCGCCCGCTAAGGGACCCAGGCTTCCGGTTCCCGGAGTCCCAGCCAAGCGGAAGACAGACTGGGAGGGGAGATGGGGCCCTGGAGGGGGACAGCGGGGTAACGGGACAGGGAGGGGCCGTGAGATCACTGCATTCCTAATCCCTGAGCCAGCTCTCCCAAACTGGGGTGGCTGGGTCATTGAAGGGCCTAGGGCCAGGATTTCTGAGTCCTGAAGGAGGAAGATGAGGGCCCAGACTCCGGGGTCTCTCGGGGAGAATGAGACTGGAGTTCTGGACTCCTGGGTCCTGGGGAGAAGGGGATCAGGGAGTCTTTACTACTAGGTTCCGCAAAGGAGAGAGCTGGGGGCGTGGACTCTTGGGTCCAGGGGTTGGTGGGGCCGGGTATTCAGATATCTGGATCTGAGGGAATCCGGATTGGGAACCCGAATACCTGTGTCTGTGTGAAGTACGAGTTTGAGACCAGGAATGGAAGGACGGAGGAAGGATAGGCATGAGGACCCGACTTCTGGTTGTGAGGAAGGAGAGGTCGAACTCCCCAGTCCCAGGAAGGAGGAAAATGGGAGTCCGGACTCCTGATGAGTGAGAGGAAATCGGAATTTGGACTTTTCCATCTTGAATGAGGAGGAGGTTGTAGGGTCGGGCTCCTCGGCTCTAAATTTAGAGGGGACTTAGGAGACCGGGATATTCTGGGATCCCCAGAAGGTGGGCGGTGCAACTCCCAGCCAGCACCGCTTTTTTTCTACCGTCCACTTTTCGGAACTACAATTCCCTTGCAGCAACCCGGCTCAGGGCTCCACGTCACTTCCTGTTCCGCAGCTCTTTCCGCGCGCGCGCAGGGCACCGTGGGGCCTTGTCGCGGGCTACCGCAACCCCGCCCCCTTCACCTCTCACTTCCTTGCTGTCCCCGCGCGACGGGGGCGACGCGCGGACTACGCCTCCCGGCGTCCGTCGCGCGCGCCCCTGCCTGTGTGCCCCATTGACTTCTGGGAAACTGAGTCCGGAGTCTTCCCACCAGCCTTCACGGCACCGTGCTCGGTACTTGAAGTCCCGGCAAGCTCGGCGGCGTTTTAGCTCCGCCCCTCTCCTCCCTCTGCTCGCGAGCCCCCCCAGCCCGCCCCGCCCCGCGCCGGGGCCGGAGCCGCAGCCCGAGCGGCGGGGTAAGATGGCGGCGGCAGTCTGGGCCGCGGGGCTCGGGCCTATCGGGGTGGGCGGGGCGGAGTCGGGTCGCTAGTTGTCCTGGGGTCCTCCCCACACGCCGCGGGGCCTGGAGGACTTAGCGGGGCGGCCTCGGGCCCGGCAGCGGCGGCGGAACCTGGTGCCGAGCGGGGGGCCTTCTCAAGGCCCCGGGACGCGTCTGTGGGTTCCGGGGGGCATCTACGGGGCGTCCCCGTGAGGACTGGGGACGTCCACCGGGCTGGACCGGGACTGAAGCCTGCTCTCCATCACCTAGCTGGCGTGGGTCATTTCTGTAGGCACTGCTGATCGTCTTTATGGGCTGACCAGAGGTTAGGGTCTGTTTATAGGGTTCTGGGGCCATCTTGAGATCTTGAGATATGTCCCAGGGTGAAGGAGGGCTGCAAGAGCTGAGGAGTATCTGCAGAGCCATCTATAGCGCCCGGGGTATGTCTGTTAGGGCTGGGAGTGTCTGCATGAGCTGACTTGAGGATGCGGCTCACCTACATGGGTCTGGGGCCATTTAGCGGGCCTGAGAGAACTGTTGGAGGGCCAGGAAGTCTTTTAGGGCCACCCAGATGGGTGGGGTATGCCCACCAAGGGAGGGAGGCAAATACTGAGGTGTGCTGTGAGGCCTGGATGGGTCTCTAACCTCTGAAGAGTGTCTAATCTGGGTGACAGGAGGCTGGGGGCAGTTAGAAGGACCTGGAACCATCTAGTTGGCTTTCAGTGTGACTGCAAGAGTGCAGTCTTTATGCCTGGAGCAAATTCGAATGCCTTTTGAGGCTGTATAATCGCGTGGAGAACAAGACAAAGGAGAGTATTGGAAAATTTGCCCAGCTCAAATGTACTTGCACTTTATAATGTAATTCAAATGAAAAAATGTTTTTAAATTCTGCATTGCCCTGGAGCTATAGAGATTAGAATTAGTCCACATTAGTGTGGGGAAATCTGTAGGATCACCTAGATTCATTCAGTGCAATGCTTTTCAAACTCTTTTGACCTTGATCTACAGTAAGAAGTACATTTTTTGTTGAGACCCATTGCATATTTCCCTATGTATTGAATACCAAAGTCCCATTAATTCATATTTCCACTTACGCCCTGCGATGTACTGTGAAGATTTTTCTCCTGCGTTCAATTTATTTATTTTTTTATAACAATCGATTTGTGAACCACTATACTCCTATCATACTGTTTGGGAAACACTGACCTAGAGGGACTTAGCAATGTCTGCAGAATGTGTTTTCATGTTGAAAAGATCTAAAGAGCCCTGGGTGTGTCTGCAAAGCCCAGGGCACGTCCACATGGGCAAGGGATCATCTTCATACGCCGCAGAGGCCTTGGAGATCTGTGTGTCTGTACTCAGCAGGTCTCAATTAGGCTTCTGTTATGTGACAGTCACTGTTCGGCGTAGCAGGTGCTTCCCCCAGAGGTGCTGGAGAGCAGCTCCAGGGCTGGGAACCGTCCATAGGGGTTTATAGGCAGGACATGTTAGTGGGAGTTAGGGAAGGAGCTCCAGGCTCATTGCTGGGAGCTTTGGCTTAGCTTGGAAATCTGTGGTAGGAGAGAGACCTGGACCTGGGTGTTTGCTTGGCAGGTATGCGGCTGGGAGAGTGGTGGAGATAAACCTGGGCCTCTGGAGGCTAATAATGCTAATTATTGTTACTTTGTATTGAACGCTTGGGCTGTGCTGACTCTGTGGCAGAAGTCAGTCCACTTTGAATTCTCACAGCCCTTCTTGGACGTAGATACTCCTGTTGTGCCCATTTCCAGATAAGCACAATGAGTTGGGGTGGGGGGCAGATTACGGGTTTCAAAGCTTTCTGGGAACTCAGAGTGGGTATTGTTTTCAAAGTAGCAGATGTGATGGTTACAGGGAAGCCAGCAGCTGAAATAGTCATGCTTTCTGAAGTCCTAATCCAGACACCCACCAGTGCGAGGGATCATCTCTCTGCTTTAGTATAATCTAAGAATTTCTGTGACGTCACGAAAGCTTGAGCCATGGTTTCAGTCAGTGGGCACATAGACCTTAGGTGGATGCCCTCTGTGGGGTCAGGTGGACAGCCTGCCTTTCTGAAAGCAGTGTTTTCAGTTCAGTACCGGTTTTGTACATTGCTCTATTGCAGTTCCATCTTTTGCATATAAATACAATTTTTTGGTTCTGCGCCATCGAGGAGAGTTGATGCTGTAGGAAGTGGTGTGGTATTTGAGGTATACCCAGCCCACTGGTGCATGTCTCAGTTTGGGAAAGGAGGGTTTAGGAGACTATGGGACATGGTATTTGAAATCACAACTCAACCAAAAAAAAAGCTTGGCGTTGGGTTGGGTCTTAGGAGGGTGGGCAGTGAGGTCTTAAAGCTTGGCCATGGGGGGAAGCTGTGGGCACTTGGGAGTGCCGTGTTGAAACGGGAGGCTGGGAAGGCCTCCCTTCCACGAAGTGGGGCAGCTGGGATCCAAGGCAAGGGAAGAGAGCCCGCTCTGGTCCCTCCGATGGCTGCACTGGGTGTGGTGCTCGCCCAAGGACTGGGGTACAGCGGTAGAGGGGAGGGATGCCAGAGAGGTTGCTGAGCAAAGCAACGTTGGAGGCCCTTGAGGTCCTTGCATCCATTTCCTGCTTCTCCCGGAAGACCCCCCCTGCGCCCTGGTCTCCACTCCAAACTGTCACCCTCTCAACCACCAGGTGACCATGGAGGAAGAAGATGAGTCCCGAGGGAAGACAGAGGAGTCGGGCGAGGATCGGGGCGATAGTCCACCGGACAGAGACCCCACACTTTCTCCTTCTGCCTTTATCCTGGTAAGGCTGTTAGACACCCGGGGCCAAGGCAGGCAGGGATGGGCTGCAAGTTCAGATTTCGGGGCCCAACACCTGGGCCCTGGTGGGGAGGAGGGGCTGGGGGCCTGGACTCTTGGCTCCTCTGAAGGGTTCGGATTTGGTTATAGGGGTGTCTGGAATGGCTGTCTCCCAGGAGCAGAGCTTGTGATCATTTGCACGAGTCCCCTGACTGCCCTTTCTTTCCATCCCCTTCACCCTCCACCTTTTCTCTAGCGGGCCATTCAGCAGGCTGTGGGAAGTTCCCTGCAGGGGGATCTGCCAAATGATAAAGGTATGATGGGCTCTGGTTCCTCTTAGCCTCCTGTCCCATCTCTGTGTTCTTTACCCTAATTTCATTCATAACCACTCTTCTGAGGCCTCCTGGGTACCACTCTCATGCTGGCACAGGGAGCCAAAAGATGGGTCAGACTCCACGGCTGCCTCGGAGGGGCTGCCAGTCTGATGGAGGGGAGACACCATCACGGCGCAGAAGTAGCCCGAGGCACTGTGGGAGGGCAGGAGGAGGCCCGGTTCAGGGAGTGTGTGGGGGAGGAGATGGGGTCTGGGAAGGCTTCCTAGAGGGGGGAAACAGGGGAATTGGGTCTCTAAGAATGTATTAGAGTGGTCCAGTAAAGAGGAAAGCCTGGTAGGCAGAGGCAGCCAGCAGGCGCACAGCACTGGGCCACCTTGCAGGACTGCGTCGTCGTTTTCTGGGGCTGGTGGGCGCGGGGGTGTGAGCAGGAGGCAAGGCAGGGGAGCTCCTTGGGGACTGGGCCCTAGCAAGGCTCTAAAGGCACGGTGCCTTGTCTGGACATCATCCTGAGGGCAGCCAGGAGGACAGAAGGGTGAGAGTATTGGCGCCTCAGAATGGTGTTGGGGATGTCCTTCCGGGACCTGAGCTGGGGCGTGGTGGAAGGAGGCAGGGAGAGCCGGCAGGTCCTTGGTTCCCTTGGCGAGAGCTAGGGCAGGCTCCCCTTTCCTCTGCCCCACAGAGTCTCTGTATCTAGTCCCGTTTCCAATCCCCCATGCAAATCTCTCTCCAGATGGCTCCCGGTGTCATGGCCTTCGATGGAGGCGCTGCCGGAGCCCACGGTCAGAGCCCCGTTCCCAGGAGTCAGGAGGGACTGACACGGCTACTGTGAGTAAGAACAGGGGGCTGGGGGCCCAGACTTGGGGACGGTTGTGGGGGCTAGGTCACTGGGGTCTGGATCCTGGCATTGGGTTTGGGGACCCAGACTCCTAGGACTGGAGTCGATCGGTGGTGTTGGAGGGGCTGGGGACGTCATCTGTGGGGGTGAGCCTTGGGTCCCGGAGGCAAGTCAGGGTGAGGGAATTGGTTGGATGCCAGCATTTTCTTGGAGTTTCAGATGTTTGGGTTCCTGAGAATTTAGGGGCTGGGGAAAGGGGGTTTGTGGGTCCTCACATGAGCAGATACAGGACGGAGCCCCTCCTGGCCTATTCCAGGTGTTGGACATGGCCGCAGACAGCTTCCTCGCGGGGCTGGTGAGTGTTCTGGATCCCCCAGATACCTGGGTTCCCAGCCACCTGGACCTGCGGCCTGGCGAGTGAGTAGTTGGGCAGCTGGAGTGGGAGAGGCCTTTGGCGTGGGAGCTGGAAGCTTCGCTTGGGCTCACTCACCCCCTTCTGCCCTGCAGAAGCGAGGACATGCTGGAGCTGGTGGCCGAGGTCCGAATCGGGGACAGGGATCCGATCCCTCTGCCCGTGCCTAGCCTGCTGCCCCGTCTCAGGGCCTGGAGGACAGGCAAAACGGGTATGTGGGGCCAGGGCGGAGCTGAGGAGGAGGCCTCAGAGTTGTGCGGGAGTCTGCTGTCATTGGTAGTAATAGTAGTGATCGTGTCACTTGGACAAAACCTTTAAGCCTTTGCCTGTTAGACCAAAATAAAGGTTGTGCGTGCGGACAGACACACAGAAAGCAATCGCTGATGTGATCCCTAGCATGTAGGAGTCGTTAGCACGTGTGAGGTGCTCAGCGTCCCAGGCTCCACGAGGCAGTGGAGCTGCAGTGAGAATTCATCTCCCTGGGAGCGGGAGGCCCTTCGCTCTTAGTTTCTGATTCAGTGGTTTTGGGGTGGGGCCTGGGAGTTTGCATTTCTAACTAGTTCTTCAGGGATGCTGCTGTGCTACTGCTGCTGGCCCCCGGGGCCCTGGTGGGAAGCCCAGGTTTAGACTTCCCTTCTGCATGGATGTCCGTAGTTGGGAGGGGTGGAGAAGAGAGGAAGGCTCGGTCAGCTCAGGTGCAGCACGAGGGCAGCTCGGGCTGCTGTTCGGCAGCTGACCCTGGGCCCCCACCCTGGCCCAGTTTACGTTTCCTTTCATCTTTTTTTTACAGCTGTGGGTTGACTTGTCTATTAGGCTCAGGGAACATGATACCTAGGGCCCACCACACTCTTGGGGGCCCACAAGAATATGTTCATTTCTTTTCAAATTAGAAACCATAGAGGATAAACAAAGGGGCATGGCAGTGTCCTAATAAAACTTTATTGACAAAAGCAGATGGCCTTGGGATTTGGCCCCAGGCGTTCAGTGATGTAGATGTATCTGGAACCTGAGAGCTGTTTTGCCGGGGGGTGGGGATGCTGGGGTTATGATTTATTTTCTTGTTAGGGGTGGTTTTCTTCCTCCATTTGGAAACTATTAAGAATTTAGGGGGGAAAAAACTCGCCCTTAATCCTGCGTCATATAAAAATTATATAAAGAAGCGGCTGTCTTGCAGTTCCAGACTGCTCCAGCCTGTGGATTCCTCTATACCTCTGGGGGTGATAATAATTCGTAAGCAGGGTAGCAAGAGCTCATGCTCACCGGGTCCTCGCGGGCCAGGCACAGTCTGGTTCGGTCCCCATAGCTGCTCGTCTGGTCCCCTCGTCCTCGTGAGGTGTGAATGCTATCATCACCATCTTCTGCTTTCGTTTCTTTCCTTTTTTCCTTTTTCTCTTTCTTTCTTAGATTTATTTATGTATTTTAGATGGTTGGGGAGGGCAGAGGGAGAGAGAGAATCTCAAGCAGGCTCCCCGCCAAGCGCGTAGCCTGACAAGGGGCTTGATCTCATGATCCTGAGATCATGACCTGAGCCGAAATCAAGAGTTGGAGGCTGAACTGCGCCACCCGGGCGTCCGCTCTTGCTTTATCTTCTTCCTCAGCCCTCAGCAGCTGGCGGGCTTTCTCCGTGGCTCCTTGAGATTTCTCTCCCTGCTCGATGTGAGCTCCTTGAAGTCAGGACCTTTGTCTCTTGTGCTCACTCTTCTATTCCTAGTACCCCAGACCGCCCTGGGCACAAGATAGGCGATCAGTA
Source organism: Martes martes (assembly GCF_963455335.1). Taxonomy (NCBI): domain Eukaryota; kingdom Metazoa; phylum Chordata; class Mammalia; order Carnivora; family Mustelidae; genus Martes; species Martes martes. Next base: position 51,796,671 of record NC_137905.1, read on the forward strand.
AAAGTGTCCTGAGTGAGTGAACCCCAGTGTAGAGATGAGGAAACCGAGGTAGGCAGCAGTTGAGGTCCTTGTCCTTGGTCATGTCATGGGTGAGGGCTTAGAGCCTGGGATCAGGTTGAGAGGCGGCTCTGGGACTGCCCTCTCGAGCCCTGCCTGTCCTGGCACTGTCCACCTGACCATGCTGGCATCCTGGCCGTTGCAGCGTCCCCGTAGTATGTGGTTGAGAGGGGAGCCTCGGCACCCCAGTATGTGTGTCCGGAGGTGCAGCCCTGGTCCATTGTCTCCATGTGGGATTTATGGCCCCGAGACCCTGTCCTCAGAAAGCACGGCCTCTGGAGGCAGTGAGGGTGGCTCCGGAAAGCACGATGCCGGTCGGTAGGAGGGGCGGACACTGGTTGTTCCTGTCGCTTGTCAGCCCCTTGGATGGGGCTCGTCACAGAGTGACATGCATGGGGCGAGGACTCCAGCGGCCAGGGCTCCCCAGCTCTGCCCTTTCCTGGCTCTTGAGAGGGAGTTATCACCTTTGCAGCTGCAGGCGATTCCCTCCATGAAGCAGGATAAATTTCCCCCCGAGGCAGCCGGAGTGGCGGGCCAGAGCTCGGCTCGCAGGTGGTTTTAGGTTCAAATCCCGGCTGCCCCGCTCTGGCCCTTGTCTTCTGTGGTAACACTGGTCACGGGCTTCTTGGGCTGCAGACCAGGGGACATCTCAGGATATGGGAGTGCAGGCTCGGTGGCCTCACTGACCGAGTCCACACCCAGCTTCTCCCCACTGTGGGCCCTTCGGGAAGATACTGCAGCTCCCTGAGCCTCAGTGTCCTCCAGTAAGGACATAGTCCCCGTGGCGTGGAGTTGTGGGAACGTGCTGTGAGTCAGGCCGAGTAAAGCGCTGAGAGCTGAGTCTGCTGGCGCCCTGAGGGCCGCTGGAGGAGGGCAGTGGCTGGGGTGCCGTCCTGCCCATGGGCGCTGTGCAGGACACCGGGAGGAGGGTGTGCACCTGACCGTGGTTCTCCGTCTCCACCGTTTCTTTGCAGTTTCTCCACAGCCCCACTCTTCTCGACCCTCCTGTGCCCGCCACCTCCTCACCTTGGGCACCGGAGATGGGGGCCCGGCCCCTCCCCCTGCCCCCTCCTCTGCGTCCTCCTCACCCTCCCCTTCCCCTTCATCTTCCTCCCCCTCCCCTCCCCCACCTCCCCCACCCCCAGCACCCCCGGCCCCACCTGCCCCCCGATTTGACATCTATGACCCCTTCCACCCCACCGATGAGGCCTATTCCCCACCGCCTGCTCCGGAGCAGAAGTATGACCCCTTTGAGCCCACTGGCTCCAACCCCAGCTCATCCGCGGGGACCCCCTCGCCTGAGGAAGAGGAGGAGGAGGAGGAGGAAGAGGAGGAGGAAGAGGAAGAAGAGGAAGAGGAGGAGGAGGAAGGCTTGTCTCAGAGCATCAGCCGCATCTCGGAGACCCTGGCGGGCATCTATGATGACAACAGCCTGAGCCAGGACTTCCCAGGTGACGAGAGCCCCCGCCCGGACCCCCAGCCCCCACAGCCAACGCCGGCCCCCGGAACGCCGCCCCAGGTAGACTCCACCCGGGTGGACGGAGCCAGCCGCCGGCGCGTCTTTGTGGTGGGGACCGAGGCAGAGGCCTGTCGGGAAGGCAAGGTCTCCGTGGAGGTGGTGACAGCCGGTGGAGCCGTCATCCCGCCAACCCTGCTGCCACCCGGCGACTCAGAGATTGAGGAGGGCGAGATCGTCCAGCCTGAGGAGGAGCCCCGGGTGGCGGTGTCCCTGTTTCGGCCCAGCGGCGGCCGGGCAGCACGCCCCACTCCCGCGGCCGCGGCACCCCCCGCGGCCCAGCCCCCGCCCCCGCCCCCCGCTCCTCGGGCCCCGGAGGGGGACGACTTCTTGTCTCTGCACGCCGAGTCGGACGGCGAGGGCGCCCTGCAGGTGGACCTAGGGGAGCCCGCCCCCGCCCCGCCGGCCGCCGACACGCGCTGGGGCGGCCTGGACCTGCGCCGCAAGATCCTGACGCAGCGGCGGGAGCGCTACCGCCAGCGCTCGCCCTCCCCCGCCGCCGCCACTGCGGCCGCCGCCGCCCCCGCGGGGCCCCCCACCCGCAAGAAGTCGCGGCGGGAGCGAAAGCGGAGCGGCGGCGAGGCCAAGGAGGCCGCCTCGTCCTCGTCGGGCGCGCCGCCCGCCCCACCGGCCCCGGCCTCCCCCTGGGACTCCAAGAAGCACCGCTCCCGGGACCGCAAGCCGGGCTCGCACGCCTCGTCGTCCGCCCGCCGCCGCTCCCGTTCCCGCTCCGCCCGCCGCCGCTCGCGCAGCACCGATCGCCGCCGCGGGGGCAGCCGCAGGTCTCGGTCCCGGGAAAAGCGGCGGCGGCGGCGGCGCTCGGCCTCCCCGCCCCCGGCCACCTCCTCCTCCTCGTCGTCCAGGCGCGAGCGGCACCGCGGCAAGCACCGAGACGGCGGCGGCAGCAAGAAGAAGAAGAAGCGCTCGCGGTCCCGGGGCGAGAAGCGCTCTGGGGACAGCGAGAAGGCCCCGGTGCCCACCCAGCCGACCTCCGGCTCCAGCTCCTTGGGCGGAGAGCGCGACAGCCGCCGCCGGGGGGCCGTGCCACCCTCCATCCAGGACCTCACGGACCACGATCTCTTCGCCATCAAGCGGACCATCACCGTGGGCCGGCCTGACAAGCCCGACCCCCGCGGCCCCTCACCAGCCCCGGCCTTGTCGCCCAAGCGAGAGGTCCTGTACGACTCCGAGGGACTGAGCGCCGAGGAGCGGGGTGGCAAGAGCAGCGAGAAGGACCGGCGCCGCTCCGGGGCTGCCTCCTCCTCCTCTTCCTCCCGGGAGAAGGGATCACGGCGGAAGGCGCTGGATGGGGGGGATCGGGACCGGGACAGGGACAGAGATAGGGACAGGGACAGGTCATCCAAGAAGGTTCGGCCTCCCAAGGAGTCAGCACCCTCCTCGGGGCCCCCACCAAAGCCACCGGTCAGCAGTGGCTCGGGCTCATCCTCCTCCTCGTGCTCCTCTTCCTCCCGGAAGGTGAAGCTACAGTCCAAGGTGGCAGTGCTGATCCGAGAAGGCGTCAGCAGTACCACGCCTGCCAAGGAGGCCGCGTCAGCCGGCCTGGGCTCCATCGGGGTCAAGTTCAGCCGAGACCGGGAGAGCCGCTCCCCCTTCCTCAAGCCCGATGAGCGGGCCCCCGCCGAGGTGGCCAAAGCAGCTCCGGGCAGCACCAAGCCCAAAAAGACCAAGGTCAAGGCCAAGGCTGGGGCCAAGAAAGCCAAGGGGACCAAGGGAAAGACCAAGCCATCCAAGACCAGGAAAAAGATCCGCAGCGGGGGCAGCAGCGGGGGCAGCGGTGGCCCTGTGATGCTAAAGAAGTCCAAGGCGGACAGCTGCAGCCAGGCAGCGGGGGCCAAGGGGGTGGAGGAGACCTCCTGGTCCGGGGAAGAACGGGCAGCCAAGGCCCCCAGCACCCCGCCCCCTAAGGCAGCCCCTCCGCCCCCCGCGCTCACACCGGACTCGCAGACCGTGGATAGCAGCTGCAAGACGCCCGAGGTCTCCTTCCTTCCCGAAGAGGCCGCCGAGGAGGCTGGAGTCCGAGGTGGGGCTGAGGAGGAGGAGGAGGAGGAAGAGGAGGAGGAGGAAGAGGAGGAGGAGGAGGAGCAGCAGCCTGCCACCACCACAGCCACCAGCACGGCTGCAGCTGCCCCAAGCACTGCCCCTAGCGCGGGGTCCACGGCCGGTGACTCGGGGGCGGAGGACGGGCCAGCCACCCGTGTCTCCCAGCTGCCCACGCTGCCCCCGCCCATGCCCTGGAACCTGCCTGCTGGTGTGGACTGCACCACCAGCGGCGTCCTGGCCTGTGAGTGTGCCCTGGGGCTGGGGGGTGCAGACAGGACTGAGAGGTGGAGGTTCTAGGGGGTCAGACTTGGAGGCAGTGGGGATGCCCTGGGAGGGGTCGGTGTGCAGTGTCCCAGACAGTGAGGGGCTGGGGTGGGTGAGGGCTCGATCAGGTCTGTTTGGGAGGCTCACTGATGTCTGGGTATGCCGGAAGAGAGCAGGCGGGTGATCGCGGGGCGGCCAGCCTGGCGCAGACTGGGGGCCACCTGCAGGCGGACTGGGATAGGTGTGGAGGGACCAGAGAGAAGACGGTGGGGGGGCAGGCAGCAGTGTCCCTTGGGGGAGGGCGATAGGCCACAGGGGGCTTGAGACGGAATCTCGCCTCTGCCACCACCTTGTCCCCAAGTAACCTGGCCATATTGCCCCGACCACACGCATACCTTAAGTCCTAAGTAAGAACGGGGTGGGGGGGTGCGGAGTGGCTCTCTTAGGGGCCGAGGCCCCCTTTTCCCAGCTCTGAGCCTGAGACCCATGGCCTCTCTAGGGGTCCGGGTGGGAGGGGGCAGCAGGTGGCCAGGTGTCACTCACCGGCCCCTCTTGTGTCAACTCCTGATGTCCTTGTCCTCGACTGTCTGCCTCTTGCAGTGACTGCACTTCTCTTCAAGATGGAAGAAGCCAATCTGGCGAGCCGAGCAAAGGCCCAGGAACTGATCCAGGCCACCAACCAGGTGGGCTCCCCTGGGGAAGAGTCCCCACAGTCCCTTCTCTTGTGCCCTGACTCTGGTCAGGAGAGGAACTGCACTTCCCAGCGGGCATTTGGACAAGGAAGGGATTGGTCAGAGGAGGAGCCTCTGGCCCCTGGGACTATTGGGAAACCAGGGTGGGAATGATGGGGGTGCGTGGTCCCTCTTCCCCTCCCCCTCCCTTTGTTCATGTTCTCTCCAACCTCTTTCCACAGATCCTCAGCCACCGAAAGCCGCCCTCTAGTCTGGGGGTGACCCCAGCTCCTGTGCCCACCTCTCTGGGGCTGCCCCCTGGTCCCTCTAGCTACCTGCTCCCTGGCAGCCTCCCCCTGGGGGGCTGCGGCTCGACCCCTCCCACCCCCACCGGGCTGGCTGCAGCGTCTGACAAGCGAGAGGGCAGCAGCAGCTCCGAGGGACGGGGAGACACAGACAAGGTGAGCTGGGCTTGGAGGCGGTGGGTGGCTGGTGGCAGCTTTGCAGAGCACGGGAACGGATGCTGAGACACAGGGGCCCAAGGAGGACGGGAGACTGATGCCCACAGGCGGGAACTTAGATCAAACCAAAGTCATTAAAATGTAAGGAGCTCAGCTTTCTCTCACGTTGATGACTGGGAGATGGGCGCTGGGTAGATTTTTCCCCCATTACGTGCGCACAAGAGAGGGTGAGGGAGGTACAAAAGCACGACGACGTAAACACACCCACGTGCCGACACGCGTCCGGACGACTCTGTACTTTGTGGTCACTCGTGTTCCTCCTTCCCTCCCCATCCTTTAGTGTGAGAGGGAGGATGGTTTAAGAAAGGAAAGTCAGGCATCTGTTGGAGGGCAGGAGTGGGTGCCGGGCAGATTTGGACAGGTTTTTCCTCAGCTGCACTTGGCTCCTGCTCGGAGGCCTCAGGGCGGTTTTCCTTTCGGTCATGTCTGCATGTTTTCCGTCCTGGTCCGACAGCCCGTGGCCCACCTCTCATTTCATGTACATTTTGTGCGGGCAGTGGACGTGTGGGTCCTGGTCCAGGGCCACCGGGAGGGCCGGGCTCCGGCGTGGCGGAGGCCCAGCCTGGCCTGCGGTCGGGGGTGACGGCAACGAGGGGAGTGCAGGGCTGAGGCTGAGCCGGCAGGCAGGGGAGGGGAGGCCGGGGCTTCCGCAGGAACTCATCTGGCCTCTGCTGTCCCTTCTTCCTGCTCTGTCCCCGCCTCTGCCAGTATTTGAAGAAGCTGCACACGCAGGAGCGGGCGGTGGAGGAGGTGAAGCTGGCCATCAAGCCGTACTATCAGAAGAAGGACATCACCAAGGAGGAGTACAAGGACATCCTGCGGAAGGCTGTCCACAAGGTGGGGCCCGGAGGCGAACAGGTACACCGAGGTGGGGAGAGGAGGAGAAGGAGAGGTGGACACGCGCAGACAGATGTTACCCAGACGGGGAGCTGGGAGGGGTGCGTCTGTCTGGAAGGTGAGGAGCGGGATGGGATTTGCTCAAGCCCGCCGGGGCCTGGCCTGCTGGTGGCAGGGCTACAGGTAGGGGTGTTAGCCTGGAACTGGGGGGAGCAGCTCCCATCCTAGTTGCCAGCTGTGCTCAGCAGTCCAGGTGGCAGGGACCCCGGGGGTCTGGCAGTGACCGCAGCTGCCCCTTACTGCCTAGATCTGCCACAGCAAAAGCGGGGAGATCAACCCGGTGAAGGTGAGCAACTTGGTGCGGGCCTACGTCCAGCGCTACCGCTACTTTCGCAAGCACGGCCGCAAGCCAGGCGACCCCCCCGGGCCCCCGCGGCCGCCCAAGGAGCCCGGGCCCCCTGACAAGGGTGGCCCAGGCCTGCCCTTGCCCCCTCTCTGAGACCCTCAGCCACCCCTTCCCTCCTTCGCCTCTTTGGAATTCTGGACGTATTTATGGCTCCACCTCCCCACTTCCCTCCCCCCATCAGTGGGATGACTGGGGGAGGGTTGCTGCAGGGAAGAGGAGAGCCCCCTGCCCTGCCCTGCCCTGTGCCCCTTGCCCCCAAGCCTGTCCCCATCGCCCCTCCCTTCTGTTTGTGTCCCTCCCCCCAATTTCATTAAAGATTTCATGAAATGTTAGCCCCGAGCCCCATGATTTCAGCCCTTTCTTTTCAGAGACCAGTCTGGGAAAGGGCTGGGAAAAGATACACAGGTGGTCTGGCCTGTGCCCGAGGGTGGCTAGACGGGTGCGACTCGGGTGGAGTGCATTCGCCTCTCTGGGCCTCAGTGTCCTGATCTTTGACGTGGGTGTTGGAAGGATGAAGACCCAGGCAAATGAAGCACTTCTCGCACCCCTGGTACATAGTCAGCCGCTGCTCTTTTTTTTCTTTTTTTTTTTTTTAATTTTATTTATTTGACAGAAAGAGATATCACAAGTAGGCAGAGAGGCAGGCAGGGAGGGAAGCAGGCTCCCTGCTGAGCAGAGAGCCCGATGCAGGGCTGATCCCAGGACCCCGAGATCATGACCTGAGCCGAAGGTAGAAGCTTGACCACTGAGCCACCCAGGCGCCCCTCAGCCGCTGCTCTTGACAGAAAGTGGCAGTGGGTGGGAGGTTGGGGTCCCAGGTCCCACCTGCTCGGTGTCTTCCAAGCTTGGGGTACCTGGGTGCTATCGGTCTGCCCTGGAATTGCCCCAGCAACAGGACCTTTGTCCCCCATTGAGTTGGATTCTCTTTTTACCAGTTCTCCAAGGCTGAAGTGATCTTATCCATTCTCCTGCAGTAGAGAGGGAAACTGAGGCACAGAGCAGCAGGGGCCACACAGTGAGTCAGGGCCACACTGGCCTCCATCAGTCCCCGCTGGGGTGGGCAGGCTTTAAGGCTGGAGCCCAGGACTTCCCTACAACTGCCTGTTCCAGCCCAGTGCAGAGCGGGACTCAGGGCCTAGAAGGGAGGACTTGCCTGAGGTCGCCCAGGATGAGCTGCGAGGGGACCTCAGGCCCCCGCCCCCAACTGACAGGCTGATCCAGGTGAAAGGTTCTTTGCTAACTGGACAGTGACCTGAACTGTTCATAGACAAGACAGGGCTTCTCGATTCTGCCCCAGGGCCCCCCCTTGGAGAGCAGCACCCCTGGAGTCAGACCGGATTCTAACCCATCTTGTGTTTCCTGCTTTGTGACCCTTGCTTTTCTCCAAGCATCAGTGTCTTGGTCTGTAAAATGGGGGTGACTGCCCCTCCTCACCAGGTCCAGGGAAGAGGTAAGGAGGTGACAGGTATCAGCTGCCCCCTGCACAGTGTCTGTCCTCATGCAGGGAGCACCTGGGGTGGGAGTTGCTTGCACAGATGGGTACGCTGAGGCCCTAAGAAGGAATAACGCCCAGTCTAGGTCAGGGCTACCCTGGACCTAGCTGACATCCAACACCAGGTACACAAGTGGTGACAGTGGCAAGAAATAGTTTATTGGCCGAGGTGAAGGCACGAGGGGGCAGCACCCGTGAGGAGTGAGGGATCAGACCTCCCCCGTGGCCTAGAAATCCATGTCTTCGACCAGGTCCTGGAGGTAGGCCTTGTACTGCTCTGATGTGAGAGAGAGTGGGTAGCTGTTGGAAATGTGCAGGTCCACAGTGTTCTCCAGTGAGGAAGCGCCCTCTGATCGTGCCATGTCCAGCAGGGCCCTCAGGCATGTGGGAACAACCTGCAGGAGGTGGGGGGAGAAATAGGAGTCAGGGGAAACACTCGTTTACTGTCAAGGGTGGGGTTGGAAAACTACAACTCCCAGCAGCACCCACTGTCATCCAGGATGACTCAATAGGCCCAGGGCTGCTGGGAGTTGTAGTTTCCCCCCATAACCACAACCACCAGTGGTCTGAGAAGTTTCCTAGGGCGGAAATGCTGGAGGGGTTCCCAGAAGCTAGGGCGGGGCAGCTTGTGGTCAGGACTCCTAGGCACTGTAGTTCTTCACAGAGGCTGCTAGGACCGACTTCCACATGGTTTTCAGAGTTCAAAACAGGTTCTGGGGGTGAGGCCAGGAGAGGGACACCCAGAAGCTCCTGAGGATGAGGAACTGGTGGTTGCAGGGACTCTTGGAAGTTGTAGTTCCTCAGAGGGCTTCTGGGAGTTGTAGTTCCTCCTCCCTTCATTAAGATCCACCCCTTAGCTCCAGAAGCCCGGGACTGCAGCACCTTGACCATCACGAGCTTCTTGGTCCACGGCTGGTCCTGGGGCCATGGCTCCCCCATGCAGAACCAGAGGGCGTAGCGTGGTGAGTGTCGGCTTCCTTCGAGGAAGGCAATCAGATCTGGGGGCCCGAGATCCTAGTCAGGCATGGGAGGAGGACCCTCCACCAACTGCCCCTCCCTGCCCCTCCCCCAGACCTATCAGCCTCACCTTCTCCCCTGACCCAAAGCCTGACATACCTACAGCATGACCAGGCGGCTGCTAATCTAGGAAAAATTCCAGTACAATCTTAAGTTTTTTTTTTCCTCCCATCGGGGTGGGGCTGGAAGCTCTGCACTGACCCCCCACCCCTGCCCTCATCTGGGATAGGAAGGAGTACACTCTCCGCAAGGACTTCCCTGATTCTGGAGTACAAGGAGGCTGGCAGTTTCTGCTCTTTAACCCCCTAACGCCACATTCTCCTGGTAGTAGCCACTAGCCACTGTGGCTATTTCCGTTTAAGTAGTAACTAATTAAAAGCAAACAGAGGAGGAGCTGGGTGGCTCAGTCATTAAGCAGCTGCCTTCAGCTCAGGTCATGATCCTGGGGTCCTGGGATCGAGCCCTGCATCAGGCTGTCTGCTCTGTGGCAAGCCTGCTTCCCCCTCCCACTCCCCCTACTTGTGTTCCCTCTCTCGCTGTTTCCCTGTCAAATGAATGAATAAAATCTTTAAAATAAAACTCCCTTCCTCAGTTGCACTGGCCTAAGTACTCAACAGGCACCCATGGCTGGTGGATACCAGATGGGACAGTGCAAATCCAGACCATTTCCTTCACTGCACACATATCTACCTGGTAACAAAGCCCTAAAGATTTGTCTCTCCTGCGTCTGTCTATGTCTGGGAACAATGAGGACTATGGCAGCTAATTCCTCGAGCACCTTCTGCACACTGGGCCCTGTGCCTCCAGCAGCAGAGACAGTCCTCAGGCAGACGCAGAGCAGCCCCATAGTTTGCCCCAGGTTATAGCAGAAGCAAAGCAGCTGGGCCTGAACTGGAACTTGGAAGTCTGGAGATTTGAAATCTATTTTTTTTTTTTTTTTAAAGAGAGGGACAGAGTGTGGTGGGGAAAGGCAGAGAGAGAGGAAGAGAGAGAGAATCTTCAACAGGCCCCAAGCTGAGTGCAGAGCCCGACTCAGTGGCTTGATCTCACAACCGTGAGATCACGACCTGAGCCGAAATCAAGAGTCACTTAACTGACGGAGCCATCCAGGCACCCCCAGAACCCAGAGTTCTTAACCATCGTGACCTAGTCTTTCCACAGCAGAGTCAGAAGGCCTTGCCTCACTCACCTGACACGAAAGGCCGTAGGTCGAACACGTCTCCTTCCTCATCCTTGGGGACCTCACCACTGGGCCCGTGACTGCTGTCAGGGAGGAGCTCCTCGCCCAAGGCCCAGTACGTGTGGCAGTGGCCCAGCCTCCGGGCCCAGAGCCGCTGTCCTGCCCTGCACAGAGCTAGTCCCCCGCCCAGGCAGCTCAGCACACGCCTCACGTAGCCCAACACACCCCTGTCTGTCAGCCACACCCCAGGGTCTGGCAGTATGATGGGCTGTCCAGGCAGCGTCCCGTCCCCTGCTTCTGACGCCACCAGCCGCAGGCCCCTCGGGCAGAAGACAGTCTGCTGGAAGACTTGGCGGCCCCGGTAGAAGGCAGTCACCTCGAACTCCCACTCTGAGTGGTGGCAGAAGTGACATGAAGGGGAAGTGAGACAGAGAGAATATAAGGGGGCGTGGCGCCCTAGCCCCTTCCACCCCATACTTGGTACTCACCTTCCTCAGGCACCAAGAGCCGCCTCAGTGGGTTTTCCGGGGGCTCTGGGTTTGGGCAGGGAGGAGGGACGTCTACGGTGGGGCTCAGCAAGAATGGGGGGGTCTGCTCAGGTACCACAGCCAAGCTCGAGGGCCCCCCATCTGGGAATGGGGCCAAGACCATGTCATTGAGTAATTCCTCTAGTATGTCTTCCTGGAGAGAAGAAAAAAGAAAAGGGTCTGGCATTTCCATAGCCCTTTCAAGAGACTTCATATGGACCAGGCTTTGGGATCAGGAGAGAAGTCAGACCTGAGCTTTGCCCTCGAGGGGCTTCCTGTGAGGAGGGTTGGGGGGAGGCAGGGAGACAACCATGAGCACACAGCAAAATATATGCTCTGGTATATGCTGGGTGCTACTGGGGCCCAAGGGGAGCAGCTAATTCCAGCCCAAGGTTCTGGCCCTGTGCAAGCAAAACCTGGGCAGAGAAGGCTGGACAGAATTTCAGAGGGAACTTGCCCTGGCACAGACATCAGCAAGGTCAAGGGTAGGGTGGTTCTGGGTTCCTAGGAGGCTGAGGGTACTCTAGCAACAGAAGCTATGAAATTCCGGGTAGGTGTCTGAGGGCCCTAGATGCCTGGGGAAAGCTCTGAACTTTGTCCTGAGGGTGCTGGAAGCCATGGAAGGGCTCTGGGCAGGGGGACAGGGTCAGCTCGGGATCAGACTCGGGACAGCCCACAGGGCAGAGGATGGATGCTCAGGAGGAAGACTGGGGTGATGGTCTGGGGGAGAAGAGGACGCCTGAACAAGGCCGTGGGGAGACAGACAGTAGACGGGTCAGACGGGGCGGGAGGGCTGGGGTGCATTCTCACCTGGGTAGTCAAGGTACCGAATCCGCCATTGGTCCCTGGTAAAGTGTCCGACTTAGGAAAGTTCCCAGCTCCTGACGAGGAAGGTGGTGAGTAGAGCAGAGTGTTGGGGACACTCAAAATCCCACCCTCTCCATGTGAAACCCCACTTCTGGCACACCTGAGATCTCAAACTCATAGACCTTGTGCGGGTCGTGGGGGTCCTTGCTCCGATCCTCGGCTAAACGCAGCCCCTCCTTCCGGTTCAGGGCGGATCTGAAATTCCTCTTCCAGGTGGGCAGATCAGGTTTATCCTTTCCGGGAGTGTAGGCACCGCTGGCCTCGGCCCACGCCTGTGGAGGATAGTGAGGGGGATGACCAAGACCCCGCCCCAAGGGTTCTCTCCCCTGGCACGTTCTAACTCGGCAAGGATCCAACCCCAAATTCTCGGATTCTCTGCATCCTAAGGCCCCCTATCTTCACCTTTTGAAAAGCTTTGCTTTCTAAGCCAGCCTTCCAGGTCCTACTGGGTGTCTAAACTCTGCCACCAACCTGCCCTAGAACACCTTCTGTAATAACCCCGCCCCCTCGCACTCCAACTCGGGTTACCACCACTGGTGTATCCTAATTTGGTGAGAAATCACCTCATCTTCCGGGCCAAGTCTTGCCTCTAAGGTTCCGAGACCCGTCCCCAGAATTCTACAACCAAGAGCCCCGCCCTCTGCGAGCCCTGAATGCTCCGTTTGCATTCCTTTCGAGTTCTAACCCTGTTTTTCTGGTTCTTTTTCCGGAACCCGGCCCCTCCAACCTTGCCAGTCCGCTGATCCTACTAACCCTGCCCAGTCTCGTCCTAACTCCACCCACCTCCACCTGCCCGCGTCAGCGCCTGCCAGCTGCAAGCGTGCTAACCCCACTTCCTCGGCTCCGCCCCCTGCGAGTCCCCCCTCCTCCCCGCGGTTAGCTCAGGGTTCCAGGTGTCCGGGAAGCTCACGCACCTGGAAGATGCCGAAGTCTTCTTGCTGGGCATCCTGCCGCAAGCCGTGCTTCCAAGGGATGCGGAAGCGTGTGCGGCTCTCGTCCAGCCAGGCCACCCCCTCCAGCTGCCCCAGGTCCAGCTGCGACACCAGCCAGGGCAGGATCCGCGGCTTTGGGGTTCCCATGGTCCGGCCTGCGCTTAGAGGGCAGTTCGTGGGCGCGGACGGCCCCCCTCTTCTTTCCCCACCTTCTTCTGTGCAGGCCCCCTACCTCCCCAATTCCGCCAGTGCAGATCCCTCCCTCTTCCGCGGTAAACCCTTTTCTCCTTTCCCCTCCCCCACATCACCCAATGCAGTTACCCCCACTTCCAAGTTAGAGAACCTCCCCTAGTTATTCCAGGGCAGACGTTATTCACTTGTAGATCTCTACCTCCTGCACTTAACCGTGTTGTAGACCCCTTCTACAAACTGCCCCACAGAAGAGCCGCTCACCCATTTCCACCCTAGACCCTCCATCCACCCCACCCCAAACAGCCTGACTCCTCTAGGGCGCGCGCGCGCGCACACACACACACACACACACACACTTTATAGAGTGGACTGCCTCCTATTTTCAGGGTCCACTCTTCTCTCCCTTAGATTCCCCCAGTGCGGACGCCTGCCCTTCCCACCCTCGCCTTCACTTTTTCCTGTTGTTGTTACGTTGTTTTTACAGCCGACCTCCAGCACCGGCCATTGTTTCACTTTCTCCCCTGGCTGCTTCACTTTCCCGAGTACACAGTGCCTCCTCTAGACTCTCAGGGCAGACCCGTTTTTTCTCGCGCTTCTCGGTCCGGACGCCACCGATTTCCCAGATCCGCCGTTACCTACGTAAAAAGTCGGGGGCGCAAAGCGCTAGGACCCGGCCCTGCTTTTGGGAGTCCGATAGCGCTCGAACTTGTGGCTGCACACCCTCCTTTCTGTCAGCTGAGCTTCAGAGCAATGCGGTTTTCTTTCTATCGATTTCACGAAATAAAAACTTCAAGGGCGGTGGGTCGACAGACTCCAGAACCAAAGAGGCGGCACCAAGAGCGGGGACGGCCCCCCTGCCCCCCCGTCAATGCCCTTTTTTAGGCCTTTTGGCCAACTGCATGCTGGGAACGTCACATGCAAATGAGATGGGCCCCAGCGCTCCGCCTCTCCTACAATAGGGCCGTCGCCAACCCGGCCCAGTGCGCAGGCGCGGGAAAGTTGAACTAAGAGAAGTTTATGCAAGTTCGGTGAAGGAGGAGGGGGCGGCGGCTCCCGCCCCAGGTAAGCCGGGCTTTTGGGAGGGCTGGGGTGAGAAGGGAAGAGGCCGGGATCTCGAAGCCGGCACCTCAGTCGCCCTTCTCCGACATCCATGCGCCCCGAGACCCCGAGATTCCAGCCTGGGTCGGATAAGGGAACTACACCTCCCAAGGAGGCTGCGCGGCGAGTCAAGTGCGGACGGAGGGGAAGGTTTGTCATGAAGCCTGCTGGGATTCGTAGTTCCGGATTCTCTAAGAGCTCGAGCCCCTTGGCATATACCTTCAGAATCCAGAAGTCGGAGTCCCGAGTCCCCTTTCCCATCAGACTCAAGAATTCAGATCCCCCAGCCCCCTTTTCCGAAAACTCGAGTCCAGCCCCCGTCCCTTTCTCCCTTAGACCCAAGAATCCGGGTCCCCAGCCTCTTCCTCTCCAAGGATCAAGAAGTCTTCGTCCTCCTCCCTCTTCTCCCTCCGAGGACTCTAGAGTCTCGGTCCCCAGACTCTAACTCCCCTAAAGGACTTAGGAGTTAAAGCTCTCAGCCCTTTCTTCCCTTGGGGACTCACGGGTCCCGGCCTCCTCCTTATTCAGGGACGAGGCATTTGGGCCCCAATCCTCCACCTCAGGTCAACCCTGGAGACCATCCCCCAGCTCCCTCTTTCACAGGTGCCCCCATGGCAGGCTCAGAAGAGCTGGGCCTCCGGGAGGACACGGTGAGAGTCCTAGCTGCCTTCTTTAGGCGAGGTGAGGCTGCCGGGTCCCCCATTCCAACCCCACCCAGGTAAGAGGAGTTGCCCTCCTCCCTCAGGGGCCTGCATCTGGGGTGGGGCCCTCTTGACTCTTGTGCCTTGTCTCTGTGGTCCCCTCTATATCTGGCTCTTTTCCTTGTCCCTGGGGTTGCAGCGAGAGGCCCTCAGTGGGAGGAAAAAGGGACTGCTTGCAAAGGGGCCTCTGGGGTCACTCTCTGAGGTCCCCTTTCCCAGGAGTCCTGCCCAGGAGGAGCCAACAGATTTCCTGAGCCGCCTTCGACGATGTCTTCCCTGTCCCCTGGGTCGAGGAGCAGTTCCCCCTGAATCCCCTCGGCCTTGCTCCCTGCCCCTCCGCCCATGCTATGTTTCAGAGCCTGGTAAGAGATTTCCCTAGATCACCCATGAACTGGCAGGGCCAGAAGCTTTGATTTTTTTTTTTTTTTTTTTAAAGAAGCTTTGATTCTTTTAAGCATAGAAAGGATAAGGAACTAGCCCAAAATCACTCAGCTAAGAGGGGAGCTGAGTGGGAACTACTCTCACATTCTCTGCTCCCCCACCCACTGTTACATTCTGTGAACTGGCTTCCCAAGGGGGCTTTTGGTCCCTTTCTGTTTGTCATCTCTCTCCTCCCATGCATCCTTCCCTACCCCTGGGACTTTGTAGCTTCCAGTACCCGCAGTAGGGAGGAAGGAGACCTGGTTTTCAGTCACAACTCCCTGGCTGTTTGGCTACATGACTCTGGGAAATTCCTTTTGTTTCTTGCTCCTGTATTTCTCCAGAAGCAAAGTAGGAATGTGTGCATGTGTGTGGAGGGGTGTCCTTGGTCATGGTCAAGAGTAACCATGTGGGTTACTCATGTGGGAGCCTTGATAGACTGGTAATGTCTACCAGCAGTGCTTACTTGAAAGGGATTTCACAGCTAGGGAAGAAGAGTTCTGTGATCAGTTGATGGCGCCTGAAACCAGCAAGGGGTAGGTAGGGTGGTGATCGCTGGAGTGCCCTGCGTTTGCCTGTCTTGGATAGGATCATCTTCAAGGTCTAGTTCGGCCGTAACATTCTAAGTCTAGTTTGGGGGACACAGTAAAATGGGAAGTACCAAGGCCTTTTACCAAATGTGCTCAGTGGGCCTCAGTTTACCCCACTAGGAAATGGAAATCATTGCAGCCTGGCAAGATGGTTGGGACAAGGAGAGAATCCATAACTTCTCGATGTCCCAGAGACCCATCATTGGCTCTTTTGACGCCAGGCCCAGCAACTCCAGATTTCTATGCTCTGGTGGCCCAGCGGCTGGAACAACTGGTTCAAGAGCAACTGAGATCCCCACCTAGCCCAGGTGAGGGGCCAAGGGGCCCCGGAGAAGGATGAGGGCAGAAGGGTGGGCAGGGTTCTGCCCCCAGCTGATTCTCTTTTGCCCTCCACACACCCCCCCACAGAGTTACAGGGAGCCCCACCCACAGAGAAGGAAGCCCTACTGCGGAAGCTGGTGGCCTTGCTGGAGGAAGAGGCCGAAGTCATCAATCAGAAGGTGACAAGGCTGACTGTTCCATCCCTTAGCTGGGATGGGGATTGCGGGATGGCTGGGCACTGGGATCAGAACCTGGATCTGCATTCTCATTAGATGGTCAGGTGAGGAGAGGGTGGGTCTCGGCTTCTACGAAGGGCTTGTAATGGGGTCCAAGCCCATTCTGCTCCCAGGACCACAAGCCAGTGAGCCGAGAGCTAAGATGTTAGGGTAAGGAAAGAGACTTTATTTGGAAAGGCAGCACACCGAGGAGATGGCATACAACCGTCTCAAAGAACTGTCTCCCCCAGCCTGAGATCTGAGCTGCTTTTATGTTAGGAAGGGGAAGGGGTTGGGGATTGGAGTCAAAAAGTGGCTGCCGTCTGTAGACAACAGAGGAGGGTTGTGGAACTTCTTTTGTCCTTGGTCAGTTTTTTCTTTCAAGAGGTTTTGTTTATTAGAGATTTTATTTCTTTATTTGAGAGAGAGAGAGCATGAGCAGGGTGGGGGTGGGGAGGGCAGAGGGAGAGTGAGAAGCCGACTCCCGGCTCAGCGGGGAGCCCGACATGGGGCTGCATTCCAGGACCCTGGGATCATGACCTGAGCGGAAGGCAGACCCTTAACCGACTGAGCCACCCCGGCGCCCTGTCCTTGGTCAGTTGATCTTTGTGTACAGGTCATGTCGTTCCTATAAATCTTACATAGAGCGTCGTCATTTCTGTAAGGACTTCCTTATCTCCTCCGGTGAGGTAGATTTCCGGTAAAAGAGACGTTTTTGTGAATCTTAGCTGTAACATGCCTACGTGCAGGGCTAAGCAGAAGTTTCTAAACTATAGGTCCCAGCAGTAAGGGAAATAGAAGCATTATGGGGTCAGACGTGCTAAGCTTCTCCGTTACTGGTTGAATAAGGTCAGGGTAGTAGTACCTTACGCTGCAAAGTTTTGGATTCACAGTGAGAGGGATGTGGCCTTTAGACAAGGGTTGTGGCCACCTGAAACGTGATCTGGGAAACTGGGACCAGTTGAGGAATTAGGGACTATATGGTGGTGGGAGGGGAGTTGGTTCGGAGAGGGCTGCCTAAAATATGAAACCCTGGTTAGCTGCATAGGGGTATGCCTTAGAATGTGGGGGGAAATAGCAGCCAGAGGAGGTCTGGCTTATGATTCGCTCCTGGAACTTGATTGGCTCAGGAGCTTGGGGAAAGTGTATGATCCTATAATATTAATTGTACGGTGGAAGGCAGGGTTGTCGTAGGGACCGGCGTGGTCCCGGGGACTCTCAGGGAACCTCTAGGGGGCGTGGCTATAAGATCTGTATTCTAGAACTCAGCTAATTAGGGCTTTGGTCCTTATTGGCTGTCGGCCACGAGACCTCAGATTCTAGTTTATGATTGGCTGGTGTGAGGGATGGGGCGTGGCTTTGAGCTTCAGTGTCGGGACTGTTTTAACCAGGAAGTCACGCCTCGTAGCCTCCTATTGGCTGGCTACGGAGGCGCGGCGGAGGCCGACCCAGTCTCTTCTCTTCCCCGCCCCACAGCTGGCCTCGGACCCGGCCCTGCGTGGAAAGCTGGCCCGCCTCTCCTCGGGCTCCTTCGCCCGCCTAGTGGAGCTGTTCTCCAACCGGGAGGACAGCCCTCTGCCTAACCGCCCACGCCCCAACTTGCCCTGCCCTGGGCCTCCGCCGCCTTCCCCGGAGCCCCTGGCCCGTCTGGCCCTGGCCATGGAGCTGAGCCGCCGCGTGGCCCGGCTTGGGGGCACCCTGGCCGGACTCAGTGTGGAGCACGTGCACAGCTTCGGGCCCTGGATCCAGGCACACGGGGGCTGGGTGAGCTGCCAGAGCTTCTCTGGCCCCCCTTTACCCAACTGTAACTTGTGTCTGTGTGGTGGGGTGGGGGGGTGGCTTCTTTTCAGACATGACAGGTGTTCTCCCAGCCAAATCATTCAATTGTTTTGTGTTTATTTGAGCACCAGCTGTACACCAGTAGGTAATCAGTGCGGACCCTGTGCCCAGCTGAAACCATTCTGATACACACTGACAGTTATGAGTGGGAAACATGGGAGACCCCTTCCTGGGCCTCGGTTTCCTTATCCGTCAGGTAGGGCAAGTAGAAGTACCCATCTCAAAGGGTTATTGTAAAGATTAAAATGGAACGATTGTAAGATCTTGGCACCCTGTGAGCATTTGCGTGATTATCTGGTGACTGTCTGCTCTGACACTGCCTGCCAGAATGCGCTTGCCCAGGTATCCCCCTGTGTCACTTCCTCTGCTCCATTCGGGTGTCACCCTTCCGTGAGGCCTCCCCTGGTCCCCGTTTGAAACCAGAGCCACCTCCATCCCCTCTTACCCGCTCCCTTTGCCTCTTCATTGCTTTACTTCCTTCATAACACCCTGCACCTTCTAAAGCACAGCTTCTACCAGATGGTAGGATTGACTTGCTTTACGTATTATTTCTTCCTGCTTTTTGTTTTCTCTTGCCCCCGACCTATCAGCTTGAGAAGACCGGGGAGTCCTACCTAGCTTGCTCACTGCTTTACATTCAAGGCCAGGCTCAGAGCTGGATCGGGCTCCAGGGTACTGATGAAACTATTGCTTCACAGAGTGGCAGGAGCTGGCCAGGGGTGTTTGAGGAGCAGAGAGGCCGGTAGGGCTGAAGCAGGGTGAGCGAAAGGGAGAGGGCGAGAGATGAGAGCAGGAGGGGGCGAGGCTTGTGAAGGTAAGAACTTGGGCACCGAGTGAGCTCTCTGAGCGGAGGGCGACGTGAGCTGATTTAGGTGTTAACTTGCGCCCTCTAGCGGCCGCACGGGGCAACCCTGTAGAGGGCGAGGCGGAAGTAGGGAGTTGGGAGGTGTTTGCGGGTTCAGGGAGGAGACGAGGTTGCCTCGGACCGCAGTGGGGACAGTGGAGGAGTCTCCCAGTTAATTCAGAGGTAGAACTGACAGATTTTGCTTATGAGTGGATTACGAGTGCTATTTAGGAGTGCTAATGAGTGGAAAACGGAAATCAAGGATGCCGGCCTGATGCAGTAGGGCTGCTTCGGATGCTCCCTGAGACAGGGAGGAGCAGGGGGGAGGAGCAGGTTGGAAGAAGAGTCAGAGATGATTGGAAGTGGTCCAGGTAGGGGAGAGACGTCCTTCAGACCTCAAAGGGAGATGAGAGGACAGTAGATATACGTGTCTGGAGCTCAGTGCAGAAGCTTATTTGTGAAATTGTTCTTTTGTTTTGTTTTGTTTTGGGGTTTTTTGGGGGGTGATTGTTTTGTTTTTTGTTTCTGTTTTTGTTTGGCCACGTGCACAGCCAAGGACTTTTAGTGGAATGATTCCGTTTAAACCCCACGACCACCTTCTGGGATTGGATGTTATCCCGATTTTATGGAGATTGTCCCTCATGCAGAGGAATGGACTCAGGACTTTGACGCAAAGCCAGCGCTCTTGATCGTTACAGTCCCAGGACCCTGCTCCCCCTCTCTGAGTCTCTGGTCCCTGTCTCTCTGTCTCCACAACACTGGTGCTCTGCCCTCCGCCCTGGGGCTTTGTCTCTCCTCCCTTTTTCCAGGACTCTGTCCCTATCCACCCCTGGGTCTCTGATTCTTCGGATCTTCCTCCTCCCACCCATGTCCCTGTCTCTGCTGTCATTGGGCTGGCAGGGATGCCACTGTGAATGGAGGACAGACTCTACCTGTGAATGCTCACGAGCTGTTCCACTTCTCCCCTCCAGGAGGGCATCCTCGCCATTTCACCCGTGGACTTGAACTTACCCCTGGACTGAGATCTTCCTCAGAAGCTGCTACAAGATTAGACCTCCTGTCTCTGTGCTCTCTGTGTGCTTGTCCAAGCCTTCCTAGTCCACTCAGGGTTGTGGGGTGGTGGCTGCCCCCCCTGTTTTTGCCAAAAGGAAATTAAGATTTTTTTCGTATTAAAAACTTTGTCAGGTATTGAACTGTTTGTCCTTTCTCTCAAAAACTTAAGTTCTAAGTAGGAGATTTGGGTAAGAGATCTGTCTCTCTCTCTGGTTTATGAATTGAGGAAAGAGCCAGTTCGTTCATTCTAGAAATACTTATTTGGAGCACCTTCAAGTGCCTGTCACTTGAACGTACAGCCTGCTTGAAGATATCTGTGGATATAGTTCCAGCTAATTCCATTTTTTTTTTCTTATCCTGTGTTGATGGTCATGCAGTCTTTCTAGCTAGTTCCAGAAGAAAGCTATGGCCTTCCTACACAGGACCTCCAGAACACCACCCTCTTCTCATTTTTCTCCTCCCACTGCTCCTTCTGAACATTTTTGGCTGGTTACTCCCCATCTGTATTTAGACCAGGGGTATCACCTTTTCAGGGCTGTCACCCCCCCCTTCACAAAATTATGTCTATAAGTGCATAAAATGAGATGCACGTAATCACAAAGGAAACCACTTAGCCATGGATCCTCATTATTCACGGATTCCATATTTGCGAATTTGCCTACTCGCTAAAATTTATTTGTAGCCCCCAAGTTAACACTCACTGAGTTTTTGTGGTTGTTGGTTGGCATGCAAATGCCCAGAGCAGCAAGATTTGACTCACCCAGCGTGGACCTTTTTGGCTAAGGTTGAGCAGGAGGACACCCTGCCTTCCTCCTTCCACTCTCACTCTGCAAATAAGCATCCTTTCCTCGAACTATGTGGTGCCACGTTTCTTGGCATATTTGTACTTTTAGGGGTGATTTCTTGTATTTTAGAGAGCACGTGAGTTGGGGGGAGGAGCAGAGGGTGAGGGAAAAAATCCTCCCCCGTCACCATGCAGGGTTAGATCCCAAGAGCCTGCGATCCTGACCCGAGTGGAGACCAGGAGTCAGATGTTTAACCAACTGAGCCACCCAGACATGCCCCATTTCATTGTTTAAAATGAACCCAGGAGGCATCCTAAGGGCGAGAAGGCTGGGATGTGCCTTGTTAGGATAAGCTTGGCCCAGGCGTGCATCCTAGCGCTGTGGGCTATGACTTCAGTGTGAACGAATCACTATATATTCAATAAGGTGTATTTGAACAGAAAGCACATAAAATAAGGTTATGTATTGATGGGTTGGCGCAAGTTGTAACGAGAGGCCGGCAGGAAGCTGCCCCTGTATTTCCTCCAGGAACAAAGGGTCTGCATCCACTCAGTGTCCACAGTGACTTTATAGAACAAAACTCCTGCAACTTGGAATTGGCTGTATTTTGAACTAAAGATTTCCTTTTTCTTTTTTTAAAGATTTTATTTATTTGACAGAGAGATCACAAGTAGGCAGAGCAGCAGGCAGAGAGAGAGGGGGAAGCAGGCTCTCCGCTGAGCAGAGAGCCTGATGTGGGGCTTGATCCCAGGATCCTGAGATCATGACCTGAGCCGAAGGCAGAGGCTTTAACCCACTGGCTACCCAGTGGGTACCCAGGCACCCCCAGAAATAAAGATTTCAATATTCACATAAAAGTTCCTGGTATTGTAACACGGGTGCTGCTTCATTAACATACTAATTTAAAAGGGGGGGTAGGGGTGGGGGCTGCAGCTGGGTGTCTCAGTGGCTCAGTCCTTGAGTGTCTTTGGCTCAGGTCGTGATCTCAGGGTCCTGGGATCAAGGCCCCCATGGGGCTCTCTGCTCAGCAGGAGGCCTGCTTCTCCCTCTCCCACTCCCCCTGCTTGTGTTCCCTTTCTCGCTCTCTGTCAAATAAATAAATGAAAATCTTAAAACAAACAAACAAACAAAAACTATGGTGGTCCCATAACTGTGTTTTCTAAGTAGAGCAGGAATGACACTTTAAAAAAAAAAAATTATTTATTTGACAGATCACAAGTAGGCAGAGAGGGTGGGGGAGGGGGGAGGGGGAAGCAGGCTCCCTGCTGAGCAGAGAGACCCACTTGGGGCTCAATTCCAGGACCCTGGGATCAGGACCCGAGCAGAAGGCAGAGGCTTTAACCCACTGAGCCACCCAGGCGCCCCTGGAGTTTACTTTAAAAAAATAATAAACTATGGGATGCCTGGGTGGCTCAGTTGCTTAAGGGACTGCCTTCGGTTCAGGTTGTAATCCGGGGGTCCCGGGATCGAGTCCTGCATCGGGCCCCCTGCTCGGTGGGGAGCCTGCTTCTCCCTCTGATCTCTCCCCTTCATGCTCTTTCTCTCTCTCTCAGATAAATAAATAAAATCATAAAAAAATAAACAAGTAAATAAATAAATAAAGTGCTTCCAACTGATTAAGTTGACCCTTTTTAATTAAGATTAATGGATATGGGGTCTTTATTACGTCTGCAAAATCTCTTCACCCTTGCCATTAAGGTAGCCTAGTCAGAGTGACATCCGTCTCTTTTGTCATATAGGTCAAGCCTACTCCTTGGTAAATCACGCTAGGGGCAGAGATCCTGGAGGCTGTCTTATGCTTCTGCCCATCGGGGCGCCTGGCAGGCTCAGTCAGTTAAGCGTCTGCCTTCAGCTCAGGTCATGATCCCAGGGTCCTGGGATGGAGCCCCACATCGGGCTCCCTGCTCAGCGGGGAGTTGGCTTCTCTCTCTCCCTCTGCTGCTCTCCCGCTTGTGCTCTCTCTCTCTGTCTGACAAATAAGTAAATAAGATCTTAAAAAAAAAAAAAAAAGAATTCACATGAATATCGGCGACAATTCATGTGACATGCAAGCATCTGTGATTGATGTCGGGGACCAGGCCACAGCAACTAATTCTACTTTGATGTGTTGTCCACATTTGTAATCATAGAAAGGCCTGAGTTCAAGTTTAGGGAGAGGTGTCAGTTTGTCCCATCCCAGTTCATGACCCCTTGAATTTTCTTTTCTCTTTTCTTTTGTTTCTTAAAGATTTTATTTATTTATTTGACAGAGAGAGACACAGCGAGAGAGGGAACACAAGCAGGGGGCGTGGGAGAGGAAGAAGCAGGCTTCCTGCTGAGTAGGAGCCCAACATGGGGCTCGATCCCAGGGCAGATGTTTAACCAACTGAGCCAGCCAGATGCCCCTACAAGTCTTCACCACTTGGAGCCCATCTCATTCCGACTTGCCACAGTCCAATGTTCATTAGCCCCACATGG
Organism: Martes martes; assembly: GCF_963455335.1. Classification (NCBI taxonomy): domain Eukaryota; kingdom Metazoa; phylum Chordata; class Mammalia; order Carnivora; family Mustelidae; genus Martes; species Martes martes. The sequence continues at coordinate 51,819,534 of NC_137905.1, forward strand.
GGAGTGGCCACCACCTTGGAAGATGCATAATTCCACAGGGACACCTCCCCCATCTCTGACTTCAGCTCAGACCACTTTCCTGGACTCTGTACCTGTGTATCCCCCTGCCCAATGCAACCTCCTTTTCAATGACATTAGGTTATTTCCTAGTGTTAAAAAGCTAGATTGTTCGGCACCTAGGTGGCTCAGTCGGAAGAAAATAGGACCCTTGATCTCAGGATTGTGAGTTTGAGCCCCACTTGGGGTGCAGAGACGACTAAAAAAAAATAATAATAAGGGGCGCCTGGGTGGCTCAGTGGGTTAAGCCTCTGCCTTCAGCTCAGGTCATGATCTCAGGGTCCTGGGATTGAGCCCCGCTCTGGGGTTTCTGCTCAGCAGGGAGCCTGCTTCCCTTCCTCTCTCTGCCTGCCCCTCTGCCTACTTGTGATCTCTGTCTGTCAAGTAAATAAATAAAATCCTTAAAAATAATAATAATAATAATAAACTTAAAAAAAAAAAAACACCTTAACATGCCTGCTCTTCAAAAGACAACATTTGAAAACCGAAACTGAAAAGACAGGTCACAGATTGGGAGAAAATATTCAAAGTAGGTATGCCTGACAGACACCTGCATCTCTGTCTCTATAAAAAATGTTTACAATTCATCAGAAAGAAAACAACACCATGTGTAAAACTAGGCAAAAGACTTGAATGGATTTAATAAAAGAAGATCTACAGAGCTCCTGAATGGGTCAGTTAAACATCTGCCTTCAGCTCAGGTCGTGATCCTGGGGTGCTGGGATTGAGTCCCACATCAGGCCCCCAGGGAGCCCGCTTCTCTCTCTGCCTCTGCCTCTCTCTGTCTCTGTCTCTCATGAATAAATAAAATAAAATCTTAAAAAAAAAAAGATATAACGATGGCCAATAAGCACATGAGAAAACGCTCAACGTTAGGATCAGGACAGTGCCAATGACAACCGTAACGAGATGCCTTTTCACTCCCACCAGAATCGTTAACATTAAAGCCTGCTCATGACAAGTGCTGGAGAGGATGTGGAGCATGTGGGGTCATGCATCGCTGAGGGGGTGCAAAATGGTAGAATGTACTGGAAAACCTTTTGGGAGTTTCTCATAAAATTTAACATACACCTAGCGTCCAACTCAGCCCTCTTCTCCTAGGTTTACCTGAAACAAAAAAGTACATCCACAGAAAGATTCCCACATGAGCATGGGATACCCACTTTATTCATAATAACCCCCCAAAAGCCCAGAGTGTCCGTCAACAGGGAAATGGATAAACTGTGACTACATCCCTACAATGGAATTCTCAGGAATAAAAAGAATCACACGGGGGGTGCCTCGGTGGCTCGGTGGGTTAAGCCTCTGCCTTTGGCTCAGGTCATGATCTCAGGGTCCTGGGATTCAGTCCCGGATCAGGCTCTCTGCTCAGTGGGGAGCCTGCTTCCCTTCCTCTCTCTCTGCCTGCTTGTGATCTCTGTCTGTCAAATAATAAATAAAATCTTAAAAAAAAAAAAAGATCACACCAACATTATATGCAACAACTTGGAATGAATCTCAAAAGCATTATATTGAGTGAAAGAAGAAAGGCACAAAAGAGAACATACTGTAGAATTTTTCATGAAATTTTATTTATTTATTTGTTTATTTATTTATTTACTTATTTGAGATGGGGGGAGAGAGAGAATCTCAAGCAGGCTCCATGCCCAGCACGGAGCTCTCAAGACAGAGGCTCAGTCTCAGGACCCTGAGACGGTACCCTGACCCAATATGAAGAGTTAGACGCTTAACTGACTGAGCCACCCAGGTGCCCCCCTGTGAAATCTTAGAAAAGAAAAAGCAGGAGCCCTTGGGTGGCTCAGTCCTTTAAGTGTCTGATTCTTGACCTCAGCTCAGGTCTTGATCTTGAGGTGGTGAGTTTACCCCACGCTGGGCTTCGTGCTGAAAAAAAAGAAAAAGCTACATCGGAGAGACAGAAAACAAAGTGATTGCTTCTGGGGTAGGTGAGAGAGGTACTGCCTGGGAAGAGTCATGAAGGGTGATGGATATAGTCTACCAGTTGCGTTCATCCTCATTTAATGACACATGTCCTCGACTCCAGATGCTTCATCTTGCAATTTTTGGTGTGAAGCTCTACACTTTCTGTAGAAATCATACTTTGAATTCGAATTTGGATATTTTCCTGGGCTCCTGATATGCTGTATGATACTCTCTCTTGATGTTAGGCCACAGCTCACAGCCAAGCAATTACAAGGGCAAACAACGGATACACCTACATCCGTTCCGTACCCATACGACCATGCCACGGTATTCATGAGTTACACGAGCTGCTCAGCACTTGTGTTGGCCCCAAGTGTTCCAAGCATGGCCAAGCTCTGCTTCTCGGCTGGCTAAGTGGATTAAATTTTCAATTTATGATATTTTCAACTTAGGGCGGGTTTATCGGGGGCCGGAGGTAACCCCATCATAACTCAGGAAGATCCGTAGCGACTTTTTCTGCAAGAGAAGGAAAGCTACCCGGTGGAGGCGACATCTAAGGCTGATACATAGGAGTCTGCAGGCAAAGGGAGATGAGTGTTCCCAGCAGGGGCAGGACCTGGCAAAGGCCAAGTGGCTTGAGTGGGGTTGTTGGATTTTAAAAACTCGGAACAGTTAGGTAGAGGGCAAGATAGTTATATGTCTTGAGGCCTGAGGCCTGTTTCTGACTTGTGTCGGACCCCAGACAAGCCCTCTTTTCTTTGGGGCTCTCACTTCTCCAGTCCGTCCCTCAGGTAAACGGGTACAAGCTCCCTCATTCCTTCAGAACTCCCCTCCGGCTGGGAGAATCCACCGAATGGCTGAGGAGTGACAGTTCTTTGAGCCAGTCGCTGGAGCCTAGAGGCCGGCCTTCCTCCCTCCTCGTGGGCCAATCACCGCATTCTCCTTGAGACAAGCCGCTAGACGAGGGCGGTCTAAAGGCTTCGTGACGTCACATCCAGGCTAAACCAATAACAGCTACTAAGAGGCGGGTTGTTTTGGTGATGGACAGCTCTTTTTCAAGATGTCCGCTTAGCGCGGGGCCCGTCGGGAAGCTTTGAGGCGGTGCTTGGGGGATGGGGGCGGGAACTTCTGGTAGATTTTGCCCAATCATCAGTCGCGGTTCTTGCGATAGACGGGCAGTCTTTCCCATCCCCGTCGACTTAAGGGGGCGGGGCTCTGCACAGCAGACTGGGCGGGGCCCTCAACTTTGATGGGCGTCTTCTTTGCCCAATTGGTAAACGACATTCTCAGACGGGCCGCCTCCATTGCCAATGAAATCTCCTGGCGGGGTCGTTGTGGGCGGGCCGTGGACCCTCCGGTATAAGGCGGTCCCGGGGGAGTGCGGAGAAAGGGGGGGGTCTCGGCGGCAGGAGGAGGAGTAGGTGCGGGTGAAGATGGCGGCAGCCGAGGCCGCGAACTGCATCATGGAGGTGAGCGCCTGGAGCGCCGTCGGGGGTGGGGGGCAGCTTGGTGGTCGGTGTTTTATGCCTCCGTCGTGGGGAAGGGGCTCCGAATGGGCGGATTGGGGCTGAGGGCTCTCAGCCGTGCGGAGGGGACGCCGCATGCTCCGGATCCCGGAGGTGCGGGTTTCCTGGCTTTCGAGGTCGAGCAGCGGGTCGAGCCGAGGGTGTCGTGCCCCCTCCCACGTGGAGGAGGGCTGGGGGCGCTTCCGGCCTGGCCCCCACGTGGCCGAGGCACGGTGGGTGGGGAGGGGGTGTGCCGTGCCCGGTGGCCCGGCGGGCTCCACGTGCGGGACAAAGGCCCCGCCCCCGGCCGGGGGAGGGGCGCCCCGGGGGGGGGGCGGAGAGGAGCCTCCGACCCTGCCTAGGAGGCCCCCTGCCCTCTCCCCCGGGACCGCGATGTACCCTTCGGGGAGGGCTTGCTTCGGTCCCTACGAGAAGTAAAGAGTCTTTCGGGAGGCGCAGTGTATCTCGATTCTCCAAAACCCCGTTTCTGATACCGAGGCATCTGCTTAGGCTTCGGTCCAGGTTTCGTGCACTCCTGGGTTGGGATTGGAGGAAGAGGGAAAATTGGTTCCCTCCGGGCCCCCGTTTTCCTGTCCCTGGATTCTCCCCTGCTCGGGGCTTTGGGAGCTGGGGGGGATGGGGCATGCCCCTGTGACCTCCCCCTGGGTGGTGGGGGGGCCTCTAGTTGAAGGAGATCCTTCCCGATAAGGTGTCGTGCACCCCCTTGTGGCCATTTCTGGGTGTGTGGGAGGGACATCTTTTTCATGGGGCGTGTCCCAAAGCCCATCTCCCCTTTGGAGCCCTCCCGGGCGAGGGGAGGGAGAGTCTCTGCTGGGAAGAGGATGTGGGGAATATGAGCTACTAGCTTTACCACCTATTGGAGATCTGTCTCTCCTGGGCGCATATGCGAAGGTGGGAGGTGACCTCCCCCTTCCTGAAGCTCTGTTTGAGGGTCCTGAGCCTGGAGGCTTGAAATGGTTTCCTGAGCGGTTTGGTTCTTGTGCAGCCATGTGGGGTTGGCTCTGGTGCTCTTTCAAGACCTCTTGGGACTTGCCTTGTCGTGGTATTAGTGGTATTGAGAAATGTGTCCCAGTGGGAAATCCCCTTACCAGTCATCCTTTTTTATAGGTGTCCTCGCTGGCTTGAGAGAATAGGGGCGGGGCTTGGAGCTCTGTGGGCCGTGTCTGTGACTTTGTGCTTCTTGGGGCCTGGAGGGTGGGCACATCTGGAAGAGATGTAATCTGATGGGGCCTGCGGACTCCCTCCTTTGCCTTGTAGTGTTGTGGGGCAGGCAGCTCCTAGGGGTCACTCCAATGACTCCCACCCACCTTGACTCTCTCCTGGACCAGGGTCCCTATGGGTGGAGGAAATATCTTTCTTAGAGGTTGTCTCAGGACTTGGCCCCACACCCCAAGGTGTCGAGGGGTTTGAGGGTCCAGAGTCTGGCCTCCTCCTCCGTGTGATTCTACCTTCCTGGGAAGAGGGTGCTAAGCTAGGAGAGTGGCTCCAGGTGGTTTTGTTTGGGGCTTGGTGAGTCCAAGGCAGGAGCTAGGGCTCAGGGTGCCAACTCTGGTGCGGGTGCCTGAGTGCCACACCTCCTTTCTGGAATCCTCTCAGACAAGAGACTTGTTTGCAGAGGTGGCAGATGCCCAGTGGGCACATCCTGCCAGTGCCCCCCTCCCCCAGCTACTCATGGCACCCCAGGATGGGGGGTGTGTGTCAGGAAATGTCACCTAATCTGGGGGGATTAGATGATGAGGGGGAGCGACAGCTGGCAGTGCCTGTGTGCCTGCCGGGTGCCAGTTCCTCTGGCCTGGTTGGGGGAGGTGTGTATGGTCAGGTGTCTGGCCAGAGAGGGACAGCGTGGGGGCGGGCCACCATCTCTCCAGCCATAGCTGGGACAGAACCCCATCTCTTCTCCCCCCACTTCTCCCATCCCTTTTAAAAACGTCCCTGCCTCTTTACTTGCTCCCTCTGCTGCCTCTTCCTGCCATGCCAAGGAAAAGGAAACTTGCAGGAAGCACCCCCTCCCCTGTGAGCTGGGGTCCCCTGGCCTGGCCCTCCCCTAGCCGCTCCCAGTAGCTAATCCTGTCTCCCTGTTACTCTCTCCTAGAATTTTGTAGCCACCTTGGCTAATGGGATGAGCCTCCAGCCGCCTCTTGAAGAAGTAAATATCCTTTTGTGAGACCCTTCCCCACATAAATATATCTTGCCACATCCCAGGCCCTTTCAGGCAGTCTAACCATGATTCCTCTTGCTTCAAATCAGTTGACCCTGTGCCCCCAAACTGTTAGTACAAACCCCCTCCAGGTTTGTGGCTCCCATCTGGCCTCCCCAAATACTGTGGCTACTTCCTTAACTCCATTTCCAGCCCCCCCTTTCCCCTTCCCGTGTCTGCCCCAATTCTGCCTTCCCCTCCCCTCCCCAGCTGTGGGCTGAGCTAGAGACGGGGGCAGAGAGACTGGAGAGATGGTAGGCGTGGCTGAGGTATCGGGGTACTCCCCTGGATGGTGCTCTGGGGGGGGGAGGTCCTGGAAGAGGAGAGTGGGGTTGTAGGGTTTGGGGTTTGGGGGAGGCAAGATGGCAGACGGGGGCCGTAGGATTGCCATGGTATGATTTGGGGGGGGGTGTCTGTTCTCCAGAGAGAAGTAGGGACCTGGAGGTTTAAGAGGCCTTAGAGAGCCTTCAGATTTGACCCATGCTCCTGTCCACCCCCTCCCAGGTCTCCTGCGGCCAGGCAGAAAGCAGCGAGAAGCCCAATGCTGAGGACATGACGTCCAAAGATTACTACTTCGATTCCTATGCTCACTTCGGCATTCACGAGGTGAGTGTGAGCAGCTTCTAAAGCTGCTGGATCTTGAGGGGGTTAATGTTTGGGAGGGCTGGAACTCAGTTCCTCACGCATGCGCACTGCCTCCCCTGGCAGCGGGCCCGGCCGCCCCTCTGGGTGTGAGGCACACACCCCGGGGTCGCCTCTCCCAGCCGTTGCCTTGGAGACGGAGCTTCGCCAGGAGCTCTCTGGAGGCCGGGGTGGGAGCGCGGGCGAGCCTGCCTGCGACTTCAGCAGGAGGTCAGGGCCTGCCGGTCTCCGCCGCCCTCTAGTGGCTCGCGGTGGGACTGTCCCCCCCCGCGGCCCCCGCCTGCTGTACCCCCTGCTTCTGGACCCTGTCTCACGGAGGTCCCGTCCCAGAAAGCGGTGGGAATGGGATTCTGAACATTTTTTTCTTTCTCTTTCTCTTTTTCTTTTTTTCCTTCTGCTGAAACTTCTTCTTTTCTACGTAACAAAATTTTCCGTAATGCGTACAGTTGAGTGGCACTAAATGCTGGGAAAAGCCAATGACCACTGGAACTTGGGAGGCAGTGGTAGAATCAGGCCAAGGCAGTAGGGAGTTTAGCCTATCCAGTCTGGTTTTACAAATAGGGAAACTGAGGCACGTGGGAAGGAAACGATTTGTTTTCCAAGGGGACTGAGGAAGTGGGAGGACTGAGCTCTGGCTTTCCAAACTGCCAGTGTGTCAGAGGCCAGCGCACCCCGTTTTCCAGCTGGGAACGCGGGCCCCCTCATGGCATGTTTGTACCTTGTGCCCCCACGTCCCCGTCCAGGAGATGCTGAAAGATGAGGTACGCACCCTCACGTACCGGAACTCCATGTTTCACAACCGGCACCTCTTCAAGGACAAGGTGGTGCTGGACGTGGGCTCCGGCACGGGGATCCTCTGTATGTTTGCTGCCAAGGCTGGAGCCCGCAAAGTCATTGGGGTGAGTGTCGCATGTAGGCGGGTGGGTCAGGGCCTGGGGACGGAGAGGGGCCCCTCAGGGCTCAGGGATTGGATGGAGGGGACTGGGGGTGGAGGGTGGGAGTGGGGGGGGTCTCACCCTCCCTTCTTCCTGGGCCCCCAGATCGAGTGTTCCAGTATCTCTGATTATGCGGTGAAGATCGTCAAAGCCAACAAGTTAGACCATGGTGAGCCCAGGAAGAGAATGGGTTTGTGGGGATGGAGTGGGTGATTTCCCGCTTCCCTGGGACCCTTGGCAGTGGGGTAGGGATCGTCACTGAACAGATTCAGCTGTTCTCCCGCCACGGGCTCTAAGAATCCCCCCTTCTCAGTACCCACAACAACGGGTAGTGACAAGGAGCGGGCTCTGCCGGTTTAGAAACTGAGTGGCAAGGTCGCGAGCTAGGTGCCTGGCCCTGGGGCAGGGAGCACTCTGTAGCTCACAGAGGCGTGGGGGGTCCGTGGTGAGGAGTCTCTTGGCCGCCCCTCTAAGTTCAGCCCACATTCCCTTCCAGAGAAGTCTGCACCCACAGGCTTGTACACGCGTAAATGTTTTCACGCCCACGTGCTCGTCTTGTACATAAGTAGCATTTCACGCGAGGCTTTTGCCCTCACTTCCTCCACCTGCTCACCGTGTAGTTGCACACGTTGCCAGACGGGAGAGGCTCTTGCTCTTTCCGATGACCGCTGTGGCCCGCGCGTCCCGCAGCTCCCTTCCTCAGGCCCCTCCCCTGGGGCCGGGCATTCCAGCAGCCCCTGCGACGCTCATCCCCTCGCCCACAGTGTCCACTCAAGCAGGAACTCGTGCATCTGGGAGACCGGGTTATTAAAGGAGGGTAGCTCGGGCCAGAAAGGCCGGTGGCGCGGATGTTGCCACGTGGCCTTTGAGTTCCCACCTGCCAGGTTCCTGGGGCAGCGCACATGGGAAGATGGTGGGTTTTCTGCGTGTGGAGGCGCCTAGCATTCTCGAAACTGAAGTTTTTTTTTGTTTTTGTTTTAAGATTTTATTGACTGATTGAGTGAGTGCAGGGAGGGGGAGAGGGAGAGAATCTCAAGCAGACTCCACACCAAGCACAGAGTCCAACACAGGGTCACATCCTCCGACCCTGAGATCGTGACCTGAGTCAAAACCGAGAGTGGAATGCTTACCCGACTGAGCCACCCAGGGGCCCCTGCAGTGACTTTTTTTTTCTTTTAAGATTTTATTTATTTATTTGACAGAGATCACAAGTAGGCAGAGAGGCAGGCAGAGGGAGAGGGAGAAGCAGGCTCCCCGCCGAGCAGAGAGCCCGATGCGGGGCTCCATCCCAGGACTCTAGGATCATGACCTGAGCCGAAGGCAGAGGCTTAACCCACTTAACCAACTGAGCCACCCAGGCGCCCTGTGAAGTGATTTTTTTTAAAGAGATTATATATATTTATATATGTACATATATAGAGAGAGAGATTAGTATAGTGAGCCCCCAGATATGTACCACTGAGCTTTAAATATCTCCTCTTGAAGCAAGTTTCAACCATGATGTCATTTCTCCTATAAATCCTGTCGTGTGTGTGTGTGCGTCCTTCCCTGATAGACCCTTTTAAAGAACATGACCGTGCTCTTAACGACGCAATCTTACCATCCCGTGCCTAATCCGTGCATTTCTGCTTCTGCCTTGAAAACATCTAGAGATGGGGCGCCTGGGTGGCTCAGTGGGTTAGAGCCAACGAAACATCTAGAGAGATGAATGAATTTTATTTATTTATTTATTTTTAAAAGATTTTATTTATTTATTTGACAGACAGAGATCACAAGTAGGCAGAGAGGCAGGCAGAGAGAGAGGAGGAAGCAGGCTCCCCACGGAGCAGAGAGCCCGATGCGGGTCTCGATCCCAGGACCCTGGGATCATGACCTGAGCTGAAGGCAGAGGCTTTAACCCACTGAGCCACCCAGGCGCCCCAAGATGAATGAATTTTAAAACTGAGTTAACAGGGAGGCACCTGCCTGGCTCGGTCCATAGAGTGTGTGATTCTTGATCTTGGGGTGGTGAGTTCGAGCCCCACGTTGGGCATAGAGATTACTTAGAAAAAAAAAAAACCCAAACCAGAAAACGCTGAGTTCAGAGAGTATGGCTTCAGCCGGCAGAGTTCTTTGAAGATGTCCACCTGCAGCTCCCATCCTTTCCTTGAGGAGACGGGGGCGGCTCCAGTGTGGTCCCCAGGCCCCGGCCCCGCAGGGGAGGCGAGCGAATGGGTCTCCTTGGGGCCGGCTGCATGTGGCTGTCTCTGCCCCCGCAGTGGTGACCATCATCAAGGGGAAGGTGGAGGAGGTGGAGCTTCCGGTGGAGAAGGTGGACATCATTATCAGCGAGTGGATGGGCTACTGCCTCTTCTACGAGTCAATGCTCAACACCGTGCTCTATGCCCGAGACAAGTGGCTGGTGAGGCCCATGCTGGGGTGGGAGCAGCTCACACAGGTTGAGCGCCTATCATTTGGGGTCTGGGCAGAAAACCAAAAGCTGGGCTAGATATTTCCCCCAGCGGGGACTTCATCTAGGGGATATACGGCCAGATGTTGCAGGGCCCAGAGCCAGAATGGGAGGTCACAGGCACCAGAGCTAGACAGTAACAGGCAGACAGTGTCAGAGGTGGGTGGTGCTGGGAAGACCACAGCAGGGCAGAAGGATGGGGGAGAGGCTGGAGGGCCATGGTGCCAGGTGCTCAGATCCGAGCAGGCCTCCCAGGGAGAGGTGACTAAGACCTGAACAGGGGGTAGGAGCTACAGGAGATCTGCGGCGAAGAACGTCTGGGCAGAAGAACTGGTGCAAAGGTCCTGGGGCAGGAGTGTTCTTATTGGGTGTTGAGGAACAGCAGGGAGTGGGCTGGGGGGTCAGGAAGAACAGTAGAAGGGAAGGGGGTGGAGGGGCCTGCGCACCCCCGTGAGACTTGAGTTTTCCTCTCAGAGGAGCCGGGGAGGGTGCTGCAGATCTTTTACAACCTGTGAAGGACAGGTCTGAGACTTAGGTGCTCCTGGATGCCTCCCGGCAGCCATGTGGGGAGTAGAGGCGGGTGTGAGGGCAGAAGCCAGGAACCAGTGAGGAGGCCATTGTAGGAGTCCGGGTGGCTCAGACCAGGGTGGAGATAGTGTGTGTGGATAGAGACCCAAACTGTTAAGATTTGGGGGCAGGGTTCCAAGGCCCCCCACATCCTTCACACCGCCTCCCCCTTGGCAGGCCCCCGATGGCCTCATCTTCCCGGACCGAGCCACGCTGTATGTGACAGCCATCGAAGACCGGCAGTACAAAGACTACAAGATTCACTGTGAGCTCGGGGGAGGCCCCCTGGGAACTCGGGGGGGCAGGGCAGGCTCAGGCTGGGCGCCCCTGGTGGACTCACCCCTCCTCCTGCCTGCCTGCCTGCCTCCCCAGGGTGGGAGAACGTATATGGCTTTGACATGTCCTGCATCAAAGACGTGGCCATCAAGGAGCCCCTGGTGGATGTGGTGGACCCCAAGCAGCTGGTCACCAACGCGTGCCTCATAAAGGTGAGGGCGGGGTATGGCCGGTGTCCCCAGGGGCGGAACCAAGGAAGGGCCACCAGCTGATGCTAAGCCTGAGCAAGACAGGAGGTCTCCCAGTGTTTGCCCGAGGCCTGGGAGTCTGGCCAGTAAGCCAGAGGTGGCGGTAGAGGCCCAGAGAAGCCACTAGATCCCTTTAAAAAGCTTATGAGCCAAGCCGGGGTGGGGTTCCAGGCGCCAGGGTGAGCAGGACCCAACCGGCATAGACTGCTCTGGGGGGCGCGGTCCACAGGGGCACCCCTGAGCCAGGCGGCTAAGCCCCTTGGCTGTGCCCCAGATGCAAGAAGCCCAAGGCCCCGAGTGAGCTGATGAGCGCCTGAGCTGATGAGGTCTGCCGGGCCAGTGATCGGTTCTGAGCCCCGCAGTGTGCGCACGCCGAGCCGGACACCGGGGTGAACCCTAGAATTGGTGCTGGGCCGCGAGAGGTGGCCCAAAGCTGGTAGAGGAGGACGAAGTCTGGAGCGAGTGAAGACGGCAGCTGGGAGGGTGGGCGCTGGGGAGCTGGTGGAGGGATTTGGAGCAGGAGTTTGACGTGATCTGATGGACAGTGTTCAGAATCATCACATTGCCTGATGGGTCGAGTAAGGGGCTGTGGGGGGGGGCGGGGGGCAGAAGTAGGGAGCCCCGTGAAGAGGCCCCTGGCAGCGGTCAGGTGCTGGTGGTGGCCCCGGACAGGGCAGAGGCCGTGGGGAAGGGACAACGGGCGATTCTCCAAAGCGGCTGTAGTGGCTCCGGGAAGCGGACCCGTCTGGTGTGGGCTCTGGCCGCGGGAGAGAAGGGGACAGGATGGCAGTGTGGCGGCCTAGGCTTTCCTGCCACCTGCTGGGCCAGGTGCTGGGGCGCGGGGCTCACGGGGCCTGTCCCGCAGGAGGTGGACATCTACACCGTCAAGGTGGAGGACCTGACCTTCACGTCCCCCTTCTGCCTGCAAGTGAAGCGCAACGACTACGTGCACGCGCTCGTGGCCTACTTCAACATCGAGTTCACGCGCTGCCACAAGAGGACGGGCTTCTCCACCAGTGAGCGTGGGGCGGGGCCGGGGTGTGGGACAGGGGCAGCCGAGGGAGCCAGGGGGCCTGTCGTGCCTCAGTTTCCCCACCCCTTAAACCATACCCAACAGTCCCTTTCCAGGGCTTGATGAGGGTGAAGGGACTCGGGTCGTGGAGGGGCCTGACAGAGGGAAGGGCCAGGCCGAGGCCTAGGGTGGGGGCCAGGCAGGAGGCCCCGGGGACTGGCCGCAGCCCGGCTGACCCGACTGCTCCCCCAGGCCCCGAGTCCCCCTACACGCACTGGAAGCAGACCGTGTTCTACATGGAGGACTACCTGACTGTGAAGACGGGCGAGGAGATTTTTGGCACCATCGGCATGCGGCCCAATGCCAAGAATAATGTGAGACGCTGCCGGGGTGGGGGCAGTGCTCGGGAGGGGCTCCGCTGCCTGCTCCGGGGTCCCAGCAGCCCTCCGCTCGGTTGAGTCTGCGACCCCTGGGGAGACCCCGAGTGGATGGGAGGACAGAGGGTCTGGAGCCTGGAGTCCGGGGCCTGGGCTAGATGTGTGGATCTGTGGGTACGGGGCTGGGTAATGCTCAGGGGTTGTGGCCAGAGGGGGTGTCCCAAGGGCACACCCTTTTCAGAGGACATTTGTTCCTGTCTGGAGACATTTTGAGCTCTCATACCTGGAGAAAGATGCTGGTGGCCTCTAGCACAGGACTGTGGAGAAGGCTCGTTTCCAGCCCCAGATGTCAGTAGTACAGAGCTTGGGACGGCCCGGCTAAAGAGACCAAAGGAGAGGCAGAGAAGCCAGGAGGAAGCCCGAAGCCTGGAGCCTGGGCCAAGGTGGTGGGACTAAGGGCAGAAGTCTTCACGGTTACTGGCGACCTTGGCCCAAGCTTTTCCAGAGAGTACTGGGGGGTGGGGAGCACAGATGGAGGCCTGGCTTTCGGGAAGCCAGGGAGCCGAGAACTTGCAGACAGTCGGGTTGGGACCAGTGAGTGGGGAAGCATGCTGGAAGAGAGCTTTGCTTCTTAGAAAAGAAGGAAGGAGTAACTGCTTTACTGGTGGGAATGGTTCTGATGCGGGAACAATCGTTATGCAAGAGACAGCCTCCGAGCTCTGGCCTGGAGGGGAGGGCTTGGCTGGGATCCCAGAGCCTCTGAGGGTGTCATGGGAGCCGAGGCCCGAGTCAGGGTTGTGGGCAGATGCTGAGGGTGCGACCAGCAAAGAGGCGTCTCCCAGCCAGGACGTGGGGTCTCTGGGGAGCGTGGGAGGAGGCTGGGGGCACACCCCCTGCCGCAGCCTCCCGACTCAGACCATTCCAGACCTCTGCCTGTCCCATGTCCAGTCCCCCTCACATCTGCCCTCTCCCCACAGCGCGACCTGGACTTCACCATTGACCTGGACTTCAAGGGCCAGCTGTGCGAGCTGTCCTGCTCTACTGACTACCGGATGCGCTGAGGCGGCACCCGGCTTCTCCCACCCCGGCCGGGCCGGCCCTGCACGGGCCCAGGGGCTGCGGCGTTCTTAGGCAGTTTGGGGGCTCCCCCTTCCTCTCCTTCCCTCCCTCAGAAGGGGGTTTTAGGGGTCTGGGCTGGGGCGGGGCACATCGTGACTGTGTTTTTCATAACTTATGTTTTTATATGGTTGCATTTACGCCAATAAATCCTCAGCTGGGACGGCTCGGCTTCCTGGGGAGCGGAGTGGGGTTGGGGTTCCGCATGCAGGTTGTGCTATGACGGCCTGAGCAGCCGGCGGTCCTGGGATGGGCGCCTGATGGTCACTGTAGGTCTCTGTCCCCCCTGCCATGTCTCCAGGTCTCGATCCCTGGCTCTGGCCTCTTGTGGTCTCTGTCATCCATGGCCCCCTGCCAGGGTCTGCTCCCCTGTCCCCCTCCTCGGGTCCATGTCTCTCCCCCGCTCCCCCAGTCCCCCTCATACCCCCTGAGGCCCTGTTCCCTCTTGTCCCCATTGGGCAGGGCTCCTGCCCTTGGTTGCCCCTGGTTGCCCGGCCGGGCTGGGGGAGGGTTGGGGTGTGGGTTCCCAGCATAGCTGGGCCCTTAAGTTTCCCAGAAAGCCATCTTCCCCCCCCCTCCTCCCCCAGCGCACACATTGTTCCAGTGTCTGGCTGTTTTTTCCTGTCCAGGACCCTCCAAGGCCAGGCCAGGGCTGACTGGCAGTGACTACTGTCCTGCCCTCTGCAGCTGGGGAAACTGAGTCATGGGGGGGTTATGTTAAGGGGAGAGAATTCCTTGTGTGTCGGCTTCCTTCCCTAGCCTAGCTGGAGACTTAGAGGTGGGGGATGGGGGGGTGTCCCACGTCAGGGCAGCAGGGCCTCCCTGTTTCCCTTCTTTAGAGATGGACTCAGGCCCCACTGACAGCTCCCCAGGGACTGTGTTCACCCTCTACTGCAGGCGTGGCATCTACACTTGACCCTTGCCCATGGCCTTGTGCAGAGTCCTTGGTCCCCCAGGATGCTGTCCACAGGATCCAGGTCACCTAAGCCACCATGACTTTCCTGTCCGCGGTCCTGGCTACACCTGCTTCAGTGCAGCTGGAGCCCTAGGCCCGGTGGCTTTTTATACCCGTCTACACCAAGTCCTCTTATGGGATGACATCTGCTGACTGTGCTAGGCCCCAGACTCCCTTTGTCCACCGCTCAAGAGGGCTCCGCATGTGCCCGGCATCGCCCAACCCACAAAGGAGCCTGGCCCAGGAGACCTCATGGTCCCCGATGGGTTGGGTTGAGGTTGAGGTCGCAAGAGCCCAGCGCCTCCCTTTCCTGGAAGCCCTAAGCTGTGTCACCACTAGCAGGTGTCAGCTGCCCCGCCCCTCTCCCTCCGCCTTAAAGGGGTCCCTCTACCGAGGCCTCCTAGGGTTATAGCTCCGCTGTGTAACCGCGCCCGCCGGGGCTCGGAGGCCGAGTAGGACGTGGGAATCCGGGTTCTAAGCTTGCCCTTCTGGTGTGGTGTGGCCTCCTCGACTCGGCCTCATTTTTTCCCGCGTGGGCAGTGGGGACTGGCCGTGATTCCTGGAGCCCAAGGGGGCCTCCAGGGAACTCTCCGACTCGGGAAGAGGGCGGAGCCGCACCCCGGAGGGGCCGCTTCGCGCTTGGGTTTCAAGGACCACTCCCGGCCCCACCCCACGATGACCCCCCACATCCTCCTGTTGCTTCTCGCCTCCTCGGTCCTGGGGGACCGGGACCCCGTGGGCAGGTGAGCAAGGCGGGCCGGCCGCGGGGACAGGGCGGGAAGGAGACTGCGATGAGCGTGCGCCCCCTTCAGGCCACTGCTTTCTGCGTGGGGGGAATGATGAGCTGTAAGCACGCCTCTGCGGTCGCGGAGTTCTGGGGGCCCGGACCCCACCGACACCCCTTCCTCGAGAAGATTCTGTTTGAACGCGGCCTTCTCTCCTGCTCCCTCCCCAGGCAGCCCCAGCAGCAGGTCGCCCAGCACCGCAGGCGCTTCTGTTCCCTGGGCACATGCCAGACCCACCGCCTGCCAGAGATGATCTACTGGCTCAGCTCCGCCTCCACCAAGGAGCTCTCAGGGAAGGCCGGCCGCGAGCCCCAGGACCCCCACAGCTACGGGCGCCGCCGTCGGCGCGAGGCCAGAGCCTTGCTCCGTCTCCGGGACCCTGGCCTGGAGAAAAGAGGCCAGCGCAGTGCCCAGCTTGCTGCGTGACGTTGGGCACGTCCCTGGCCCTCCCTTGGCCTCGGCTTACCCATCTCGGTATTGGGGCCACGACCCCAGGTTTCTTTTTCCCCTAACTCCATCTCCTGGCCTCACTCAAAAACTCTCCCCGCGCTGTGACTGGGCTGGACCCAGGGACACACCGGGACTAGCATGTACAAAGAATACCTATAGAGTCCGGAGCCTAATAAAACGAGTTTCCTCGTTCCGCCTCTGCTTGTCTGTGCCCATTCCGGCCTCCCAGTCAGAGCCCAGTCTCTAACATATTCTTTCCCTTTATCCATGCACCTTTTCCCACACGGAAGTCCCTCTGTCTGTCTAACTTGAATCCAGCCCGCTGTAGCTTCTCCTTCGCACCACTAAGTCCGCGCAGCTGCATTTTCTGTGGGCGGTCTCGGTGGGCTGACCCAACCCACAAAACAGCCCTCCCTCCTCGGGTTGGTAGAACTTTGATTCGTTCTGGCTCGATACCCACGCGCGTGACTTTACGTGTGCCCAAATGTGGGCTGTGAGTCCCAAGCTGAGCCTCGTTTTGCAGAGAGGATAGGAGAGTGAGACAAGGCGAAGTGGGAAGCCCCAGAACCTGGGGTTTGGAGGAGAAGAGCTTAGAACCCGGGAAGCAACGGTGGAGAAATCCGGCGGAGTAGAAAACGACTGAGGACTAGGGCTCGAACGGAGCGAGAGGATTGGACGCTGGGATTCGAGGGGGCGGGGATAGAACGCAGAGGGTTAGAAGGGGGCGGGGATAAAGCCAGAGACTGGAATACCCGGCAAGGCACACGCGAGGCAGAAACCCGGGTTCCTGGATGTTGGATAATTGGGGGCGACCAGAAGCTCCGGAGGCCCGACGACCAAGTCGTGGACTAGTCGCACTGGGATTGGACATATGCAAGTGGGAGACTGGGGTCTGGCACTCTAAATCGAGGGTGGGGGGGCTGTGCTCGGGCTGGGTCTCCGGGATCGGATCGGCGGACCTCTGACTCAGCGTGGTAAGTGTCGGAGGGGCCCGAGCTCCTGCGGGGCCTGGAGGCCTGTGGCTTGTGTTGGGCGTGCGGGCGTCTCCATCACCCGTGCTCGAAGCTCGCTTAGCCGCTCACAGCCTCAGCATCCCTGGCTGTGAGGCATGCGCAGTAGGGTGCTCCCTACCCCATCCCCTCCGGTCCCCAGCGCGGGGGGAGGGGGACGCCCTAGAGCGGAAGAGTTTATAGTCATTCCCCACCCGCCACCCGCCCCCGCTCCTCCCCCGTCACTCCCCACCCGCCCCATCCCCCCTTCCTCGCCCGGGCATGGGAAGCGGAAATGGGGCGGACGGTGCCAACGTCTGGCAGGTGTTTATTTCAAATGGGTCTCGGACTGATGTTTTTCTCTAGACCCAGCAACTCAACCCTGGACCGGTTTCCCGCCCCCAACCCTGAATCTTGAAAGTCCTTCATGGGGAGGGGCGCTCTGCCTTGCACCTCGTTCTCAGCAGAACCGCAAAAAGGATTAACGCGAGTTGTTCCTCCTGCCTCTCTATGCGTTCACAGAGGTCCCCAGTTGACGTCCCTCCAACACCGGAGGTGTCTGGCCAAGTCCTTCAAGACCCCTTAGGTGGTTAGGGAAGGGTGAGCCGCTGTCCTGTATTCCTGGGTCTGTAAGGAGGAGGGGGTTGGGGACCCGGACTCCTGGGTCTGAGGCGGGGGACATGGAGAATGACCCTCTGTCCACCTCCCAGGGCTCTAGCAGGACATGGCTGAAGCGCACCAGGCTGTGGGCTTCCGACCCTCGATGACCTCGGACGGGGCCGAAGTGGAGCTCAGTGCCCCGGTGTTGCAGGAGATCTACCTCTCCGGACTGCGCTCCTGGAAAAGGCACCTCGCCCGTTTCTGGGTGAGGAGGGCCACGGCTTGGTTTCCTTCCAGGAATCCAGTTAGGTTCTGGGGTGGGCGAGGCCCACCTCCAGCATCTTGGTGGTTCCCCTAATGGGATCCTATCTCACCCTTCTGGGAATTCTGCTCTCGACCTTTAGAACCCCTTAAATAGCCATTTCTGGGTTCTCTAAGGCTCACTTGGGAACCCTCAAACTCACCTACTGGGAACCTCTCTTCACCTCTTAACACCACTTCCTGGACCACTTCCCTTTTTCCTCACACCCCCCAACTCAACTTCCACCCAATTTCTAGAATTCATACCCCATGGTGCTCCCCTCAGCTTCCCCTCATCTCCAGGTTCTAAACTGGGTGCTCATTTCTGAACACTGTGACCTGATCAAGGTCTTGGTCAGCCCACAGCCCAGCCCAGAAGGGCATTTCTTCCCCCTAACTCATGCCCGTGGGTCTGGGGGCCACCTCCTTGCCCTTGCTTCTGAATCCCCAGTACACGTCTCCAGTATGCGGTGCATCTTCCCTATGGTTCTGAGACGTGAACCTCCAAATGTCTATATCCACACTTCTCCATCACTACAGACCCTGCTGTCCTGGTCTGGGCTCGTTGCCCTTGCTTTAGAATGCCCATGCCCAACATCTAACCAGAGCCCCTGCCTGCCCCCAGGGTCCCCAGTTCTAGAGCATCCAGAGTCCCCCTGGTGGTCATGTTCTATCTGTGAACACGAGTCTTAAACACCTGTGGGGTTGGCCAAGCCTGACTTTGCATCACGGCTCAGCTACTTACCAGCTGTGTGACCTTGGGCAAGGGTACCGCTCCAAGCCTCAGTTTCCCCACGTGTCAAAAGGGGGCGATGATAACACCCCCCCCACCCAGGACAGTCGCAAGATTTAAGTGAATTCTTACACATAAGCACCTGGCCTGTGTCAAGTGTTAGCTTTTGATAATATTGTTCTCAATTCATTAATCAGATATCTATGGAGCATTTATTAACGGTCTGCCACTGCTTGGGACACTGGGGACATGACAGGGAGCAAGACAGAATCCTGCCCTCGTGGAACTCTAGAGTTAGTTGGAGGAGAAGGCAATAAGGGGACAAATAAGCAAGATGGGGTGTATGTCAGATCACGTGACCTGTGCGCCGGAAGAACAGTAGAGCCAGGCTGGAAGAGGGAGGCTGGGGGCGTTGTCACTAAATGAGGGGGTGGCCGGGGCCTGGAGGATCTCCTGAAGCAGAGACGTTTGGGCAGGCTGGATGGGACCTCTATAGCCTTATGAGTTGTTAAAATAGAGAGATATATGTTCCAGTGGATTAAAAAGCCCCTACCCCAGAACTCCAAAGAGCTTTTGTTGTTGTTGTTAAGATTTTATTTAAGATTTTATTTATTTATTTGACAGACAGAGATCACAAGTAGGCAGAGAGGCAGGCAGAGAGAGAGGGGGAAGCAGGCTCCCTGCTGAGCAGAGAGCCCCGATGCAGGGCTCAATCCCAGGACACTGGGATCACAACCCAAGCTGAAGGCAGAGGCATAACCCACTGAGCCACCCAGGCACCCCACAGCCCTTGAATTTTGACAACAGCTGTGTAACCAACTTCCTAGCAAGACAGGCCATTCTAGAATGTTCCTTTGAGCCCTTTCTCGGTGCGCGCCCCCCACTCAAGGCAAACACTGTTCCGATTTCTAGGCTTGTGGGTGGATTTTGACTGGTGCTGCATTGTTGACTATTCAGACCCTTAGTTTTGTGTCCCCCCAGACTCTCTCATTAGTATTAATTGATAATTGTAATAATGACCTGTGCCACAGGGCTGTCGTGCATTATGTGCAGTGGGTCATTTGGGCCAAGCATGTGGGACAGCATCCGTGTGGGTTGTTCATCAGCAGGAGATCAGAGTGACTCCCGAGATGGTTTCCCAAAGCACGTGGGACGTGACACCTTGCTTTATATCTGTTGCATTAGGCTCCCGAGACCCTCTGGATGATTTGAGGGGATTCACAGTGGCCCCTCCATGGCTTTGGACAAGTTCTTCAAACCTCTTGTCTTCTCAGTTTTTTTCCTTTTTTTTTTTTTTTAAGATTTTATTTATTTATTTATTTGACAGACACAAGTAGGCAGAGAGGCAGGCAGAGAGAGAGGAGGAAGCAGGCTCCCTGCCGAGCAGAGAGCCGGATGATGCAGGGCTTGATCCCAGGACCATGGGATCATGACCTGAGCCAAAGGCAGAGGCTTTAACCCACTGAGCCACCCAGGCTCCCCTTCTCAGTTTTTTTTCACCTGTGCAATGGGCATAGTGATATTTACTGCTACCTTACTGAGCAGCGGGGCAATGAGATGATTTATTGATGCCCCTGGTCCTTGGGAAGTGCTCGGGAGACATTTCCCATTATTACGACGCCCCTGTCCTACCACAATTCAGAGCAGCAGATAAAGGAAACTATAGCTGCTCTTAAAAAGGAATCATAGGGGCACCTTTGTGGCTCAGTAGGTTAAAGCCTCTGCCTTTGGCTCAGGTCATGATCCCAGGCTCCTGGGATCGAGCCCCATATCGGGCTCTCTGCTCAGCAGGGAGCCTGCTTCTCCCTCTCTGCCTACTTGTGATCTCTGTCTGTCAAATAAATAAATTAAAATAAGAAATCTTAAAAAAAAAAAAAGAATCATAAACAATGAAATCACCACATTTGCCTATAAGCTTTTCTGGCCGAACCAAAGAAAGATCGTCAAGTGAATAAATCCCCTATGAGAGGCAGAGTAGCAACAGAACGGGTCATGGTAATCATGTTTATTGAGTACCTACTGTGTGCCTGGCTCTGAGCTATGCAGTTTCCCCCCGCCCCCCGC
The DNA here is from genome assembly GCF_963455335.1 of Martes martes. Lineage (NCBI taxonomy): Eukaryota > Metazoa > Chordata > Mammalia > Carnivora > Mustelidae > Martes > Martes martes. The sequence goes on from NC_137905.1 coordinate 51,839,732, forward strand.
AGCCCCCTTGGCTTTATTTTTCTCCATATTCTCTACTGCCTTTTGTCACACTACCCTAAATCCTTTTCTTGGGTAGCTGTTGTCTCTGTCCCCCAGGACAGCAGGACTCTTTTTTTTTTTTTTTTTAAAGATTTTATTTATTTATTTGACAGACAAGAGATTACAAGTAGACAGAGAGGCAGGCAGAGAGAGAGGGGGGAAGCAGGCTCCCTGCTGAGCAGAGAGCCTGATGCGGGGCTCAATCCCAGGACCCTGAGATCATGACCTGAGCCAAAGGCAGTGGCTTAACCCACTGAGCCACCCAGGCGCCCCAGCAGGACTCTTGCTGTCTCATCACTGCTGTAGGACTGCGATCAGCATTTGCCGAAGGACGTTTTCTCATTCCACGCTCGTGACAGCCCTGTGAGCCCCCTACTGGGATTGTTCCCATTCTAGAGATGAGAAAACTGAGACAGAGAGGGAAAGCCACTTGCTTGTGGTCACTTGGCTTGTTAGTGACAGAGCCCAAGCTCTCATCCATGAACACTGAGGCTTTTCTGTTAGCTAAATGTGGGGAAAAGAGAGAACTCGGTTTCTTGAGCCCTGATGCCGGTACCCCCACTAACAGTAGCTCTTATCATACTCTCTGTGTGCCCTTGGACCTAAGTGTTTTCTTTTGTAAAATGAGGTCACTTAAGTACCACCTCATAGGGTTGCTGGGGGGATTTTCAGAGTTCATTCTTTTTTTTTTTTTTTAAGATTTTATTTATTTATTTGACAGACAGAGATCACAAGTAGGCAGAGAGGCAGGCAGAGAGAGAGAGAGGAGGAAGCAGGCTCCCCGCCGAGCAGAGAGCCCGATGTGGGGCTCGGTCCCAGGACTCTGGGACCATGACCTGAGCTGAAGGCAGAGGCTTAACCCACTGAGCTACCCAGGCGCCCCCAGAGTTCATTCTTGTAGGTGGTGCTTAGAACAATGATGGTGCTTGGTCGTCAGACTTGGTTAAGTGTTAGTTATCTCCATGACACTTCCCTGGGAGTCTGGTTAGTACCCCAGGACTTTCATTCATCCCATGGTCATGTAGTTCTAGAAGGCCTACCGAGCTCCAGACCCTGTGGCATATGGGGGATCATTTTGGCTGAGAGTAACCTCCTCCAGGGAGCCCTCCCTGATTTCTTCAATTTGAGCAACTCGCCTCCTCAGGGCTCCTGTGCCTTATGTCCATTAGCACTCGCTTCATTCCTGACTCACTTCCCTGAGGGCAGGACCCAGATCTGTCTGGTCTCCCCTGGGTCTTGAACACCCAGCTCGGGGCTCAGCACACGCTGGGTGCTCTGACAGTATCTAAGAATGGTGCTCAGAGGAGGGATCATTGAATGGGTGCCCTTTCCTTCCCACAGAATGACTTTCTCACGGGTGTGTTCCCTGCCAGCCCCCTCAGCTGGCTCTTCCTCTTCAGTGCAATCCAGCTCGCCTGGTTCCTCCAGCTGGATCCTTCTCTAGGACTGATGGAAAAGATCAAAGAGTTGCTGCCAGATTGGTAAGCTCCCCCATCTGAGCCTAGTATCCCTAATTCTTCTCCCTCCACCCAGTGAGTTTCTCTCTCAGCGTGGAATGCCTGCTAAAGAAAAGTAACCTCAAAAGCAAATAAACAAATACATAAATAAAAAGAAAAGTAACCTCTGAGATTTACTTTGGGTCAGATTAATAAAGGTACGGCACGAGTAAAATGGAGGTGATTTCCTCCCTTTCTTGCTAAGAGGGACACTGACAAGCTAGAAAATGTCCAGATATGGTTATTTATGTACTGACAAAAGTAGGAGCTCTGCGGTGCTCCAGTTTTGTAGTCTTAGGCATTTTGTCAGTCTTCATTTATAAAATGCAGGTAATAATAACTGGTTCCCATGGTGGTGGGAGAATGAAACAAAAGCATGCCCATTTTGAGGGGGCACCCGGCTGGCTCAATCAGTGGAGCATGAGACACTTGATCTGAGGGTCGTGAGTTCAAGCCCCACGTTGAGCATGGAGCCTACATACATAAATAAACAAATAAATTCCTTTAAAAAAAAGCATGCACGTGATCCATTCAGTACAGTGCCAGGAGGTTACTAAATGGGAATGGTTGTGTTATTGTAATTGTCATTTTGGGGAAAGATTTGGAACCCAGGTGCAGGGAAAGTGACAGGTTCTAATGGTTCTAATTCTTGGCTTAGTCCTATTGGGGAAGAAGGTTCCGGTTTTGTACAGACAGTCCCAAAGGGCAGACCCAGGATCAGTAGGAATTTCCAGGAAGTCTAGATTTACCCAGTCCACAGAGGGGAAGTAAGGGCCCCAAGTTCTCCAGGTGGGCCTTTCACACGCGTCTGATGCCACTTCGCAAACTTGCTGATCTACGATAGTTTCTGATCCGCGGATCAGCATTTCCTGAGTGTGCGTTGGAACCACCTGGGAGGCTTGTTCAAACACTGATGGCGGGGGCACCCCCAGAGAGTCTGTCCTAGTAGGTCTGGGTGGGGTCCGGGGATTTGCATTTCCAACCATCTTCCAGGCCCTGCAGATGCTGCTTGGCCAAGGGCCACACTTTGAGAACCATTGCTTTAGCGTATAATTTGATGCTGGGAGAGAGAAGTGTGTCCCTTTTTCTTCTTCTCCTCCTCCTCTCCTCTCCCTCTTCTTCCCCCCTCTTCCTCTCCCTCCCCCTCCTCCTCCTCCTCCTTCTTCTTCTCCTTCTTCTTTGAAGATTTTATTTATTTGAGAGAGGGGGGAAAGAGAGAGCATGTAAGTGGGAGGCAGACCAGAGGGAGAGGGAGAAGCAGACTTCCCACTGAGCAGGGAGCCTGAGGTGGGGCTCCATCCCAAGACCCTGGGATCATGGCGGGAGCTGAAGGCAGCCGCTTAACTGACTGAGCCACCCAGGCACCCCAAGTGTGTGTCCCTCCAAAAAACAAAAAAACCCAGCTCCCACTTATTAAGTACCTATCAGTTTCCATGGGAAGTGATTTTAAGAGCTTTGGTGTCATTGTTCGGGAAAGCACGGGCTGGTGGGGGGGGGGGGTTGGAGGGGAGGAGCAGTCTGAGGCCGAGGCTGGGAAACCCAGGCCCCTTCTCTCTCTCACTCCCCCAGGGGTGGGCAGCACCACAGGCTTCGGGGAGTCCTGGCAGCTGCGCTGTTTGCTTCGTGTCTGTGGGGAGCCCTGATCTTTACGCTTCACGTGGCCCTGAGGCTGCTTCTGTCCTACCATGGCTGGCTCCTTGAACCCCATGGAGCCATGTCCTCACCCACTAAGACCTGGCTGGTATGTGAGGGGCAGAGCCCTCCCTGCTTAGGCCCTCTGGGGACCCACTTCTCTGTCTCCTTCTCTGTGGTCTCTGTCCCCACCTTTCTGGGACCCTGTCCACCTCTCTCTGGTCTCTATTCCTCCTCCTGAGCTTCTGTCCCCCCACTTCCTCTGGGTCTCTATCCGATTCTCTCTGTAGGTTGCCACACCACCCCCAAACCTAGTCCCCCCCCCTAGTGAGGGGTGTAATGACCCACTAATTCCCGTTTCCCTCCAGGCCCTGGTCCGCATCTTCTCTGGCCGCAAAACAATGCTCTTCAGTTACCAGCGCTCCCTGCCACGCCAGCCCGTGCCCTCCGTGCAGGACACTGTACGCAAGGTGGGTCTGCCTGGGGGACCTCCACCTGGGATGGGCTGGGGCGGGCGGGGGCGGGCGGGGGCTTGACCTACCCTCTCCTTGCCGCTCAGTACCTGGAATCGGTCCGGCCCATCCTCTCCGACGAGGATTTCGACTGGACGTCCGTCCTTGCGCAGGAATTCTTGCGGCTGCAGGCGTCGCTGCTGCAGTGGTACCTGCAGCTCAAGTCCTGGTGGGCGTCTAATTACGTGAGTCCCACACTCGGATCCGCAGGGTTCTGAGGGCTCTTTAAGCGCCTGTAGGTCTAGGCCCCTCCCCTCCAACGCCCCGCCCACTCCCCCCGCCCACACCCCCGCCCCATGCTCTATACTCTGAGCCCCGCCCCCCTACTCCTATAGTTTAAACCCAGCCCCAGATGCTCCACCAGGCTGCTCTTACTCTCCAAAATTCTGAACCCCATCCGTCATGGGCCAGCATTTTTTTTTTTTTAAGATTTTTATTTATTTATTTATTTGACAGACAGAGATCACAAGTAGGCAGAAAGGCAGGCAGAGAGAGGAGGAAGCAGGCTCCCCGAGGAGCAGAGAGCCCGATGCGGGGCTCGATCCCAGGACCCTGGGATCATGACCTGAGCCGAAGGCAGAGGCTTAACCCACTGAGCCACCCAGGCGCCCCATGGGCCAGCATTTTGAGCCTCCCCACCCCATGCTCCGACGTTCTGAGTCTGACTTCAATAATCTCAGCCCCGCCTCCAGAGCCTGCCCACATCCACAGCCCCGCCCCCAACCCTCCAGGACTGGAACCACAATTCCAGGACTTACCCAACATTTCAGCTCTCCCTTGGCAGGAGGCAAAAACCATTTTGAGCCCCCGCCCCCAGAGATGTTCTTGTTTTACCCGCTCCTTCTGCGCGAGGGCACCTCCCCCAGATGGGTTTCTATTCTGAGTTGAGGAGCTAGTAGGCTTTTGGTAGTACTCTGACTTGAGTTTCTTGGGAAACTGAGGCACGGAACAAGACAGCAGTTCACCCAAATCAGGGGTTATGGGCCTCCTTTTCTGTAGGAAGTCATAAAGAGCCGCGGGCAGCGTAGGATGAGGTGGAGGTAGCAGTGAAGGGACACACTGGGTGGTGTGAGTGTCTGAGGGATGGGGTGGTCTGGGGACACCACCGCTGGAAGAGAGGATCAGGGTTCCAGGAGGAGAAGTTCTTAGGGCTGAGCCCTGAGGACTGGACAGAACTTGAATCTGTCGAGTTGGTCGGTAGGAGGGAAAGGGCTGAGCAGAGAGAGGTGAGGAAGTAAGGAGATTGCAGGGCAAGGGCTGGGAACCAGGAGAGCTTTCCTCTGGTTGGAACAAAGGGTTGAAGGATGATCCTCACCAGAGGCGACGGCGGGGTGGTGGGGAGAGGCCTGAACTCCAGCTGAGGACCTGGGACTTTTTCTAGGGGGTGCCAAGGAGCCATGGGAGGGTTCTGCACAGGAGTGGGTCGGGATCACCTCTGCTGTCGGGGAAGGACTGGAGGGAAGACACTGGAACATGGGAGGCTGGAGAGGGTGTTAGGGGGAGAGGACAAGGCCTGAGAGGGGGATGAGGCAGAGTCGAAGGCAGGAGGGTGGGGCCCTGGGACTGCCAGGCTGGGGGTGGGGAGATGGCGAGGATGGCACCCACGGGCCTCCCCTGGGGGGCTCTCCCTGAGATGGGGAGAAGGGGAGCAGCTTTGGGGTGAAGCCACTGAAGCCATTCCATGGGAGTGCCTGGGGGGTGGTGGGGAGATGCCCTGGGGCAGCCCGACCCCTGAGTGAGGGCTCGGGAAAGAGGCCTGGGTGACAGCAAACGGAACCTTCATGGGCGGAAGGAAATTGAAACATTGTCCCCCAAGGGGCAGCGGCTTGGAAAGGTCAGTCAGACAAGCTCCATGGAGGGGACTGAGTCGTGTCTGGAGGGCTAGGAGGAAAGCCAGACCTTAATTTTTATACTTTTTTCCCTTCAAGCTGTTTGGGCCAGGTTCTGTGCCAGTGCATATGCTCATGTGTGTTCAGATGGACACACACACATACACACACACAGACGCTGTATATATTTCATTGTATCTCTAAGGCACGGCCCATTATAACATACCCCATTATTTTAAATACAACAAAGAAAACAAAAAAAAAACAAGGCCAACTAAAGTCTGACACAGTGCTATCTTATCAGACTTTTATCTATTTTTTAACTTATGTTTTATAAATTTTATTTATATAATATGTGTATTGTATATATAATGTGTATTTATATATAGTATAAATTTTATTTCTATAATTATGTATAATTATTTGTTTATTTATTTATTTTTTAAAAAGATTTTATTCATTTTTTTTTGACAGAGAGAGAGATCACAAGTAGGCAGAGAGGCAGGCAGAGAGAGAGGGGGAAGCAGGCTACCCACTGAGCAGAGCCCGATGTGGGGCTCGATCCCAGGACCCTGAGATCATGACCTGAGCTGAAGGCAGAGGCTTAACCCACTGAGCCACCCAGGCGCCCCAATTATGTATAATTTTTTATTTTTATTTTTATTTATTTTTTTTAAAGATTTTATTTATTTATTTGACAGATAGAGATCACAGGAGGCAGAGAGGCAGGCAGAGAAAGAGGAGGAAGCAGACTCCCTGCTGAGCAGAGAGCCCGATGTGGGGCTCGATCCCAGGACCCTGGGATCATGACCTGAGCCGAAGGCAGAGGCTTTAACCCACTGAGCCATCCAGGCGCCCCTATGTATAATTTTTTAAAAGATTTTATGTATTTATTTGACAGACATAGATCACAAGGAGGCAGAGAGGCAGGCAGAGAGAGAGGAGGAAGCAGTCTCCCTGCTGAGCAGAGAGCCCAATGCGGGGCTCGATCCCAGGACCCTGAGATCATGACCTGAACCAATGGCAGAGGCTTAACCCACTGAGCCACCCAGGTGCCCCTAATTATGTGTAATTTTAAGTTATATAATATATAAGTTATATAATATATAATGTAGTTATATAATATATAATCACATATACAATGTGATTATATATTATATAACTTACAGAAACATATTTAATATATGATATAAAATATATGTAATGTATATAATTTTTATTGTGGTAAAATGGACAAAATACAAAATTTACCATTTTAACCATTTTTAAGTATGCAGTTCGGTGGTATTAAGTACATCTGCAATGTCGTGGAAACATCACGACAATCTATTTCCAGAACATTTTCAACATCCGAAGGAGAAACCCTGTATACATCCCCATTCCCACTTCCCCGGAGTGCCAGGTAAACTCTAGTCTACTTACTACCTCTAGGAATCTGTCTGTTTTAGAGTTTTTGTGTAAGTAGGATCATACATGATTTGTCCTTTTGTGTCTGATTCATTTCACCTGGACTGATGTTTTCAGGGTCCACCCATGTCATAGTGCACATCAGGTTTCCATTCCTTTTTATTTATTTTTATTTAAGATTGTTATTTATTTATTTGAGAGAGAGAGAGAGAACAAGTGGGTAGGAGAAGTGGGTGGGAGCGTCAGAGGGAGAAGCAGACTTTCCGCTGAGCAGGGAGCCCGACGTGGGACTCGATTCAAGGACCCTGAGATCATGGCCTGAGGCACAGGCAGACACATAACCATCTGAGCCACCCAGGAGCCCCATTGTCATTCCTTTTTTTTTTTTTTTTTTAAGATTTTATTTATTTATTTGACAGAGAGAGATCACAAGTAGGCAGAGAGGCAGGCAGAGAGAGAGGAGGAAGCAGGCTCCCTGCCGAGCAGAGAGCCCGATGCGGGACTCGATCCTAGGACCCTGAGATCATGACCTGAGCTGATGGCAGAGGCTTAACCCACTGAGCCACCCAGGCGCCCCTGTCATTCCTTTTTATATGAACATTCCATCGCAGGGGTGCCTGGCTGGCTCAGTCGGTGGACCATATGACTCTTGATCTCAGGGTTGTGAGTTTGGGTCCCAGATTGGGTGTAGAAAGGACTTTAAAAAAAAACCCATTCTAGGGCACCTGGGTGGCTCAGTGGGTTAAGCCTCTGCCTTTGGCTCAGGTCATGATCTCAGGGATGGAGGCCCACATCGGGCTCTCCACTCAGCAGGGAGCCTGCTTCCGCTGTCTCTGTCTGCCTACTTGTAACCTCTCTCTCTGTCAAATAAATAAATAAAATATTTTTAAAAAACCCAAACAACCCATTCTATGTATGGATTGACCACACTCGTTATCCATTCATCTGTTGATGGATACTTCGGTCTCGGTGGTATTTTTTAAAAATCTCATATGTGGGGCGTCTGGCTGGCTCAGTCAGTTAAGTATCTGCCTTTGGCTCAGGTCATGATCCTGGGGTCCTGGAATCGAGCCCTGGGTCATACTCTCTGCCCAGTGGGGAGCCTGCTTCTTCCTCGCCCTCTGCCTGCCGGCTGCCACTGCTTGTGCACACTCTTTCTCTGTCAAATAACTAAATTTTTAAAATCTTTTTTAAAAAAAGTAAAATCTTTTTTTTTTTTTAAGATTATTTATTTATGTATTTGACAGAGAGAGAGATCACAAGTAGCAGAGAGGCAGGCAGAGAGAGACGGAGAAGCAGGCTCCCCGCTGAGCAGAGAGCCCCATGTGGGACTCGATCCCAGGACCCTGGGATCATGACCTGAGCCGAAGGCAGAGGCTTTAACCCATTGAGCCAATCAGGCGCCCAAAAAAAGTAAAATCTTATATGAGATCATTTCACATATCTTATTGTGCACCTAGCTTTTTTTAGTCGGCAGCTATTTCAGTGCTCGCTCATTCCGTGGCGGTCAGATAGGTGCACCTTGATCTGTTTGAAGAGCTTGATGATATTCTAGGACGTGAGTGTAGCACGGCTTAGCTAACAGATTCCCCAACTGTTGGACTGATAGGTTACTGCTAGTTACAGATCATGATGGCCTCCTTCATTGAGCTCTACCCCCCTGTTTGACAAGGCAAAGTCTGGGGCATCTTGCCACTCCCACTGACCCCCCCCCCCCCCCCGATCTTGGCCACAGCTGCCCCAGCCTTGCCTCTCTCTGCCCCACTCCTAGGTCAGTGACTGGTGGGAAGAATTCGTGTACCTGCGCTCCCGGCATTCGCTGATGGTGAACAGTAACTATTATATGATGGTGAGAGGGGGAGAACAGGATTAGGAGCCGGGAAGGGGCTGGGTTCTTAGCTCCCCAGGTCTAGGGTTGGGATGTCTCTGTAAAAAGTGGGGTTTAGGGTCAGTGACCCCAATCAGAGTCTAATTCACCATCTTGCCACCTGTTGGGGTCGGCATCTGTGTTTGGGGTCCGTGTCCCGAGCAGGGGCCCGACCTGATCCCAGGTGTTTTGCCGTCCCCTCGGCTGGCCCCCAGGACTTCCTGTACGTCACTCCCACACCAGTGCAGGCCGCTCGTGCTGGGAACGCCGTCCATGCCCTCCTCCTCTACCGCCACCGGCTGAACCGCCAGGAGATCCTGCCTGTGAGAGCCCCCTCTCCCCGACCCATGGGCTGGGGTCAGAGGCTGTGGTCCTGTAGCTGTGTGGCCATGTGGGTCCTGGCAGGCCGCATCCTCCTGAGCCCATGGTCTCTTACAGACTCTACTGATGGGAATGCGGCCCTTGTGCTCCGCCCAGTACGAGAAGATATTCAATACCACGCGCATTCCCGGCCTCCAAAAAGGTGAGTTTCCTCTGGCGTTCTCGCTGACCGAGGCATCACAGTATAGGGTTGAGCACATGTTCTCCTGGGTTCGAATCCCAGCTCCGTTGCTCCCTAGCTGTGTGATCTCGGGTAGGTTATAGCCCTCTCTGAGACTCAGTTTTCTTATCTTTAAAATGGGATGATAAGGGTACATAGGATCGGGAGGATTCAATGAGTGTTTAGAACAGTACGAGCCATACAGGACGTGCTTAATAAATGGTTCTTATTCTTTTTTAAAATTTATTTTAGAGAGAGTGTGTGCATGTGCGGGGTGGCACGGGGAAGAGCAGAGGAGGAGGGGGAGGGGCGGGGAACGGATCCCAAGCAGACTCCCTGCTGAACGGGGAGCCTGGAACAGCTGGATCCCGCCACCCCGAGATCATGCCCGGAGCCAAAACCAAGAGTCAGACACTCAACCGCCTGAGCCACCCAGGCACCCTAAATGGTTCTTATTCTTGCAATGTATCTGACCTTCCTGCCCTCCGCCCTTCTGTCCCCCCCACGCCCCCCAGATCATATCCGCCACCTCCGGGACAGCCGACATGTGGCTGTCTTCCACCGTGGCCGGTTCTTCCGCGTGGGGACCCACTCCCCAAGTGGCCTGCTCTCCCCACGGGCCTTGGAGCAGCAGTTCCAGCGCATCCTGGACGACCCCTCCCCCGCCTGCCCCCAGGAGGAGCATCTGGCGGCCTTGACCGCCGCACCCAGGTGAGAGTAAGAGGTCAGAGGACCTGGAGGCCCAGGCAGCCTCTGGAGGTTGGGGAAAGGCAAGGTGGGGGGGCTGGGCGGAAGCTGGGCGGGCTGCAGGGGTGGCCGGGGCTCAGGCACATGTCTCCCCCCCCCCCCTCCAGGGATATGTGGGCCCAGGTTCGGAGTTCCCTGAAGATCCAGGCCGAGGACGCGTTGGAGGCCGTGGAAGGAGCTGCCTTCTTTGTATCACTGGACTCGGAGCCTGCGGGGCTCACCAGGGAGGACCCCGCAGCCTCACTGGACGCCTATGCCCGTGCCCTCTTGGCTGGCAGGGGCCATGACCGGTGAGTCAGCCCCTGGACTTGAACCTCACCCCAACCAGTGACCCCAGAACCTGATATCCGGACCTAGGATTCTGGACACTAGACAAGCAAACCCTGGACCCCAGATCTGAGGACCACTGAACCCCAGACCTGGACCTGCAGACCTAGAGACCCCCAAAGCCAGAACCCCGAGCCCGGGGACCTCAGGCTCAGAACCACAGAATCCTTCGATTTTCCTCCATGCATCCCAGACCCAGGACCTCAGTCGTGGGACTTCCTACCTAGAGATCCTCAGACAACAACCTAGACGCACCCCAGGCATCACTCTGATTTCTGAGGTCCCCAGAAGAGGCCCCCTAACCTCTCAGCAGCTCGGGAGCCTTGACCCTTTCTTGGCACGTTTGCCCCAAATCTTCCAATTTAACAACCCTTAGACATGCCCAGAAACCATCTAGACCCCCTGGTGGAGACCCCACACTCTCCGAGAGCCCCGCATCAGCCCTGGTTCCAGAAAAATCCATCCACCCTCACACTCCTACGTCCCACAGATCTCGAGCACCTGAGCTCCCTCTTGGGTCCCTGGTGACCACTTTGAGTTCTCCCCCTGCAGCTGGTTTGACAAATCCTTCACTCTCATTGTCTTCTCCAATGGGAAGCTGGGCCTCAGCGTGGAGCACTCGTGGGCAGACTGCCCCATCTCGGGACACATGTGGGAGGTAGGAGAGCCAGCCCCCTGCCCCGGGGACCATCGGCCCCACTTCCAAAGACCTTCCTCTCCAGGGCTTTACACTCAGAGGGAAGACAGAGGCTCAGACGGGACTAGGAGCCTCGGCTCTTCCTTCATCAGGTTGAAAGGGTTGGATTTTCTTTGATCTATAAGTTCCCATCCAATCCTGAGAACCTTAGCATCTCTATTTTATGTACTCCCTAAATCTTAGGGGGTGGTGTCTGTGCCCTATCAGGTTCCTGCTGTTCCGTAGTGTTACACGGGGTATTGGATGGGGCCCAGGTTGGGATCTGGCATGTATGAGGGGAAGGGAGGCCCTTTTCAGCTTGTAAGAGCAGCCCCCAGTAAGCACTGTTTTTCACAAATGAGAATTTCCCCCTTTGGTGGTACTGGTAAATGAAACTGCCAATTCAGTTGAACCTCAGATGCCTCAGACCCTTCCTTTTTTTTTTTTTTTAAAGATTTTATTTATTTACTTGACAGACAGAGATCACAAGTAGGCAGAGAGGCAGGCAGAGAGAGAGAGGAGGAAGCAGGCTCCCTGCTAAGCAGAGAGCCCGACACGAGGCTCGATCCCAGGACCCTGGGATCATGACCTGAGCCGAAGGCAGAGGCTTTAACCCACTGAGCCACCCAGGCGCCCCTCCTCAGACCCTTCTTGTCAACATTATGGTCTCAGCCCATCGACTCTGAAAGAAGAGATGTCACATAGAATATGGTATAGATCATTGGAAACTCCAAGGCCCCAAGTGAGCTGTTCTTCTCCTGATATTTCTAACGTTGCAATGGGGATGTGAATCCTTTCTTCCTAAGTTACCGTGAGAATTAAGTGGAAGGCTGGCGGGTGGTGGGTGCTCCTGGTTTATAATATTGAAACAAGGGGGGGCCCCTGGGTGGCTCAGTTGGTTAAGCATCTGCATTCAGTTCAGGTCATGATCTCAGGATTCTGGGATCGAGCCCTGCATCGGCTCCCTACTCTGAGGGGAGTCTGCTTCTCCCTCTGCCCCTGCTCATGCTCTCTCTCTCTGTCTCAAATAAATAAATAAAACCTTAAATATATATATATATATGTGTGTGTGTGTGTGTGTGTATATATATATATATATATATATATATATATATTTAACAATCAGAATGGAGGCGGACCCCTCTGGAGGTCCATGCTGCGCTGGGCTCTCCCTCTCCTGTTTCAGGATCCTGGTGGGATTAGTGGGGGTGGTGGGGGTGGGGTGTCTTGGGAGGTCTGGGGCAGCTGTTGATGGCTCTTTGTCTACCAGTCAGAAGCAAAGGGTCAGTAAGCCCCCTCTGAGTGTTAGTATCAGTCCTGCTCTCAATGAACTTGACGCTGAGAACCCACCTGTGAACATCGGAGGTTTCTGATTCCCAAGGACTGCCTCCCGCCCCCCCAACCCCCAGAGCGACTTATGAAAAGAAGTCCCTGGTTAGATGGCCCTCAGTCCAGAGGGAGGAAGGGACTCTGACAGCCTCTGTTTGTACACAGTTCACTCTGGCCACGGAATGTTTTCAGCTGGGCTACTCAGCAGACGGCCACTGCAAGGGCCATCCTGAGCCCTCACTGCCCCAGCCCCAGCGGCTGCACTGGGACCTTCCAGAAAAGGTGAGACCGGGCTTCGGGGGCTCTCCTCCAAGTCCCCTAGCCCCCCTGGCTTTGACTCAAAGCTCATCCCCACCCCCAAACTCAACCCCAACCCCGACCCCAGTCCCACCCTGACCCCCATCCTTAATCCAGCCCTTCAGTGACATGTTCGTCTCTGTCCTCATTTCTGCGTTCCACCCCTACTCTGACTCCATTCCCACCTCCACTTCCAGCCCCACTCCCAGCTCTAACCCTACCCCATCTGTAACCCCAGCCATCCCTCCCTCCCTCCTCCTCTGGCAGATCCGTCTGTCCATCTCTCTAGCCCTGAGGGGAGCCAAGACCTTGTCTGGAAACATTGACTGCCACGTCTTCCCCTTCTCCCACTTTGGCAAGAGCTTCATCAAACGCTGCCATCTCTCTTCAGACAGCTTCACCCAGGTGGCCTTGCAGCTGGCCCACTTCCGGGTCAGTTGGGGCCCTCGACCTCAGCCCCTTGCCAGGACTTTGGTTCCCCTGGGCCTGCCTTGTCAGTCCCTTTAATGACTCTTCTCGGTCATTGCCCTTGGGGGTCCGCCATCTTGATTTCTCTCTCTCAACCACATATTCCCTGAGTGGGAGGAGGCGGGAGGCCTACACAGAGGCGGGTCAAGTCTGTGAAGATTTCCAGAGACCAGCTGACAGGCTCCTCCCTTGTCCCCCAGGACAGGGGTGAATTCTGCCTGACTTATGAGTCGACTATGACTCGCTTGTTCCTGGAAGGTCGGACAGAGACGGTGCGGTCTTGTACGAGGGAGGCCTGCAACTTCGTGAGAGCCATGGAGGACAAAGAGAAAACAGTGGGTGAAGGCCTCGTTTGAGGCTTTGGTCATTTCCATACACTCATTCCTACATTTACAAATATTTCTGGGGTACCTTTGGAGGACCAGACCCCATGATGGGCATTAAGGACAAAAGAGGAACCAGACCTGGTCTCTGACCTCCAAAAACTCACTGGTGGGGAGAGACAGAGATATTTCAGCAGAGTGTGATATATGCTTTCATGGGGGTCACACAGGGCACTGGAGGTGTACCCAACAGGATTCTGGGTTCCACGATGTAGCTCTCTTTGATTATTTAACCTCTAGGTGACTTGTGGCTTCCGTCGGTACCCTTCCATGTAGTCCGTATGTAACCTTTTTACTCAGAACCCCCCTGGGTACCTCTGTTCCCTCTCCCCCTACCTATTTTGGATCAGTGGAAGGAGTTGGGGCCCTAGATCAGACAGACCTGGGAACCTACCTGATTCTGCTTTGCTGTGTGACCCTGGGCAAGTGACGTCCCCTCTCTGGGGTAAAGTAGAATTGATATCTCTGCCTTGCAGGGATTTTGCAGGCTGGGTTGAGGCCAGGGGTATGTGACAAGCCCCAGCAGTAAGCCCACTATCTGTCTTTCCATGGCCTGTCACCTCCCCCCCCCCCGGGGACCCCAGGAACCCCAGCGCCGTGCTCTGTTCCGCCTGGCGGTGGAAAAGCACCAGGCTCTGCTGAAGGCAGCGATGAGCGGACAGGGAGTTGACCGCCACCTCTTCGCGCTCTACATCGTGTCCCAATTTCTCCACTTGCGCTCGCCCTTTCTGGACCAGGTTGGGGTGCAGGGAAAGGGTTAGAGATGGAAGAGGGGAACCGTGGGAGGAGAAGGGTACTTCAGGACAAGGAGGGTGAGGCGGGGAAAGGGGGGTATTAGAGGAGAGAGTCGGTAGGGGGCGCGGGGCGCAGAGAGGGAAAAGGGGAAAAGAGAAGGGGAGGGGACGGGGTCAGGGAGAGGAAGAGGCGTGGCCAGCGGGGGCGGGGCGGGGTGAAAGGAGGTGTGGTCCAGAAGACCTGAGAAAAGGGCGGGATCAGGCCGAAGCCGAGAGGTGTGGTCCTAAAGGAGTGGAAGGGCAGGTGTCAGGGAGGGGAAGGGCGGAGAAACTTGATTTAGAGGTGAGAAAGGGCCAGAGCGGCGTGGAGCTGAGCCAAGGGGGCGTGGACTGGTGGGTCTGTCCGTCTTTATCGCAGGCTTGCCCATCTTCTGTCCCTCAGGTTCACTCGGAGCAGTGGCAGCTGGCCACCAGCCAGATCCCTGTTCAGCAAATCCACCTGTTTGACGTCCACAATTACCCTGACTACGTTTCCTCTGGTGGTGGATTCGGGCCTGTGAGTGGAACTGGGCCTGATCCCACCTCCCTGGACCCTAGGCCCTGAAGGAGAAGGGCACTGGGGGTCTGCACTCCGGCCTAGTGGGGGAGGAGGAGTTCGGAGGCTAGTTGGTTCCCCTCCCTCTGTCCCTCTCCAGGCCGATGACCACGGTTATGGCGTTTCGTACATCTTCATGGGGGATGACACCATCACCTTCCACATCTCCAGCAAAAAATCTAGCACAAAAACGGTGAGACAGACTTGAACACACACCCCTGGACCCTCCTCCCTCAGGACCCAGGGGTCTGGACTCCTAACTTCCTCCGCTCTTACAACCAACCGGTCTAGAATCCCAGCTCCCTGCCGCCCCTATGATCCAGGAAGCCCAGCCCTCTCCTCTGTCCGACCGGGGCATGGGGGATACCAGCCCTCCTGTTTTCCATCACCGAGGAGCCCCTCTCCCAACTTCTCCTGGACATGATGTATTTCTCCTTCCAGGACTCCCACCGACTGGGACAGCACATTGAGGATGCCTTGTTGGACGTAGCCTCCCTCTTCCAGGAGGGACAGCGTCCTAAGCCCAGATGCAGAGGGTTACCGGAGGAGGACTCGGGGCACGGGGGTAGCTCTCTCCCCTGCCACAGGAAGGGCTCCAAGGCAACCACAAAGTCCACCAACTTTTGACCCCTCCCTGCAGGGAGCTGGTCTCCCCAAGAACTAGGGAGAGGGTCTCTACAACTGGGCTGGTGCAGGACAGAGGTGGCCTGTTTGGGTTTGGAAAATCCCACATCTGGTCCAATAAAGATCCATAAGCTGGGCTTGTGGTGTTTGCCGTGCTGTTGGGCTGGGCAGGGGTGGGGGAGGTGAGGATCAGAGTGGAGAAGAAGAGTTCCCCTCCATCCCCAGGCCCAACCTGAATTCTCAGTTACAATCAGTTTCAGCTACAGCCCCCACCCTGCCCATTCCACTGCACACCAAAGCCAAGCATCCAAGGCCCACCCCAGCCAAACAATCCCCCAAACTCTCATTAGTCCAGTTCCTGCAGCCCCAGTACCACTGCCTGCCCCAAACATAAAAATCGACACCATTCCACTCACTCTAGTTGACACCCCTCAAATGAACCCCTCAAGATTCTTTTTTTTTTTTTAAGATTTTATTTATTTATTTGACAGACAGAGACCACAAGTAGGCAGAGAGGCAGGCAGAGAAGCGGGGGGGGAAGCAGACTCCCCACCGAGCAGAGATCCCGAGGCAGGACTCGATCCCAGGACCCTGAGATCATGACCTGAGCCAAAGGCTGAGGCTTAACCCACTGAGCCACCCAGGCACCCCAACCACTCAAGATTCTTATTCCTCAACCCCAACCCCAGCCATTTCAACCTCTACCTTGATGAGGGATTCAGCTCCCATAACCAGGAAATGCACTACCTAATGTTCCCCCCGCACTACTGTCAATTCCAACAACCAACAACTCCAAAACACCACACCCCACTACATCCAAAAACTCAACCACAATTCAGAGCATACGACCAACATGAAAATGTCCAACCCCAAACTCCCATCACCCCACTAAAACTCCCATCCCATCCCCATCATAACCCAAACTTGAACCTGACCCATAGTTATGACTTTAAACAGCACACTCCTTGATCGCACCTCCACTCTACCCCCCATTACCCCTATAACCCCCACCAGCTCAGCCACAGTCATATCAGCACCAACCCCATCTAACCACACCAAATCCCCAATGATCCAACCCACCACTGCCATAATTCCCATACTCTATGATCCCAAGCCCCATTTTTTCCGTTAAGTCGAGCATAATAACCCAAGCCCCACAACACATTAAAATCCTGAACACCTTAACTGCCACCATCCCAACCTCCACATCTAACCCACTAACTCTAGTGATTCTGAAAAATGTCGACAAGTAGGGCGCCTGGCCCGCTCAGTCGTAGAGTTTGCAACTCTTGATCTGAGGGGCGTGATTTCAAGCCCTGTGCTGGAGATCAAGTTTACTTAATTAAAAAAGTTTTTTTGACAAGTGCTGTGACCCTCTTCCCTTCACAAGGTGGACCTTCATCCTCCCCCCCGCACCCTTGGGTGTGCGCTGGAACTAGTGACTCTTTTCCCCCAAGTAAAAGAATATGGTAGAAGTAACTGTGACATGAAAGACTTCTGGTTCCTTCTCACTCTTTCTCGGAATCACTTGCTCTGTTGGAAGCCATCTGCCGTGTCGTGGGAACACTCAAGCAGCCTGTGGGGAGGCCCACGTGGTGAGGCACTGAGGCCTCCTGCCAACCACCAGTGAGGGAACCATCCTGAAAGCAGATCTCGCACCCCAGTCAACCCTGCAGATGACAGCAACCCAACTGACTTCTTTGCTGTAACTTCATGTAAGATCCTGAGCCAGACTCCTGACTTGCAGAAACTGTGAGATAATTAATGTTTGTTGTTTTCAGTTGTTATGTCTTGGGTTTTCTTTGTATGCAACAGGAGAAAAAGTAATGCAGACTTCTAATACACCAGCTTCAACGCCTTTCCAAATCCCCTTTCCAAATTCATCCCCTTTCCAAATCCCATTTCCAAATCCATCCCTGTGGGAGACAGACCCTTAGGTGACCCCCAACGATCTCCTACCTCTTCATGTCCACACCTTTGTGTCAGCCCCTTGAGTGTGGGCAGATCCATGGCTTACTTCCAACCAACAGTATATGGCAAAAGGAATGGCATGTCACCCCCTTAATCTCTCCATGGGGTGAGAGATTCTCTTTGCTGGCTTGCAACCATGTTGAGAAAGCTTCTTTTCCAAAGAACTGTGGGTGGCCTCTACTTGAGGCCGCCACCAGCCAATACCCGGGAAGGCTCTGGAGGCCTCAGCTATACAGTCAAAAGAAAACGGATTCCACCAACAATCTAAGAAAGCTTGGAAGTGGCTCTCCTCCCAGTAGAGTCTCTGATGAGACCACAGCCCTGGACAGCACGTGAATTCTACCCTGGGGAGACCCTGAAATGGAGAATCTTTTTTTTTTTTAATTTATTTAAGATTTTATTTTTAAGTAATCTCTATACCCAAAGACAGGCTCAAACTCATAATCCTGAGGTCAAGAGTCACACGCTCCACCGACTGAGCCAGTCAGGTGCCCCCTAAGTGGAGAAGCAAACTGAACTCCGTCTGCACTTCTGATCTATGGAAATTGTGAGATAATCAATGTGTGTTTTAAGCCTCTAAGTTTGGGCTAATTTGTCATGCAGCAACAGACAACACAATCCCGTTTCATCTCCCACCAAGCCATACCCACTTCCTGTGAGAGAATTCATTCTGTTGTCTAAGCCACTGTGTTTATGGTACTTTGTGATGGCCACCCAAGAAACTGATATAAAGGTCATTATTCAGCCCACTGTACCGAGTTTTGATCACTGTACCATGGTTAGGCAAGAGGTTAACATTAGAAGGTGAGTAAAGGGTGTGCAGGAACCATCTGTATTTTTTTTTTTCTTTTGAAGTAGGCTCCACATGCGAGATGGAACTGAACCCATGACCCCAAGATCACAAGTCCCACGTTCTACTGACTGAGACAGCCAGGTGTCCCTGTACTACTTTTTAAAAATAGACTTTATTGGGGTGCCTGGGTGCCTCAGTCGGTTGAACATCTGACTCTTGGTTTTGACTGGGGTCATGATCTCAGGTTTGTGAGACTGAGCCCTGCACTGAGCCCCGCACCAGAGTCGGTGGCTCAGCACAGAGTCAGCTTGAGATTCTCTCCCTCTCCTTCTCCCTCCCTCTCTGCCCCTCCCCCCACTTGGGCTCATGCTCTCTCTAATCTACACTAAAAATAATAATAAAGTAGACTTCACTTTTTAGAGCAGTTTTAGGTTCACAGAAAAATTGATGAAAGGCACAGAGAGTTCCCATATACCCCCTCCCCCCTTGCTCCCCTCCCCCATTATCTCCACCCACCCACCCCCACCCCCAGAGGGGGACATTTGGTACAATTCAGGAACCAACACTGACACGTCATCATCACTTTTGCGACTTTCTCTAATCCAAATTTATTTCAATGTTTTCTTAAGAGAAGGCTGTGCCTTTATTGGCCAAACAGGCTACTTGGGAGGGATGAAGCGGCAGGAATGGGTGGCCCGATACCAGGCCTGCTGGGTTTCACAGGCTTGTAGGTGATGGAGAACTTGCCCAGGTGGTGGCCAGTCATCTTGGGCTTGATTCCCACCCGGGGAAGGTCTTGCCCTGGGAGACACCCGCCAGGCTGCCCACCACCTCGGGCAGGTTGATCACATCCCACAGGTACGACTCAACCATCCGGGGTTTCTCCAAGGCACAGCCCCGCTCTTGGCCCTGCGCAGGCGCTTTAGCAGTGAGCGCCACTTCCCGCGCAAACGTGGGGCGCTGGGCAGGTGCGTCAGGTGCGTCTGGTGCGTCGTATGCGTCAGGAGCGTCAGACGCTCGTGGGCGGCACCAGCCGCTGGTGGAGGACCGCGCTCCTCTAGGTGGATTCACATAAGGCCGCGCTTTCACTGCTCTGCTTCCTCCGTGTTTTCAGCTCTTTGGAAAGGTGAAGTGACCATTTATTCTTTGTATTTTAATTTTTTACAAGTTTATTTGAGGGGGGAGGGGGAGAATCCTCAAGCAGACTCCCCGCTGGGGGCAGAGCCCAAGGAGGGCTTGTCCCAGGACCCTGAGGTCATGACCTGAGTGGAAACCAAGAGTCCTCTGCTCAACCGACTGAGCCACCCGGGGGCTCCTAAAATAACCATTTTTAAGGTTATTGGACATATGTGCTAAGGGCGTCTCAAGACGAGGCTAACAAGTGTGGACAAGAGACTCGTGCGACTAGCTTAAATTTTGTCAAAGACCAGGTCGTTCGTGTATTCATTCAACAAACAGTATTAAGAGTCAAATATAGGGGCGCCTGGGTGGCTCAGTGGGTTAAAGCCTCTGCCTTTGGCTCAGGTCATGATCTCAGGGTCCTGGGATGGAGCCCCACATCGGCTCTCTGCTCAGCGGGGAACTTGCTTCCCTTCCTCTCTCTCTGCCTGACTCTCTGCCTACTTGTGATCTCTCTGTCAAATAAATAAATAAAATCTTTCAAAAAAAAAAAAAAGGCTGGGTTTAAAAAAAAAAAGAGTCAAATATATTTATATAATTGTTTTTAAAGTTCCATCCTTGACTGGGTATTTGCTATTAGGAAATTACATTAATTCTTTATGGGTGATAGTGGTCTTGTGGTCATGTTAAAAAGAACCCTTATCTTGAAGGAAATGCACACTGAAGTATTTAGGGATGGAATAAGACTGTATGGGTGAGCTTCCCAGGGATCCCGTGGAGAGGCATTACATTGCTGTCTATTTGTGGCTGTAACTAGTTGCCTCAAATTCAGCACTTTAAGTAACGCTAACTTACTATCTTACACTCTGGAGCCCAGAAGTACATAATGGGTCTCACTGGGCTGAAAGCAGGGCGTCAGCAGGGTTGAGTTCCTTCCTGCAGGCTCCAGGGAAGAATCCACTTCGTTGTCCTTTAGAAAGTCTCTAGAAGCCACCCACACTCTTGGGGTCTGGGCTGCTTCTTCCCTCTTCCTTGCCAGCATTGCTGTCCCCGCTGAGCTTTTCTTTTCTATATCTTCCTGTGACTGATGCCTTGCCATCATCTTGCACTTATAAGGACCCTTGTGACTATTGTGGGACCACTTGGAAAATCCAGGAATAGCTCCCTATCCTAAAACCAGGTGTTGAGAAACCTTAATTCCTTCTGCAACCTAATTCCCTTTTGCCGTGTAGCAGAACATGGTCACAGGTTCCAGGAATCAGGACATGGACATCTTTGGGGGGGCCATTCTTCTGCCCACCACAGGGGCATGAGTGAAACAAGCTTGGACACAAGTTGATAAGTAGTAAAGCTAGGGGATGGTCATGGGGGGTGGGGACTTCATTATCATCATATTATTTTTAAAGTATGTATCCATTTTTGTTCCTTTTTTTAAAAGATTTTGTTTGTTAGAGCATGCGCATGAGAGCACAAGCAGGGGGAGCAGGAGAGGCAAAGGAAGAAGCAGATTCTGCTGAGCAGGGAGCCCAATATGGGGCTTAACCCCAGGAATCTGGGATTATTTTTTTTTAAGAGATTTTATTTATTTATTTGACAGAGAGAGAGAGAGAGAGAGATCACAAGCAGGCAGAGAGGCAGGCAGAGAGAGGGAGGGGGAAGCAGGCTCCCTGCTCAGCCCAGAGCCTAATGCGGGGCTCAATCCCAGGACCCTGACATCATGACCGGACCCGAAAGCAGAGGCTTAACCCACTGAGCCACCCAGGCGCCCCAACCCTGGGATTATGACCCAAGCTGAAGGCAGATGCTTAATGACTGAACCACCCAGGTGTCCCGACTTCATCATATTATTTTACTTTTGTATATGCTTCGAATTTCTGTAACAAAGAGTTAAATGAATAAAAATATTGCCCAGACTTTGTCTACCTCTGTCAGCTGATTTTAGGGAACTCCTCCTCACTTCAGCCCTGCTCAGTGTAGTCTTAAGTGTCGACTCAAGGACCGGGGCTCGTGCAACAGGGGTCTAGCCCACCTGCTTATGCAGTTTATTTGTGTCCACAGGCTCTGCGTGTCTGACCACAGGTCCATCTGCTGATCTACCCAACCTAAAATGCTTGAGGGGGTCCAGCAGAAGGAGCTCGTGATTACAAAGCTCAGTAATCGTAGTAGCATGGTACTGGCATAAAGGAAGGTATGGGAACCAATGGAAAAGAAGAGAGAAGTCAGAAATAAACCTTCTTACAGGTAGTCAAATGATCTTTGACAAGTGTGTGCCAAGACCACTCAATGGGAAAAGGACAGTCTTTTCTTTTTTTTAAAAAACATTTTATTTATTTATTTATATTTATGATTTTATTTATTTGACAGACAGATCACAAGTAGGCAGAGAGGCAGGCCGAGAGAGAGGAGGAAGCAGGCTCCCTGCTGAGCAGAGAGCCGGATGCGGGGCTCGATCCCAGGACCTTAGGATCATAACCCGAGCTGAAGGCAGAGGCTTAACCCACTGAGCCACCCAGGTGCCCCAAGAACAGTCTTTTCAAAATGGTATTAGGAGAAAGGGATATCCATATGCAAAAGAACAAAATTAGACCTTTACCTTATGCCATGTACAAAAATTAACTAAAAATGGACCAAAGGCCAAAAATGTAAGAAATAAAACTATTAAAACTCTTTTTAAAAAATATTTATTTATTTTTTGAAGTTATCTCCACACCCAACACAGGGCTTGAACTCACAACCCCAAGATCAAGAGTCTCATTCTCCACCCATGGAGGCAGCCAGGTGTCCCTATTAAATTCTTTTTTTTTAATTTTAATAAACATATAATGTATTTTTATCCCCAGGGGTACAGGTCTGTGAATCGCCAGGTTTACCCATTTCACAGCACTCATCATAGCACATACCCTCCCCAATGTCCATTTCCCCACCCCTATTAAATTCTTAAAACACAGGGCAACAGCTTCATGACGTTGGATTTGGCAGTGACTTCCTGGATGTGACAGCAAAAGCACAGACAACAAAATTAAACATAAAGTTAAAAAATAAATAAAATAAATGCATTTAAAAAAGAACACAAAGAAACTTCAATGCATTCAAGGACACAGCCAACAGAGTGGAAAAGCAGCCCACATACTAGAAGGCTATATTTGCATGTCATCTATCTGATAAGGAGTTAATATCCAGAACTCCTCCAACTCCATAAAAACAAAAAACAAATGACCCCATTCAAAAATGGGCCAAGGACTTGAATAGACATTTCTCCAGAGAAGATACACAAACGGCCAATAAGCACATGAAAAGATGTTCCTGGTGGTTGCCAGGAGCTGGGAGGAGGGAGCAATGGGGAATGAGGCGGTTTTGTTTAATGGGCACAGAGTTTCTGTTGGAGATAATGAAAAGTTCTGGCAATAGAATAGACAGTGGCGATGGTTAGACAACATTGGGAGAGTAATTAATGCCACTAAATTGTAAACGTAAAGATGGTTAAAATGGGAACTTTTATGCTATGCTTGTTTTAGCCACAATTTGAAAAGCCGACAGTTCCATTTGGTCACGTTCCTGCGACCTTGTTTGGGTTGGTCTCGTCTGTCTTGCAGCGGTCCCCAGAGTAGCTGCATAGCTCCGCTGGGACGTGGCCAGGACCCTCCCCCTTCATGGGATCTCTTCAAGAGATCTCCCCAGCCAGGCAGCCTGACCTATTTTATGGTAGCCCAGGGCTGCCCAGGGGTGCAAAAACAGACCTGCTGGCCCTCTAATGCTTTAATCTAGAATAGGCAGAACCTCACTTCTGTCTTGTCCAACTGGTGAAAGGAAGTCACGGGGCCAGATTGAAGGGGCGGGGCCTACACAGGGTGTGACCCCTGGGATTTAGGGCTAGCTGGGCCTCTGATGAGACGGACTACCATAGCGGCGAACTGTGTGTGTTCCTGCAGCGGCCTGCTCCCTAGTTACCACCTTCAGGATAGTCGGGGTACCAGCTCCCCTGGAGGGGATGCTTCAGCAGTGTCCTTCTGGGAGGCTTTCCTGAACGTGTAGCCCACTCCTCCAACCCTTCCTGACATTTCCCGTGTTTATTTTCTTATATTAAATCCTTCCTGTTTATGGGGCGCCTGGGTGGCGCAGTTGGTTAAGCCTCTGATTCCTGGTTTCGGCTCAGGTAATGATCTCGTGGTAGTGAGATCGAGCCCCGAGTCGGGCTTCACACTCAGTGCAGTCTGCTTGAGATCCTCTCTCCCTCTGCCCCTCCAGCTCACTTGAACACTCTCTCTCAAGTAAATAAATCTTTCAAACGATTGGGGCTTAAAACAAGGAAAGCAGCCTCTCTTACCTTCAGCTGAATTTTGACTAGTAGGCAAACATTGCCACGAGGGCTTATCCTGGTGGCGAGGGATATATTAGTGTTCTGGGGGTTTTGTAACAAAGTACCACTGCTGGGTGACTTCAGTAACAAACCTTGTCTGACGGGTGGTGAGACTAGAAGTCTCAGGTCGGAGTGTCTGAAGGGGTGGGTTCCTTCCGAGGCTGGGAGGGTGGCTCTATTCCCTGCCTCTCTGAGCTGAAGGCAGACACTTAACTGATGGAGCCAGCCAGGGGTGTCCCCCCAACACTTCTATACCTTTTAACAAGGAATGATAAACTCTGAAGAAGCCACGGGACCAAAGAAAAAGGGTTTTAGGCTGGGGGTGGTTAAGTTGTGGGGAAGTGACTGAGAAATATGCAGAGGGAACTAGCGGGAGATATGGATTATCTTAGAAACGCTCGTTTGAAGAACCCTCTGGGTGCCAACTTCGCCTCTTCTCCACAGCCTTAATCTCCCCCCTGGGGTATTTACAGAAGTCCTCATTTCTTAGGAATTTCTGCCTGTGGTCAGATAGAAGAAACTCTGAGAAGGCTTCTTTCTGCCTCTGTTGATACTCATTTGCCTCCAGCTCAAAAAAGTCCTTATGCCCAAGTAGTGTATTTTGGGGTGGCATATTCTGATCCCCTTCATTGATGCAGAACTCCTAAAAATCCCTTTAAGAGCGAGGGATGCGGGGCACCTGGGTGGCTCAGTGGGTTAAAGCCTCTGCCTTCGGCTCAGGTCATGATCCCAGGGTCCTGGGATCGAGCCCCGCACGCATCAGGCTCTCCGTTCAGCAGGGAGCCTGCTTCCTCCTCTCTCTGCCTGCATGCCTCTCTGCATAGTTGTGATCTCTTTCTGTCGAATAAATAAATAAAACCTTTAAAAAAAAAAAAAAGAACGAGGGATGCTTGGGTGGCTCAGTCGGTTGGGCGTCTGCCTTTGACTCCGCTCATGATCCCAGGGGGCTGGGATCGAGTCCCACATCCGGCTCCTGCTCAACGAGAGCCTGCTTCTCCCTCTGCCTGCCATTCTTCCTGCTTGTGCGCATGCTCTCTCTCTCCCTGACAAATAAAATCTTAAAAAGAAAGGGAAGGAAGGAAGAAAAAGAAGGAGATTACTTGGAATCTTCTGAATGACAAAAACGTTTGGGCAGGGCGCCTGGGTGGCTCAGTTGGTTAAGAGTCTGCGTTTGGCTCAGGTCATGATCCCAGGGTCCTGGGATCGAGCCCCACCTTGGGCTCCCTGCTCAGCGGAGAGTCTGCTTGAAGATTCTCTTCCTCTGTCCCTCCCCTTACTTGGGCCACACACACTCTCTCAAATAAATTTTTAAAATCTTAAAAAAAAAAAAAAAGGCCTAAACATCAGGTCCAGTGATTTTCCTAGTTGACAAAAACATCAAGGTGCTGTCGGGGGGGGGGGGGGGTGTGCCTGGAGAGGGCGCAGAAGCTCCAAACCTCTTCCCCACCCTTAGCCTCACACCTCTTTTCGTTTGGGAGTTCCTGAGCTGTATCCTTTATAATAAACCAGTAATAGTAACTAAAGTGCTTTCCTGAGTTTTGTGAGTTGTTCTGGTAAATGGATTTAACCCTGAGAGGCAGGTGTCATGGGATCCCCTGAATTTGCCGTTGGCTGGGCAGAGATGTGTGTGGCCTGGGCACGCTATTTGCCGCCAGCATCCGAAGCGGGCGGTCTTGTGGGACTGAGCCCTTAACCTTCGGGGTCTGGGTTAACTCTGGATCACTAGTGTGGACATTGAACTGACCTGTCGGACATTTAGTTGGTGGCAGAGAATCCGAGAATTAGTTGGTGTGGAAAAACACGATGTGTTTGATGTCACGGGAGGAAAAGAAACCTTTCAACCCTCAAAATAAGATTTTGAAGAATTTCGCTATTCTCGATTGCTTTTTGATAACATATTTGTCAACTTCTATTATTTATGAAGTTTCAATGTTTCTCATTCTTCTAATCTTTGAGGACCATGCTGATAAGTGTTACAGTATAGTTTAATATATTGGTTTTAGACCCATCTTATTACTCTTCTGTAGAAAATAGAATCTTTGCTTCTCTCATCTGTTTCTTCAGGAGACCTTAAGAGGAATTGGGTCAGATCCTTTAAAAAATAATCTCACTGGAATTTTGATTGAACTTGTACTAAAACCATGATATAATTTGGATAGAATTCACATCACTATAGCGTTCAGACTAGCTCTCCAGGAAAACAATTAGTCCGTCGTGCACTCAAGTACTCTTTTGAAAGTATATTTGGGCCTTAGGGGTATAGACAGGATTACTCATAGTCACTGGCCCTTGGCACACACTGCTGTTTGGTGTGCCAGTTACTAAGCTATTACCTCTTGGCTCCAGATCCATTCCTGGGTTCTGAGCTTCCTGTACCTGGGATAGACGCCCTGCTAACCCCGCAGCCACTTTGCCCACGGGCTGCTTTGGACTCTGCCAACAGGGGGCGCCAGAGAGACTGTGGAAGCCTGGAGGAAGCAGTAGGGACCGTGCTCCTTCCTGTTTGCTCTCTGCTTCTTTCCTGTCCCTTGCTTTTTCCCATCAGCATCAGCATTACCCAGCACAGCTATTTTGCCCCGGGGTGAGGCAGTTCCTTCCTGTAGCAGCTGCTGGATAGAATTTGCAGTTTTCCCAAATCTTGGACGCCCCCAGAGACCAACACCATTTCACAGCGTGCTTCCAGAGAGGGCCCCAACTGCTAGTGGTCCCCTGAGCTCGGACGCGCTTGCATCAGCTGAGCAGTGTCCCCTCCTGTTACCTGAGCTTCGTCCGCTGCGGACCCCTCATCCAAATCTTTAGTTTCAGTAATTCTAAATTTTCTCCTTTGATTTTTCTGTCGCAGGGGTAGTAGCTACTTCCTGTACTTACCACTACCCCGATACCATTGGGTTCTCTTTTTGCCTTTCTGTTACCTGCTTCACCAATCCTTTATACCTAAGTAACATTTATTTGTATGCAGTCAGCTCTGTGATGATCACTGGTGTGATTTCTGTCTCCCGATACGCCTTGACTGGCACCAGTATTCGCAACAGAAAGCCGATTCTCAAAGGCAGCGTTTGAGGGCTGGACCCAGTGATGAGCTCCTTGCCAAATGAGAAATGAGATGCTGGTGATCCGTGGTGTGCGGTGGCATCAAGGTTAATCATATATTATCCCCTGGGTTGACTTTGATGAAGTTCCAACTGGAGCGAGTGACTTGGGAGATCAAATGGCTGCTTCAGTTGATCATTACATCATGATGATGGCCACAGGCTATCAGTACTCGGTGGCTTCTGAGTGCCCGACATGCTTATTGAACAAACATTTTAAGCTCAGCTCTTTAGACTCTCAGCTCCAATCACACTCGGAGAACCAGCTAGCTTCTCTGGAAGCCCCAATAAAATTTTATATTTCTTATAAATACAAGGTTAGCAGTACCGAAAATCCAACAGAAATTGTGGCTGTGTGGGTTGCAGAATGACGTAGCCCATTGAACTTAAAGCCTCTCCAGGTCTCTAATATAAAGGTTTGGGCACTGAATGGGAAAGAGTGGGATCCTGAGACTTACAGTGGGGGTGTCTAGTGGGACACAGATAAACCTAAGAATCTTGAACTTTCTCTGTCCTACTTTTCCACACTGGCTACCAGTTCATTTCTGCACTCCCCTTTGTGACCAAGGTCATCAAAAGAGTGATCTAGACCTACCATCTCTAATTCATTGCCCCTCCATCCTTTTTTTTTTTTTTTAAGACTTTATTTATTTATTTGACAGAGAGAGAGCACAAGCAGGGGAAGCAGCAGGCAGAGGGAGAGGGAGAAGCGGGCTCTATGCAGAGCAGGGAGCCCCAGGTGGGGCTCGATCCCAGGACTCCAGGATCATGACCTGAGCTGAAGGCAGCTGCCTAACCCACTGAGCCACCCAGGAGGCCCCCCCCTTTTAAAGATTTTATGCCACCCATCCTTTCTTAAGCACAGATTTCCTGGGACACCTGACTGGCTCAGTTGGTAGAGTGTGCAATTCTTGATCTCAGAGTCGTGAGTTTGAACCCCACATTGGGTGTACAGGTTACTTAAAAATAAAATCTTCAAAACAAAACAAAACAAAAACACAGCCCCACCCCCACTATCCAAAATTTCATTTTACACAACTTCATTTTTACCAAGGACCCACATTGGCACCTATTGACGCGAATCAAAAGACATCCAAAGAGGGTTTTCGCTCTTACGAATTGCAGACTGCTTCTCTGCTTTATGCCATTTCTGCTCATGAAAGCTTTCACGTGAACGCTCTACTTTCAGATACCGGGGGGAATCTGTACACTCCTCCAGGCTTTCCCCTCCACCACTCCACTGAAACTACTTTTTAAAAAAAATTTTTTTAAGATCTTATTTATTTGAGAGAGAGAGAGAGAGATCACGAGCATGGGGGAAGGGTAGAGGGAGAAACAGACTCTCCACCAAGCAGGGAGCCTGATGCAGGACTTGATCCCAGGACCCGGAGATCATGACCTGAGTCGAAGGCAGACACTTAACAACTGAGCCACCTAGACAACCCTGTTGTCTTTCTTAAAAAAAAAAAAAAAAAAAGTAGGTTGCTTTTTTTTTTCAATAATTTTCTTTAACTACTACCTCTATGTCAATGGTTTCCAGATTTATATATCCCAGCCTCTCTCCTTAACTCAAGATCCAACACAGGGTACCTGGGGTGGCTCAGTCAGTTAAGTGTCTGCCTTTGGCTTGGGTCGTGATCCCGGGTTCCTGGTTGGTCTCCCTGCTTAGTGGGGAGCCTGCTTCTCTCTCCCCCTTTGCCTCTGCCCCTTCTCCGTTTATGCTCTCTCTCTCAAGTAAATAAATAAAATCTTCAAAAAAAAAAAAAAAGACACAGTAGCCCACTCAGTATCTCCTTTTGGGCGTCTAGTAAGCATCTCCAACAACATTCACACACCAGGTCTTGTCTGACATCCGATCTGTTTCTTTACGGTTTTCAGTACCTGCCCTGTACCTTGGAGGGGGCCCTCAGAGGCTCTGTTCCCCAGCCCTCCACACCGTCCAGCCCCTGCAGGAGAGAGAGGCCCTGGCAGGAGACAGACTGATGTGATGGAGAGATGACAGGACCTTTCTTCTACCCCCTCCCTGCCTCAGGGAGCTTCTCTGGCCGTGGCTGCAGCTCTCGCTAGACAGACCCGCTGTGGTTCCTCTTCCATCAGGTGACCGCAGTCCCTGGACATCACCACTTCCTCCGTTTGTCCTTCAAGCCCAGGAGCGCTTGTGGCTTCCTCCTGATGCTGATCTCTGGCTTCCCTCACCGTCCCCTTTTGGCCTCTCAGGTCTCCCATCACCCAGGCAACCACACGTTCAACCCTACCTCACCCCTACCTCACCCGTTCCAAGTAGTGGCTGTTTGTTGGTTCGGTCTTGATTGCTACAGTTGTTCTCGGTGTCAAGAGTGGCTTCAGGCGACAGATCCCCCAGCTGGGGTTCTGGGGTTAGCGGGTTCACCCGTGTGCGCTTTAACGAGATGATATCTTCGCAGGTGGAAAAGGGGAGTCGAGTTCTCTCTAGAATCCGTTGTCTCTCGGAGGAATGTAGAGGAGGCTTGGGGGTCGACAAATGTGTCGCAATGAGAATAGTTCTTGGACTCTTAACGACCACGTCCTTATGTATATAACATCCCCTCTGGACTCTCTTCTTTATAATATTATTGAAAGATTTTACTTTTAAGTAATCTCTACCCACACAACGTAGGGCTCACACATACAACCAAGAGATCAAAAGTCACATGCTCCAGTGACTGCACCAGCCAGGAACCCCTTTGGCCTTATTTCTTCCTCTGTATCTCAGTCAGTTCTGGTTGAGATAACAAAATGCCGGAGGCCAGGCGGCTTAAATAACAAACATTTATTTCTCACAGTTCTGGGGGCTGGGAAGTCCAAGATCAAACTGCTGGCAGATTTGGTGTCGCTTCCTGGTTTGCAGATGGTTGCCTTCTTACTGTGTCCTCACACGCTACAGGGGGAGGGAGGGAGAGAGAGAGGGAGGGAGAGAGAGGGAGAGAGGAGAGATTGTGTCTCTTCTGGAAATGGCAGTAATCCCCGGGCACCTGGCTGTCTCATTTGGAGGAACATGTGACTCTTGATCTCAGGGTTGTGGGTTTGAGCCCCAACTTGGGTATAGAGATTGCTTAAAATTAGAATCTTTAACAAATAAAAAAAAATAAATTTAAAAATAATAAATAAATAAATAAGTAAAGGTACTAATCCCGTCATGGGGTTTCACCTTTAGGGCCTCATCTAAATCTCCCAGTGGGCCCATCTCCAAAGGTCATCACAGTGAGGATTAGGGCATAAACATATGAATTTTGGTGGATACAAACATATAGTCTGTAGCACTCTGTAAAATAAGGATAATTATTCACTTTCTGAAGGTTTCAGAACCCCCAGTTCCCATCATGTTGTGGGTACAAATGAAGCCACATTAATAAACCTCAAACTTTCGAGCATTTAATCTATAAATCAACTGGGAAGAAGTAACGTCTTCATAGTAATATCTTTTTTTTTTTTAAAGAATTTGACAGGGAGAATGCACATAAGCAGGAGGAGCAGCAGCCAGAGGGAAAAGCAGTCTCCCTGCTGAGCAAGGAGCCTGATGCAGGATTCGATCCCAAGATCCTGGGATCATGATCTGAGGGGAAGGCAGACACTTAACAACGCCACCCAGGCTCCCCTTTATAGTAATATCTTATAAGCCATGAATATAATGCCCCATCTATTGAGGTTAACCTTTTTCAGTTACGTGTTTTCTGTAGAGATCATGACATATCTTTTGTTAGATTCCTAGAATTTTTTTAGCTTTATGTTACCTAGAAAGAGTACCTTTAAAAAAAAATTTTTTCGGGGCAACTGGGTGGCTCAGTGGGTTAAGCCCCTGCCTTCGGCTTAGGTCATGATCCTAGGGTCCTGGGGTTGAGCCCCACATCGGGCTCTCTGCTCAGCGGGGAGCCTGCTTCCTCCTCTCTCTCTGCCTGCTTCTCTACTTGTGATCTCTGTCTGTCAAATAAATAAATAAAATCTTAAAAAATTTTTTTTTTCATTTTCTAACTTTTTATCACTGGCATACAGAAATAAGTTGATTTTTTTATGTTCGCCTTTAAAAAAAACATTTTATTTATTTATGACAGAGACAGTGAGAGATGGAACACAAACATGGGGGAGCTGGAGAGGGAGAAGCAGGCTCCCCACTGAGCAGGGAGCCTGATGCGGGGCTCGATCTCAGGACCCGGGGATCATGACCTGAGCTGAAGGCAGGTACTTAACAACTGAGCCACCCAGGCATCCCGTTATGTTGGCCTTAAAAAAAAAAAAAAAAAGATTTATTTTAGAGAGAGAGTGGGAGAAGGGTAGAGGAAATGGGAGAGAATCTCAAGCAGACTCCCCACTGAGTGTGGAGCCAGGCACAGGGCTCAATCCCATGACCCTGAGATCCTAACCTGAGCTGAAGGCAGATTTCACCCCACCACCCAGGGAGCCACCCAGGCACCCTATTTCATTATAATTCATTATGCACTTTTAATTTGTGAACTTTTCTGTTTATGTTATACTTCAACTACAAGTTTAAAAATAGTATTACTGAGTGGGGTGCCTGGGTGGCTCCGTGGGTTAAGCTGCTGCTTTCGGCTCAGGTCATGCTCTCAGGGTCCTGGAATCAAGCCCCGCATCCGGCTCCCTGCTCAGCAGGGAGTCTGCTTCCCTCTCTCTCTGCCTGCCTCTCTGCCTACTTGTGATCTCTGTCAGATAAATAAATAAAATCTTAAAAAAAATCTTAAAAAAAATAGTATTACTGTGGTGGTTTAAACAATGTCCACAAACTGACATGCTCTCCAGAATATGTCTGCAGGGGCACCTGGCTGGCTCAGTCTGTGGAGGGTGGGATTCTTGATCTTGGGGTTGTAAGTTTGAGCCCCACATTGGTGAGGGTTTGCTTTAAAAAATAAAATAAAATCTTTAAAAAAAAATATTTGAGGGACGCCTGGGTGGCTCAGTGGGTAAAGCCTCTGCCTTCAGCTCAGGTCATGATCTCAGGGTCCTGGGATCGAGCCCTGCATTGGGCTCTCTGCTCAGCAGGGAGCCTGCTTCCCCCCTCTCTCTTTCTGCCTGCCTCTCTGCCCACTTGTGATCTTTGTCAGATAAATAAATAAAAATCTTTTAAAAAATAAAAATAAAAAATATTTATTTGAGAGAGAGTGCTTGAGGGAGAGCGCACGGGTGGGGGGAGGGGCAGAGGGAGAGGGAGGAGCAGACTCCCACTGAGCAGGAAGCCCAGTGCAGGGCTTGATCCCGGGACGCCATGATCCACCTGAGCCAAATGCAGGTGCTTAACTGACTGAGCCACGCAGGCGCCCCATACAATAAAATCTTTTAAGTGTCTGCGGATTCTTTGACAAGTTCCTTGAGTATGATGAGGACTTAGTGACTCAATTCTAATGAATATGAATAGGGGAAATGGTAGTACGCAACTACAGAAACTAGGTCATCAAAGGCAATGTAGCTTCCTGCTTGTTCTCTGACTGCTTGCTCTCGGGGCATTAGCTGCCGTGAGAAACTGAGGCCTCCAGGCAAGAGCCCCATGAGGTACCATCTTGAAAGTACCACTTCCAGCCACAGTCAAGTCTCCACATGACTGCAGCCCCAGCTGAGCTACTGCCTGCCTTGTAAGGAGCCTGGGCCCAAACCGTCCAGCTAAGCTGCTCCCAGATTCCTGACCCTCAGAAATTGTGTGAGATAATATGTTTATTGTCTTTGCCGCTAAGTTTGGGGAGGGATAATTTTTTACGCAGCAATAGACAATATAATCATCTGGTTAAAAAAAAAATCACTCTAGGGGCATCTGACTGGCTCAGTCAGTAGAGCATGTGACTTTTTAAAAAAAAAAAGATTTATTTTAGAGAGAGAGAGAGAGAGCATGAGTAGGAGGGGCAGCGGGAGAGGGAGAGAGGATCTCAAGCAGACTGTGCTGAGCGTGAAGCCTGGCATGGGCCTCGATCCCATGACCCTGAGATCATGAACTGAGCTGAAACCAAGAGTTGGACGCTTAACTGAGTGCACCACCCAGGGGTCCCGAAAGCATGTGCCTCTTGATCTTGGGGTCGTGAGTTTAAGCCCCATGTTGGGTATAGAGGTTACTTAAATATTAAACTTAATGGGACACCTGGGTGGCTCAGTTGGTTAAGCAGCTGCCTTCAGTTCAGGTCATGATCCCGGTGTCCCGGGATCGAGTCCCACATCCAGCTCCTTGCTCGGCGGGGAGCCTGCTTCTCCCTCTGCCTCTGCCTGCCTCTCTGTCTGCCTGTGTTCTCTCTCTCTCTCTCACACAAAAAAAAAACTTAATATATATCACTTATAAATTTAATAATTTATAACTTAACACATAATATATATGAATAGTATATATGTAATAATGTATTTATAGATTTATAAATGTATATAATTATACAATTATATAAATTTATATTTATAAAATTATAAATATAAAAAATCACTCTAAAAACATTTAGATTGACGGACCCAAACTCTACCGTAGAACTTTATTTCTTCCCCCGTCTTGACTCGTCAAAGAACTGTACCGCCACCAGCTCCTCTGTAGAAACGAGGACACCCCACTGGCCGAGGATCAAGTCATAGTGAGCAGAGGCCAGTGCTTGGGGTGTGCACACTTTCCCAGCCCCCTTCTGGTGCCAAAAACGAGACAGAATTCATGCCGGCATGAGAGGCCATTTATTGTTCTGGGGTTGGGCCCCCACGTTTTGGGGGGGTTGTCCCCCCACTTCCTCCCCCCATTGTCCCCGTGGACCCCTCAAGTGGCAGGTTGCTGAGTTGATCGTGGAGGGAGCACATCTTCAAGTGTAGATAGTCTAGAGTGGCCACCTTCTCCCTGTAATGACAGAGGGTGGGGAGCTGGTGCTGTCAAGGCCAGATGCCACAGGACTGCAGTGAGGAGGGTGATTCAGGCCCGTTCCCCAAGACCTCACCCTCCTCCCATGCCCTCAGCCTCCTTCCTCACTCCGGCTTCATCTTGTCCGTCAGCAGCAGGTTCTTGGCCCGCAAGGCTTCGTCTTGGGCCAGCCGAAGGGTGGAGCTCAGGGCCTCTGCCCTGACGTGTTTGGCCAAGGCCTGGCGCTCCAGCTCCTGGGGAGAGGAGTGTAGGCGCGGCTGGGCTTGCCGGACTGGGCTGGGGGTGGAGGGGGAGCTGGATCGTGGAGGGCAGGGGGCATGGGGCCCAGGGGCCCATGTTCCTCCCGCAGGGCATCCCATCATACTCCGGCCCTGAGACTGACCCGAGCATCCCACAGTGTGCTGGGCTTTCCAAATTCCCATTGCGTGCTAAGCCAACTGTCTGTGCCTTAGTGTACTGGCTCCCCATGTCCTGGCAAGCACTAACTGAGCACCTAACATACTGTCCCCTAATGCCCAGGAACTGTAATGCACTGGATATGTGTCTGGGCCCCAGTATCCCATCATGTGGCAAACTTCTGCATCCCCTAATTCAGAAGACCCCACCTCTCTTTATCTATTTGACCAGCATTTCAGTTACACTCATAATCCTCAGAGCCCTGGTTCCTTATATTCCCCAATGTCCCAGGTGCCATGTCCCATCGTGGATCAGTCCTACAGCTCTGCCACATCGATGTCTGTCTCACTCACTGCAGACCTGTACCCCATCAGACATGAGGCCAGTATCCCATAATTCATTAGATATCTAGATTTCAGAATGTACACAGGCCTCAAGTCCCATCAGTTCCTGGGTGCGAGCTCTAGTTCCACTTCTCATAATGCATTCGCTTCCAGTAACCTCTGTTCGCTGGGTCCCCTGTCTACCTAACCTCAGTGAGCCCGTATTGCCTCTCTTAAGGTCTGTAGAAAATCAGGCTTGTATTTTATGAAGCCACAGTCTGGTGTCTGTCTCCTGCACCCCACATCCAGCATGTCATCGTGCTTTGGGTTCCATAGTGACTGACCTATGACTTACCACCAGACTGCCTCCCCCTCCCCCGACCCCATGCATCAGAGCCAAGTGTTTCCCCAACACCTACTGCCCATAGCTTACTGCTTCCTGTCCTGCCACACACCAACAGTATCCTTGTGTCCAGGGCTCCCCTCCCGCTCCCCTGACAGAAAAGTGGGCCATGATGGCCTATGGTTCCTGGTACCAGAATCTTCTTGTGTAGCCTCTGGCAGCTGGGGCAGGCGGGAGCCAGGCCCCTCTGCTTCACCTCATCCACTAGTGGTGTCAGTGCTCGCTCCAGCAGCTGCTGCAGGGACTCTGACGACAGCTGCGACCCCTGGCTGAGGGAGGGCCAGTCACCAGGTGTAAGAAGCCTAGTACCAGCTCCGGTCCCAGATGCCCCCTGCCCAGCCACCCTGCCTCCACCCAGATCCTGCCAACACTAGGCACCCATGCGACCTTCCCACCATGCACTGGAGCCAACCTACAGTGCATCAGGTCTCCTTTGTTTTCACAGTATGAGTAGTTCCTACAATGCCTGGGGATTCCCACTCCCAAAGGGTACCAGACAGCCCTTGGTTCATGAAAACAAAAAACAAAACAAAACCACCACATTTCCCACAATGCACTAGTTACATGTGATCCCACATTGTGCAGGAAGTCCATCACTTCACAATACCGACCAAGCAGGGTATCCTTGGTACTGCAGTACACCAAGGTCTCACCTTTCCCACAATGCTCGAGAAACCCTGCCTCCCACCAAGTAACACATCCCAACCTTCCCACAATGCACTGGAAATCCAGGATCCTCGAAAGGTATCAAAACTTGTGTTCCACAAGACACTGACTTCACTTTGTAGGGAGGGGGAAAAAGTCTGGCTGCCGCAACGCAGCAGGACTACCTGTCCTAAAATGCATGGGATATCCTATCTCCTAAAGTGAACTCCGCCCCCCTCTCCCTTGGCCAGAGCCCCATCTCCTTCAATGTTCCGCCCTCAGCATGACCCAGAATGTACCAGGCCCCGCCAGGCCCCATCCCCTTACCTGGCACAGCGGGCACAGGAGCCTTGGGGCGGCCGATCCAGGCTCATGGAGAGGTCAGACCCTCTTCGAGAGCTCTGAAATTGCCGCCCCAGCTCCTCCAGAATAGGTTTCACTGGGCCCAGCCCCTCCAGGTCGCTCCTCAGCGAAGCCACAGACACTGCTGATCGCTCCACCCTGAGGTGTGAGAGTAACCAGCGCTGCGAGGTCGAGGTCGCCTCTCCAACAGCCCTGTCCTCTCCGCCGTCCACCCATTATCAGCCCGGCTCCTCTGTTCCGGTCTAGTCTGCAGTACCCCTGCCGCGCCAGCCCTTCTTGGCTCTGATTGGCCCTTCCTTTGTGTTTTAAGTTCTGGAATGTCCCTCCCTGTTCTCTAATTGGCTTTCCCCTTTCAGGCGTAGCTCCTCCCCTCATCCTTTTTAGGTATGGAACTGGACCCTCCTCTAATTAGCCCCGCCCTTCTGTCCTTATTGGGTATAACACGCCCCACCCCCCTATCTTCTAATTAGAACTTCCTCCTGCCAGTCCACGGTCTCTACCGCTAGGCCCCAGCTGATTGGCTCATCCCTTTCAGTTAAGGCCGGGTCCCTAACCTCTACCGCCCGGGGCCCGGACGCTCACTCGCCTTGGTTCTTACATGGTGCACAGTTCGTCCGCCCTGCCTCGCAGCTCCTGCAGGCCCCGCGCAGCCTGCGCCTGCTCGCGCTGCGCCCGTTCCCACTGGCCCAGGAAGCCGTCGAGCCTGCCGCCCAGGCCCCCAAGCAACCGCAGGGCCTCCTGCACCGCCCCCTCCTCCTGATGCCAGCGGGCAGTCAGTGAGGACACCTCCCTCCTGCAGAGGCAGAGGTAAGGATCAGGTCAAGGCTCAGGTTTAGACGCGTGCCCAGCAGCGCTGCCCCGCCCCAGGCTCTGAACCCATCCAGCCCCCAAATTCTCCTGTCCTGTTCCTTTCTTGTAATCCTCCCATGTCCTACAGGACCCTGCCTCTATCACCCCATCCGGCACCCTGGCCCTTCCCTGGTCTTGCCCCCTACCCCACATCAGTTCCAGCAGACATTGCTTCGTTAAGGCACCGCTCACCCCAACTTCGTCCGGTTGAAGTTGGAGCCTCCGAGGACTTGTCCCCTACCCAAACCCGCCCACCCTAGCTTCACCAGACGCGGACCTCGCTTCTGCCAACTCTAGGCTCAAACTCAGCTCTTTGAAGTCCGGCCTTTCCAGGTCACCGTTCCCAATGCACTCCCTCCTGCCCGGGCCCTGTCCCCTAAGATCTTCGAGGTTCCACCCTCGGGCCCACCCATTTTAGCTCCTTGAGGATTCACACCAACCCCCCTTTCCCACTCGCCTCAGCTCCTCAAGGCCGGCAGAAACCTTCTGCAGCTCCTGCTCGCTTATGATGGGGCCCTCCCCTGCCCGGGGCCCCATACCCCAGCCGCCTGGGGCCATGCTGCGCGGTCGTGGGGGTTCATCGGGGCTCCCTGGGGGGCCAGAGCAGCCAGGGGACGGGGCGACGGGGCCCAGGCCGTGCCGAGAGAGGCCGGCGTCCAGCTTCTGCTCCAGCGCCTGCAGCTCGGCCTCCTGCCTCCGCGGTGTCTCATCCTGCAGCTGCTGCTGGAGGAAGCGCAGCTTCTCCTGGGCGGGGAAGGCGGGCAGGGTTACCGCGTCCCGCCGCTTGCCTCCCACGGCCACCTCCACCCGCAAAGCAGCCCACGGAACCCCCGAGATTGGAAAGTAAATGCATGTGGAATAGAATATCCAGAAGTCCCGCTTCAAGTCTAAGTGGACTTTCCACCAGGGAGGCTTGTGCCATGTGCAGCCTAGCCGGAGTCCAGCTCCCTTTAACCCCCGACTGCCTGCCTCCCTGTCTCCATCCAGCCCTCCACCCCCACTCCGGGTCTCGGTGGTGTCAAATTCCAGTCCCTCTTGTTTAGGAAGGACAGTTGAAGCTTTTCCAACATTTTGCTGGGAAGGGAGTGGGAATCTGGGCCGGACAGGCATTCCTCCTCTCTAGAGTCCCACACGAATCCCTGCGGAATGTGACTGTGCATGGACGAATATGACCGTGAACATGAAGGAGCGAGTGTGGTGGGACTGGCGGGAGTGGGGGGAAGTCCCACCTGAAGTCTACCTCAAGTACCTCACGCATCTGCTCCTCTTCCCCATGGCCCCCTCACCTCCAGCAGGGCAGAGTTCTGCTTCAGGACGTTGGTTTTTATTTCAGCATCTTCCACCGACCGGGTCACCTTCCGGCAGTTCTCCTGGGTCAGGACACCAGGGCGGGAGCCCTGCCTTCCCATTCCAGTTCCGCCTCCCAACCCCTACCCTCGCTAGTCTCATATAGGCTCCAGCCCCTCCGACAAGACACACCTGCTTCTTCCCAGAGGCCTGCTTTCTGCTCCTTGGTCTGTCCCTTACCCCTGGTGCCCTTGACCTAAGGGATGGCTTCCTCCTTAGACCTCCCTCCCAGGCTACTTGTCCACTTCCACCTCGCTCCTGGCCATGGCTCCACATCTCCTTACATTTCTTCCCGCCCTCACTCTTCCTACTTCCCCTCCCTCCTCCCCACCCTGCGCTGGCCCCCCAGCCGCTCACCTTGAGTTGACTACAGTACCCTTCCAGTTCTTCGGCTTCTTGCCGCCTTCTTTCTAGATTCTCACTCAGCACAGAACACTCACTCTGGCACACAGAAGGGAGCAGAGGTTAGCCAGGGCCACAGGGATATCTCCTGGGGAGGAGAGGCTGGGCCCCGCGGAAGGTCCCTTTCCCTTCTGAGCCTCAACCATCCCAACCCGGGCAGTGGGTACACTGGGTTGGAGGAGAGCAGTAAGAGGGGAACGTGGCTGTGGAGGAAGAAGAGGTGTTGGGGGGGTCCCCCCACCTGCAGCGTCTGCACATGCTGGTTGACCCTGGTGGTCTTTTCCTTCAAGCTGGTAATGGAGTCTTTGGCACGGACCAACCCGCTGTTGACCCCACTCTGGGGAAAGAAGTCAAGAAGACAGCTCAGTGGGTGTGTTGGAGCAAACCACAACCCCAAGAAAAAGGTCCAGAACTGGGAGGAGGCTGGGTTTACACCTCGATTCTGCCCTGGAGTGGCTGTGTGATCTTGGGCCAGGGCTGCCCCTCTTTGATTCTTGGTATTCCTGCTCTGTAAAACCAGGGGGTGGACTCGTTTTCTGCTTGGTGGGATGGAAGGGAAATAAGTAGAATCCAGGAGGGAGTGGGGGGTAGGGGGTGCGCTCGGAAGTTGTTGAGAAGGATGGTCTCAACCAGAGACAAATGCCCCTGGGATCCACAGACATATATAAGACAAACTGTTTAAAGACATGCGCTTTCTCTCCGGGCACTGGAAAAACATTTTAAGAGAACCCACTTTCCAGATATACGCACTCACTGTGCACCAGACCACACACACACACTTTCCCCTTTTATCCCTCAAAGCCACACATCTTGAGGTTATTTGGTCCATTTCGCAAGTGAGGAAAATGAGGCTTAGAGAAGCAATGCCCCTTTGGAATTTAAACCCCGAGCCTTTGTTTTAAACCATGACACCACGCAGCCTCTGATCATTGCCACCTTATATCACCAGAAAGTGCTTTGTGACTCATGCCAAGCAAAACTTGGCTCAAGACTGCTGCATGTGGCAGGATCCACTCTGCTCTTTCACGTTTACAGAGGAGTTAGCCGTGCTTGGGTCTGTCCAGCCAAAGACTACATGTCCCAGACTGCCTTGCAAGTAGGTGTGGCCATATGACAAAGTTTCGGCCAATGGGATGTGAGTAGCAATGATGAGGGCAATTTCTAAGTCAGGCCTTTATTAAAAGAGACGAGGGGAAACGTCCTCCTTTCTCTCTTCTTACTGGCTGGAATGCAAAGTTGATGGCTAAAGGCTGAGCAACCATCTTGGACCAGTAGGAGGACACACAAGATAGAAGCCTGAATCCCCAGCACTGTGGAGCCCGTGTACTCAACTTATACATGAGAGATGACATTTTCCATCTTGTTTAACCGCTGATATTTAAATCACAAGCCAAACTTGTGATTTAATTTGTGAACCACCAGAACACAGGAGCCTGTAACTTGCTGCGTTTGAAGAGCAAAACTGCTATGCTTGTTGAGACTTTCATATGAGAAATAAACTATCTTACTTTAGCCAGTTACTTTGGTTTCCTTCACGGTTGCTGAATTAATAATACACGAAGAGAAAAGAGAGGACAATTTCCTCCATTGTAAGATAGGGACAACATCACGTTTCTGGAATGATTGCTCTGGAGAACAGGTGTGAAAAGAAATATGGTATTAAGGTGATGTAAGGAAAATAGTGGAACCCCAAAATTCCACTCCTCCATAAAAACAATGAAAATACTGCCCAACTCTGTAAGAGTCAAGTAATTGAGAAGATACAACCGTTATAAATTCATATGCACTGAACAGAGCTTTGAAAGGCGTGAAAAAGTGGCACCTGGGGGGCTTAAGTCAGTTAAGTGTCCAACTCTTGGTTTGGTGTCAGATCATGATCTCATGAGGGGTGAGATGGAACCCTGTTGTCAGGCTCCACACTCAATGGGGAGTCCACTTGAAGATTCTCTCCCTCTGCCTCCCTGCCAATGTGCATGCACACACACGTTCTCGTTCTCTCTCTCTCTCTCAGATAAATCTTAAAAAAAAAAAGATTCTCTCTCTCTCTCTCCCTCTTCTTCTGCTCCCCCCCCAAACAAAAGCTTAAAAAAAAAAGTCAATACATAGGAAATTTGGGGAACTAACAAATCTATAGAAACTAAACACACTCCTAAAGAACTGATGAGTAGAAAAATCAAAGAAAAAATAGAAAACACTTTGGGATGAAAGAAAGTGAAAACACAACAGCCAAAAACATATGGGATGCAGTGAAAGCAGTACTCTGAGGGAAATTTAGAGGTCCAAACACCTTCCAAAAAGAAGAACTCAGAGTCAGTAACCTAGCTTTCCTCCTTAAGAAACTAGAAAGAGAAGAGGAAGACAAACCCAAAACCAGCAGAAGGAAACAATAAACTGAAGTGAGAATCTTTGAAATCGAGAAAGATGGAATCAGCAAAACTGGAAGTTGGTTTTTTGAAAAGATCAACACAATTGACAGATCTGTTGTAGCAAGACTGACCATGGAAGAGAAGACTCAAATTACTAAAATCAGGAAGGAAAGAGGGGACATTGCTACCAAGATTAGGGAAAGAAAAAGGACTCTAAGAGAATACTATGAGCAGGACCCCCGGCTGGCTTGCTCAGTGGAGTGTGAAACTCTTGATCTCGGGGTTGTGAGTTCAAGCCCCACATTGCATGTAGATATTGCTTAAAAATGAAATATTTTATCTTTCTTTGTTGTATTTCAGAGAAAGAGCACACACGTGGGAGGAGGAGAAGAGAGAGGGGGACAAGCAGACTCTGTGTTGAGCATGGACCCCGATGTGGGGCTTGCTCCCACGACCCTGAGATCATGACCTGAGCCAAAATCAACAGTTGGATTAACTCTTAACTGACTGAGCCAGCCAGGTACCCCAAAATATTTTGTGTAGTTTTATTTAAGATTATTTATTTACTTGAGAGAGAATGAGAGAGAGCAAGCATGAGAGGGGGAAGGTCAGAGGGAGAAGCAGAGCCTCCACAGAGCAGGGAGCCCGATGCAGAACTCAATCCCGGGACTCCAGGATCGTGACCTGAGCTGAAGGCAGTCGCTCAAGCAACTGAGCCACCCAGGCGCCCCCAAAATATTTTTTAAAAAAGGAAACACTATGAACACTTGTGTGCCATCAAATTTGATTATTTTGATGAAATAGGGAAATTCCTCGAAACACAGAAACTATCAAAAGTGATTCAAAAAAGGGCACCTGGGTGGCTCAGCCTTCAGCTCAGGTCATGATCTCAGGGTCCTGGGATCAAGCCCCACATCGGGCTCTCTGCTCAGCAGGGAGCCTGCTTCCTCCTCTCTCTCTGCCTGCCTCTCTGCCTACTTGTGATTTCTCTCTGTGTCAAATAAATAAATAAAAAAAATCTTTTAAAAAAACTTTAAAAAAAGTGGTTCAAAAAGAAATAGGACATCTGAATAGACCCTTAAGAAGTAAAGAAATTGAGTTAGTTCCAACAAAGAAAAGCCCAGTATCAGATGACTTCACCAGTGAATTCTACCAGTCATTTAGGAAATAATTGCCACTAGTGGGACTCCAACTCTTCAAAAACAAAAATAGAAGAGGAGTGACCAGTTCCTAACTCATTCTGTGTCCAATGTTACCCTAGTACCAGGACAAAAGACGTTCCAAGGAAATAGAACTAGAACCCAATATCCCTTCTGAATACAGCCACAAATCCATAACAAAAGACTAGCAAATCAAATCCAGCAGCATAAAAACAAGAATTTACACCACGACCAAGTAGGATTTTTCCTATGAATGCAAGTTTGGTTAACATACGAAAATAAATTTTTAAATCCATATGAAAATCAGTGTAATAGATACTGTTAATAGAATAGAAGGAGAAAACACACACAGTTGTGTCAATAGGAAAAGGATTTGACCAAATCTGACCTTCTTCCATAATAAAAACACTCATCAACTAGAAATAGAAGGGAACTTCCTCATCCTGATGAGTGGCTTGTACAAATAACCCCCGACAAAATATCTTGTCCTGAAATATGTCCCTTTAAAATGAGAAGCCTTATCCCCCCCGCCACTTGAGTGTGAGCTAGACTTGGTGACTCTCACACCTAGTAAACAGAATCAGAAGTGATGGTGTGTGATTTAAGAGACAAGTTCATGAAAGGGATCATGGCTTCCTGCTTGCCCTCTCTTGCTCTGGGGAGTAGCTGCCATGTCCTAGGCAGCCACTTGTGGGGAGGCCCATGGGGCCAGGAAGTGAGTCTCCCACTAAGAGCCGTGTGAACGTGGATGTGCAACCTCCAGCCCCAGTCAAGCCTTCGGATGACTGCTGCCCCTGCTGAAAGTTTGACTCCAGCCTCCTGAGGGATCCTGAGCCAAAACCCACCCAGCTAAGCCATTCCAGTTGGTTGGTTGAAGTTTGGGGATGACTTGTTTCATGGTGATAGCTAACAGATACACAAAGTGATATTTTTAACCAAAGACCCAAAAGGTCTTGGGCTTCCTGTAGCCATTCTGGGAAACAAGAAAAGCAGGTCCTGGGGTCAACTCAGTTCTCCCACTTAGTAGTTGTAGGACCTTAGGGAGGGGGCTTCACGTCACTGTGCCTGTTACCCTCCCTGTCGCATGGAGATCCGGCTAATAGCTACCCTCCCAGGGCTGCTGTTGGGAGGAACACAGGCTGGCTTAGAAAGGCTCATGGTCAATACTTCTTGACAAGGGTCAGTTTGGGTCCCTGGAGGTGAGTCGCAGCTTCACTGAGAGCAGATTGGGGGGCGGTGAAGGCAGAGTCTGTCGGCCCTGGCTGAGAAGGGAGTGGCATGATGATGGCGGGGGGAGCCAGAGATGGGGATAGATCCCTCCATGGCCACCTATAGGCTGTAAGTCAGCGATTTAAGCTCCACTCGGAGCCTGCTTCAGTTTCCTTTCTCATAAAGTGGGAATGATGTTACTTTGGTTCAGTGAGGTTTGGCAGTGAGGAAGGGTCAACAAGATGGTATGATCGAGGGGCGCCTGGGTGGCTCAGTGGGTTAAAGCCTCTACCTTTGGCTTGGGTCATGATCCCAGGGTCCTGGGATCAAGACCCGCGTCGAGTCGGGCTCTCTGCTCAGCAGGGAGCCTCCTCCCACCCCACCTCCTGCCTGCCTCTCTGCCTACTTGTGATCTCTGTCTGTCAAATAAATAAAATCTTTTTTAAAAAGATGGTATGATCGATAAGGCAAGCTCAGTGATTAGTGCCAGAGTTGTTAAAAATAATGACAGCAGGGCAGGAATTACCAGGAAGGGGCTTAGCACCGAGATCTCCCAGCAGCCTCCGGGGATTCTGCAGGCAGCAAGACAAGTCCCAAGCAGAGGTCACAAGCCCTCCCCTGTGCATCTTTGCTTTGATTCACTGACCTTCTCAAAAAGCAATACCACCATCTCAGTTCGTCCTCTGTCCTCATAAAGCTGTCAAAGCTTAAGGCAGGAGCCAAAGCTGCCTGCTTCGTGTTCTCCTGCTGTTCTCTGTCCAGTCTCGGATTTGTCATCTCAACCATGGTCCCCAGGCATCCAATTAT
This sequence comes from Martes martes, assembly GCF_963455335.1. Taxonomy (NCBI): domain Eukaryota; kingdom Metazoa; phylum Chordata; class Mammalia; order Carnivora; family Mustelidae; genus Martes; species Martes martes. Next base: position 51,883,672 of record NC_137905.1, read on the forward strand.
CTTCCTTCTCTCTAGTTCCCTGTCCCATGTCTTTCTGGATCTCTGTTCCCCCTCCCCCACCGCTGTCTCTCTGAGTCTTTGTCCCTGCTCTCTGGATCACTGGGTCCCCTTCTCTGGATCTCTGTCCCCCTCCCTCTGGTCTCTGGCCCCTTCCCGGGTCTCTGTCCCCCTCTTGCTGGTTTTCCACCCCCTCCTCTCTGCCTGTCTCCAGCATTCTCTCCTGATGTGGTCCAGATGCCGAGTGCCAGGATGTGCTCTTGCTGTCCACACTCCCCCACTGCTCTGCACATACCCCTGGGTGTTGGCCATCATTACTTTTCCATTTCACAGAGAAGGAACCTCAACCCCCTCGGAGGCTGAGGCATCCCTGCAGCCCCACGGCGAGCTCCCCCCTGGGTGTCACGATGCACTGGGGGACATGACTCAAACCGCTCTGGTGGGAGGCAGACCTCGGCAGATGCAGTCTGAGCAATGCTCGCACGGAGGGAGGACACTGTTCTGGCCGGGGGAGATGTCTCTCTGCCCAGTTCTCTTCTCTCCATCTGGCCCTTCTCTCCTGGACCCTAGCCCAGCCTCCTGTCCCGCCTCCCCGCCTCCAGCCTCCGCCTTCCTAACATCCCCACACCAGCTGCAGAAGAGTCTTCTAGGGAAAGAAAGGACCTTTGCTCTCACATCACCTGGCTTCTAGTCCTGGCCCTGTCTCTTACAGGCTCTCCTACCTTGCAAAGGTCACTCCACTCTCTGTATCTGCTGTTTTTGTTTTCTTCTTTGAACTGGTAATTAACCAGTCCCCTGGCAGAACTTCTAAGTGAAGAAAAGGAGACCCCCACCACAGTGCCTGGCACATAGTGGGTGCTCAGTAAATGGGACTGGAGTCCAAACTCCCGAACTGTTCCTCTCCCCCTATCCAGGAACCTTCAATGGCTCCCTATTGCCCTCAGGCATGCACCCACATTTCTCAGCCTGTGTGGCCTCTGTCTTCCCCACTCCAGCCTCGTCTCTCCCACACACCACACTCCAGCCCCAAAGACCAGTTTGTAGTTTCTCCTCTTCTCTGGGCTCTTTCAAACCCCTGTCCTTTTTGCACTTAACTGTGCCAGCCAGCTAGAACACCATTCCGTCTTCGGCTTTGGGAAGGCCCAAGATCGAGCTTATGTATTGCCTTTTCGGGAAAAGCCTCCCTTGGTCATGGCCAACTGGGCCAAGGCCACCCTCTTTAGGGCTCCCACAGTGACCTCTGCTGCCCCATCAATGCATGCAGGGTGCCCCCCCCCCAACTCCTCGGACTGCCTCCACTCCTTACAAGCTGCGTGACCTTGGCTGTGCTATTTAACCTTTCCTTCTTCAATATCTTCATCTGGGAAATGGGGACAAATAATCATGAGCAACACTTCTAGGCTCACAGCCAGCTACTGTGCTAAATAAACACTCTCCATGAAGGAGCCCTGCTTCATTGTCATGACGAGCTCATGAAGTGGGTGTGGTTACGTCCAGAACTCCATCTTGCTCAACTTCCTACGCCAGGGCCTGGCACATCGTAGGTGGTCAAGACATATTTGGAAGAACCAACAAATGCATTTCTACATTGCGGATAGGGAAACCGGGGCTCCTGGGACATGGAAAGTGCTCAGAAAGTGCTGCTGAATCTTATTGGCATCATTACGACCATGGTTGTCATTCGTGTAATTCTCAGAGTCAGTGTCACGTCCAGTTCTGGGGCTGGCCCAATGGAAGCCTGGCCAGGATAGAGGTTGGCAGGAAAGTTAAAGGGTCAAACTCCATAGCACTCCACGCTCTAGCCAGGAATTGTCTAAATTCCCCCTGGCTCTTCTTCACCTCCCAGTTTTGCCTCAGGTGCTTAGGTGATCCCCTCAGAGAACTCCTACTACACCGTGAAAGCCCAGGTCCAGCACTGCCTCCTCCAGGAAGCACTCTCTGATTTCCCCAGCCTGGTTTGAGTGGCCCTTCTCTGGGATACCCAGTGTTACCTCCATTATGGAAAATTTTCACCCCAGTCTGTCTCTGTCCCTGCCCCCACCAGACCAGGAGCTCCCCAAGTTCGGGAACCTGGCCTAACTCCCATCTCTGACTCCAGCCTCACCCAGGACATATGTGGAGATGAGTGGATGAACTAAAGTCCGATTCCTAGGCAACAAGCATCATTCCACCCAGGAAGGAACTGAGTCATGGCTGGCCATTCCGGGAGGAGAAGGGAGTTTCTCTGGGCCTCGAGGGTCATCAGAACCTTCTCATTCCAAGTCGAGAAGACCCCCCACCCCCCACCCTCAGTATTTGCCTGTCCCCCGGGTGAAGACCCTCGTTGTGCCCAGCCAGGGCCCCTCACCAGTATTTCCGTGATGTCTGGGTCATCTGAAGCCCAGGGTTGGGTGGGGGAGGCGGGTGGCACCGGCAGCGCAAGCGGGCCACTGTCATCCGTGGTTGAGTCTGTCCCCGAGGAGTCCGTGGGCTCCATGGCAGCCAGGTTGAGCAGTGACACATTGGTGCAGGCCGAGGACCGTTTGAGGTTCAGGCACCAGTGCATTGGCTCGTGGGACATCCGAGGCTCCACCCTGGGGAGGAGAAGCCAGCAGGGGGCTCTCGGTGCAGCCCCAGTGGGTTGGGCCCCTCCCGCCTCCCTGTCTCCACACCCCCTGCTCTCTCTGACTCCCACCTCACCACCCACTTTCTCCTTCCTCCTCTGCCCCCGCTGTCTAATGTCCTCTTCCTTTTCCATCCTTTAGTCCTCCCTCCTTCTCCTGAGTTTTTCCTTCCCCACTGACCTTTTCCTCCCTCCCTCCATCCCCACTCCCTTCTTCCTCTCTGCCTCCCAAACCCTGCCCCCATCCTCTTGTCTGCCCCTCCTCTGCCCCCTCCTCTGCTCCCCCTCCCCTTCTTCCAGCACCCACGGTGGGACTCGTGCTCTGTTGGAGGCAGCACTGGGCGCTAGGACCGTCCCCGACAGGGTGCGACAAACCCACCCGTGGAACGACACGGCCTTCTTTTTCTTTGTGATCCCCTTGGCCGGGGTGGTCACCCCCCCAGGAGCCTCGGGGACCACCTGGGAGCGGCTCTCGACCCCCGCAGGGGGGTCCCCAGCCTCATGGATCTCTTTGGACTGCCAGATTGTCTTCACCACCACGCTCGCCATGGCGTGTGGGGGGCCCTGCTCCCAGGGGCTCCTTCCTCTGAGACTCTCCACCTACTCTGAGCAGGGCCCCTCAGAGTCCCTGTCCCCACAGCCTGCCTCATAAAGGACCCAACCATTGGGCCCCAGTAAGGGGGGGGGCATAGGAGTAGAGAAAGGTACTAGCTAGCGTGTTCCCCAGGGGGTTTCTGTGAACCATTCCTTGTCTTCTTGTAGCTTTTTTTTTTTTTTTTTAAGGTTTTATTTATGGAGCGCCTGGGTGGCTCAGTGGGTTAAGCCTCTGCCTTTGGCTCAGGTCATGATCTCAGGGTCCTGGGATCAAGCCCTGCGTGGGGCTCTCTACTCAGCAGGGAGCCTGATTCCCCCTGCCTCTTTCTGCCTGCCTCTCTGCCTACTTGTGATCTCTCTCTCTGTCAAATAAATAAAATCTTAAAAAAATTTTTTTTATATATTTGACAGAGATCACAAGGGGGGGAAGCAGGCTCCCTGCTGAGTAGAGAGCCCCACGCAGGGCTTGATCCCAGGACCCTGAGATCATGACCTGAGCTGAAGGCAGAGGCTTAACCCACTGAGCCACCCAGGCAGCCCCCTTTTTAAAAGTATATATATTTTATTTAATTATTTGACAGAGAGAGAGCCTGCAAGCAGGGGGAGTGCCAGGCAGAGGGAGAGGGAGAAGCAGGCTCCCCACTGAGCAGGGAGCCCGACATGGGGCTCCATCCCAGGACTCTGGGATCATGACTTGAGCCGAAGGCAGACACTTAACTTACTGAGCCACCCAGGCGCCCCGAACACCTTCTAGTTCTACCAAATAAGTCCCTTCCATTAGAATGGCAATGGATTTATTCATTCTTGTTTGGAACTTACAATGGATGGGCCCACTGGTTCTTGGGAGGGGTTTATCTTCCCTTCCCCTGAGACCGTGGAGTCACCCAACCCCCAGCCCACCATTCCTACTTGATTCTTCATGCAATTTCCTGGACTTGGCACTTTCTGGGATCTGGGAGACCGTGGTGAATGAGGACTGAGCCCCAGTGCTGGAGGAGTCAACATTTCGGGGTGGGGGTGGGGTGGAGCAGGCAGGCAACAGGCCAAAACAGACCAAACTACCAGATGTCTGTAAGTGATATGAGGAGAATCAGCGTGAGGGGATGGTGGTGCCTGTGCTCGTGGAGGCCCGTCTATCTGCGAACTTGGGATGTGAGCCTTTTGTGGCTTGTGGCTCTTGCCTGTTAAAAAAAGAAACTCAACAGACATTGAACTATAGTCAATGGCAGGCATTTTGAAGGATTTGGGGTTGTAGCTGTTTCCTGGAGCTGCCGTAACAAAGACCCACAGACCGAGGAGGCTTCAACAGCAGACATTTATTGTCTCCCGGTTCTGAAGGCCGGGAGTCCAAGATCAAGGTGTCCGCAGGCTGGCTTCCTTCGGAGGCTGCAGGGAGGGTCTGTCCAAGCCTCTCTCCTCGCTTCTGGTAGCTCAGGTATGACTGGGCTTGTAGATGTTCATCTCCTAGGTCTTCACATTATCTGTCTCTGCATCTAAGCCTCCCCCATTTTATTTTATTTTAAGATTTTATTTATTTATTTGTTAGAGAGAGAGAGAGAGCACAGGCAGACAGAGTGGCAGGCAGAGGCAGAGGGAGAAGCAGGCTTCCCGCCGAGCAAGGAGCCGGATGTGGGACTCGATCCCAGGACACTGGGATCATGACCTGAGCCGAAGGCAGCCGCTTAACCAACTGAGCCACCCAGGCGTCCCAACCCTCCCCCATTTTAAATACGTGGTCGTGGGGGCACCTGGGTCAGTGAAACGTTTGACTTTGACCCCGGTCATGATTTCAGGGTCCTGGGACTGAGTTCCGTGTCGGGCTCTACGTTCGGCAGGGAGTCTGCTTCTCCCTGTGCCCCTCCCCCTGCTCGTGCGGTCTCACTCTCTCAAATAAACAAATAAAATCTTTGAAAAACAGATTTTATTTATTTGACAGAAAGACAGCGAGAGAGGGACACACAAGCACGGGGAGTGGGACAGGGAGAAGCAGGCTTCCTGCGGAGCAGGGAGCCTGATGCGGGGCTCCATCCCAAGACTGTGGGCTGATGACCCAAGCGGAAGGCAGACGGTTAACCCTCTGAGCCACCCAGGTGTCCCTAAATAAATAAAATCTTAAAAAAAAAAAAAAGGCATGATTGTGGTGCCTGGATGGGTCAGTCAGAGGAGCATGCAACTTTTTTTTTTTTTTAAAGATTTTATTTATTTATTTGACAGAGAGATCACAAGTAGGCAGAGAGACAGGCAGAGAGAGAGGGGGAAGCAGGCTCCCTGCTGAGCAGAGAGCCCGATGCGGGGCTTGATCCCAGGACCCTGAGACCATGATCTGAGCCGAAGGCAGAGGCTTAGCCCACTGAGCCACCCAGGTTCCCGGAGCATGCAACTTTTGATGTCAGGGTCGTGAGTTTGATTCCCATGTTGAGTGTAGAGATTACTTAAATGCATGAATAAATAAACTTAAGAAAAAAAAATAAGGGTACGGTCATCTTGGATTAGGCCCCACTCAAATCCCCTCAACTTAAACTTGATCATCTGCAAGAACCTTATGTCCAAATAGTCAAATTCACAGGTCCTGTGGGTTAGGACTTCAACATGGAGACAGGATGATGTTAGGACACAGCTCAACAGAGATGAACTGCGTTGATGTCTGAAACTCATATTTTGTATGGATCAAAACACAAAATGGACTGATGGAAGGAGGGAGGGAAAGCCAGGTGGAGAGATACGAGCTAGATCAGGTGGAGTACAACGTTAAGAACAGAAGGAGGTCAAGATGCATGCTCGCTGTACAGTTGTTTCAACTCTCTGAATATTTAGAAATTTTCATAATAAAATGCTGGGGTAGAAACTTGGTGATGGTCTGATAGGGACAGCTTGCTTTAAAATAATCCAGTGGGGGGGTTGGAGGGGGCCTGGCTGCCTCAGTCGGCAGAATGTGTGACTCTTGATCTTGGGGTTGTGAGTTCAAGCCCCACTTTGGGTGTAGAGAGTACTTAAAAATAAAATCTTTAAAAGTAATCCAGTGGGGGGTGAGGAAGTGAAGTGGAGGGGTTACAGATGAGAGGCAAGTTCATACATTGATATCAATAAAGATATTGTTGGAACTGGCTCTATGGGGGTGCATTATTCCCTCCCAATTTGGGGTATATTTGAAATTTTCTGTAATAAGCTTTTTTTTCTGAGAGTGTGAGAGAGCATGCACATGAGGGTGGGGGCAGAGGGAGAATGAGAGAGAGAAAGTCTTTTTATTTTTTTCAAAGATTTTATTTATTTATTTATTTATTTATTTTTTTAAAAGATTTTATTCATTCATTTGACAGACAGAGATCACAAGTAGGCGGAGAGGCAGGCAGAGAGAGAGGAGGAAGCAGGTTCCCTGCTGAGCAGAGAGCCCGATGCGGGGCTTGATCCCAGGACCCTGGGATCATGACCTGAGCTGAAGGCAGAGGCTTTAACCCACCGAGCCAGGTGCCCCGAGAGAGAAAATCCTTTTTTTTTTTTTTTAAAGATTTTATTTATTTGACAGAGAGAGATCACAAGTAAGCAGAGAGAGAGAGAGAGAGGGAAGCAGGCTCTCTGCTCAACAGGGAGCCAGATGCGGGACTCGATCCCAGAACCCTGAGATCATGACCTGAGCCAAAGGCAGCAGCTTAACCCACTGAGCCACCCAGGTGCCCCCGAGAGAGAAAATCTTAAGCAGACCCTGTTCATCGCGTGGAGCCCAAGTTGGGGCTCGATCTTATGACCATGAGATCATACCCTGAGCCGAAATCAAGAGTTGGATGCTTAACCAACTGAGCCACCCAGGTGCCCCTGTAACAGACTTCTTCAAATGCTGCACAATGTGTTAAAAAAAAATGACAGGGAGTGCTAATTTAATTCCCCCACATCCAGCAGTTCTCTCTTGAGCTGAGATCTGAGGCTGGGGGAGGCATGGGTTGGGGTGTAGGAACGGGGTGTAGGAAAGTCTGAATGGTCAAGAGGAGGCCAGTGTGACTGGAGCGTTTATGCTGGGGAAGGACATGGCTGATTGATGCTGTAAAAAGTGTCCTGGTGTGTGTGGGAGACAGACTGTGGGGTGGCCAGGATGGAAGCAGGGAGAGCCGTGAGAGGCATCACTGCAAGATTCCAGGTAAGAGATGACGGTGGTGGTGGTCTGCTTGGGTGAGACAGTGCCCACAGAGGGAGGTGGCCGGTTTCAGATGTGTTCTGCCCTTAGTTTGGGGTGAGGGACAGGGAGGGGTTCTGGCAAGAGCGCCCAAGAGATTGATGGAGGGCCCATTGGCCCAAATGGGAAGGCTGGGGATGAATCCCAGTTTTTCTGGAGAAAATAAAGAGTTGGTTTGCTGGGGCCAGATTCTTAGAAGCTATTGCTGGTTCAATCCACGAGATCCTTGATGGCCCCTGGGGTTTCCTCTTAATGCTCCCTCCTAAAGGCAAAAAGGTTCTGCTTAAAGCTCATTAGATGCCCCCACATGTGGACTTATTCATAGTCTGGTCTTAAAACCTAACAGTGGGTAAGCCCATGAGCCCCTGAGCCCCCATCATGATCTTGCTCAAATCAGCCCTGTAATTATTTTTTTTATGGTCTTATAATTCTATACTGTTCAAGTTCACAGCCACTATCAATGGCTTGTAGCTGCTGAGTGCCTACAGTGTGGTTAGTCTCAGCCAAGACGTGCTGTAAGTAGAAAATACAGATTTCGGAGACTTAGGAAAATTAGGGATGCCTAGGAGTCTCTCTGTTAAGGGTCTGCCTTTGGCTCTGGTCCTGGGATGGAGTCCCACATCAAGCTCCTTGCTCAGCAGGAAGCCTACTTCTCCCTCTGTGTGCTGCTCCCCCTGCTTGTGCTCCCTCTCTCTCTGACAAATAAATAAAATCTAAAGGAAAAAAAAAGACTTAGGAAAATTAGAATGGCAAATATGTTGCAGTGACAATATTTGGGTATATTAAGTTAAATACAATATATTTTTAAAAGATATTATTTATTTATTTGACAGACAGAGATCACAAGTAGGCAGAGAGAGAGAGGAGAGAGGAGGAAGCAGGCTACCCGTGGAGCAGAGAGCCTGATGCGGGGCTGATCCCAGGAGGCTGGGATCATGACCTGAGCTGAAGGCAGAGGCTTTAACCCACTAAGCCACCCAGGGGCCCCTTGTCTGTTGTTTTTAACAGGGCTGCTGTCTGTTCTTTAGAGGCATATTAGGAGTGGGCTCTAAAACAGCTGAGCATGTCCTTTCTCCTAGAACCCAGAATAATTTTCCCAAGACCCATTCCCAGAAACCCAAATGGATAGATCCATTAAACCTGGAAGGCACACCCTGGCTCTTGTCCTGGTCCCCATGCCCCCGACTGTGTCCCCAACCCCCCCACTCCTGGAGTCAGCGTGGAAGTTCACAGGATCCAGGACACTCCCTCAAGCCTAGTTCCAAGAATACTGGAGTACTGAGATTAGAAAAGTGATGTGGGGTTTAGTTCCTCTAAATGACAGAAATGTACTCTTTAAGTTCCCTTTGCCCCAAATTTCTCAATAGCCTGGGGCATCGCAGTTCCTGAGGCTTTGCCTTCCCCAAAATCAAAGAGGGTCTTGGGGTGCCAAGAGGTGGCTCTTGGGCCAAACCAAGCAAATTCATCTATTCCTTCCTTTTAACCAGCGTTCTTCAATACCAGGTCCCACTTTTGCTCAGGAGGAACTCCAGGTTTGGTGGAAGAGAGATTCACGATTTGATATGGTATCTGTAGTATGGCGTTATGGTTGCCCCCCCCCAAAAAAAGCATTGTATAGTGGAAAGTGGTTAAAAAACAAAATATAGTTTAAATCCCCGCTCTGTCATGCTGAGCTGTGTGACCTTGGGCAAGTCATGCAACCTCTCTGGACCTCAGGTTTAAGGTCCGCCTAATGGGGCTAGATTTAAATTGCTGTTTCCTGGGTTCTGAGTACTAGGTTTCGACATCTCTGCCGAGAGATACTGGAGGGGGAGGGGTAAGGGAAGACTTCCTGTTAGAAGATTTTAGGAGTCGGGGGTGGAAAAGAGGAGGGAGAAAGGGAAACAAGGGGACGCTTGCGCAGTAAACACCTCACATTTTCTCGCCCCTCCCAACCACTTCTCTGCAGCAGGGAATTGCAGGCGACGCTCCACCTATCCTAGCCCAGCTGAGTGACAACCCCCGTTCCCCTTCCTTCTCTACCTATGGTAGCCCTTCTCCCTCCCCCACAACCGCCCAGTCGGGGGTGGGAATAGGACAGATCTGACGAATCCGCGGCGCCTGCGTGGGCGATCTACCCGCTCATTGGTCATGATCAACACAAGTCCCGCCTCCTCGGGCCCACTCCCCCGCCTTCTTTCATGTCAATCCCTCCCTTCGCTGGATCCAATCAGCATCGGACCCGGCCGCACGGAGGGGGCGGTCCCACCGCACGTAACCGAACTCCTCCCGTCTCTCGGGCAACGCCCCTTCCCCCTCCCTTCCTGCGAACGGAAATAGGGGGCCACTGGGCCAATCGTAGCAACGTGCCTTTGTCCAGCAACCAATGAGAGAGGAAGCGGAGGGGAGGGGTGAGCCCGAGTCTGAGCGGCAGTAATCCAAGCCAATGGAAGGCTGATAGCTCAGGACGGCGGACGGGAGGGGCGGGACCGGGGGCGGAGCCGCGGCCTGCCGCCCGCCCGCCCGCCAGCCCGCCCTCCCCCCCGCGGCCGGCTAGGCTCCTCGGCGCTGCTTGGGGTCTTTTCCTCCCGGTCCCCGCCTGCCAGCCCCCGCCGCGCTGTTCCCTGCCCGGCCAGGCCTGGAGCCGACACCACCGCCATCATGCCGGCCGTCTCCAAGGGCGATGGGATGCGGGGGCTCGCGGTGTTCATCTCCGACATCCGGAACTGTGAGAGCGCGGCCGGGGGACCCTGGAGGGAGGGGGAGCGTGGAATTGAGGGGCTCGGGGATTACAGAGGGGCCCGGGGCATAGAAAGCCATTTCGGTCGTAGAGGGAGAGGATAGAGAGGCCTCGGGGGGAACTTTAGGGTGGGGGGAATGGAGGGACTTAGGGTGTCATAGAGTGCCTCTTGAGGTGACGACACGGAGTGGCTAGAGGCGTCCGCGAGGGTCTTAAAGCAGAGGAGGCTAGTACAGTCCCATGGCTGGGGACATAGAAGTGTCCCCCGGGAATGATAGAAAGGCTTGGGGAACGTATTAGCGACGGGGTTAGAGAAACCCCAATGTCGGTAGAAAGGGAAGGAGGTATATGGGGGGGGGTACCCTGTGGAGCGATAGAGTGGGAGAGGGCCAGAGGGGACCGGGAGAACGTAAAACACGGGAAGCATATGGGGCCGGGCCTGGAGGGCCTGGCTGAGGGGGTGTCATAGAGGGGAAGGGACTAGGTAGGTCACTGAGGCTCCTGGCTAGTACACAGAGAGGGCCTGGGAGTAATAGAAAGTCCTAGGGGGTTGGGGAGGAGAGATGCGAAGGTGGGGTACTATAGTGGGACCCTGATGAAGGATAGAGGGGCTCCAGGCTGGAGGGCAGTGGAGAGTGGGCTAGAAGGGTCACTAAGGGGGGAGAGTGGATCAAAGAATACAGAGGAGAGGTGCTGCAGGTGGAGGGTCTTAGGAAAACCTGAGACAGGAAGTTGGGAGCCTGGAAAGGAAGACATTATAAAGTGGGGGTTTGGGGAATGTGCCAGAATGGGGAGAGCCCAGAGATCAAAGAAGGGGCCTTAGGAATTTTCGGGGACAAGATCTGGAATCTGAGGGTTGGGGGAGGCCTGGTCCCAGAGAGAGGTCAAAGGTCAGGGAGCAGGCCAGTCCTGAATCTGGAGCCCTCTCGTATCTGACCACATCAATCTGGGCACAGCGATCAGCAGCAGGAGGGGTTGTCGTGACGAGGAGAGACCTGGCGCCAAGTTAGCTCCCAATTCCTGGGAGTGGGTGTTGGTGTTTGGCGCTGCCAAGAGCTTCAGAGGCTGTATCCGCATGGGCTCTAGGGTCAGCCAGACCTGGGTTTGGGCACTGTCACTCCCCAGCCATGTGACCTTGAATGGGGTACTTCATCTCTTGATTTCCTCATCTGTCAGGGGGACTGCTGACTGCACCTTCCTGATGGGGTGGTTGTGATAATGTGTGTGACTGAGGCCTTTTGCACATTCTAGGCCCTGGATGGTTTTGGGTGTTGTTTTTGTCATTCGGTGGATCTGACGCCTGGCCTCTCTGTTAGATGCCCAGAGATTATTTTAGAATTTAGTAGGTATGAAAGGACCTGGCACGTAGTAGGTGCTCAGTGAACGACGGGGGTGGAAGCCATTGGGTGTCAGGTGGAGGAGAGATGTTATGGTTGTTATGGAAAGAGGTGAGTAAGGAGGGGCTGTGGACCAGGTAGGGGGGCCAGCTGTCAGGAGTGGGTGTGCATTGCCAGCCATGTGAAGCTGTGTGACTCTGGGCAAGTCACTTAACCTCTCTGAGGCTCAGTTTTCTCTCTTTTTTAAAGATTTGCTTATCTTAGAGAGAGAGAGAGAGAGAGATCATGAGTGGGAGGGGCAGAGGGAGAAGGAGAGAATCTCAAGCAGATTCTGCACTGAGCTCCCAGCCCAACACTGGGGTCAGTCTTACAACTGTGAGGTCATGACATGAGCGGAAATCAGGAATCAGGAGTTGGCCGATCAACCGACTGTGTCACCCAGGCACCCCTAAGGCTCAGTTTTCTTGTCTGCAAACTCCCCCGATAATAGCATCTTATCTCTGAAGGCTCATTCATTTGTTCATCCAGCAAATAGTTTTTGATCACTACTTTTTTTTTTTAAGATTTTATTTATTTATTTGACAGATAGGGATCACAAGTAGGCAGAGAGGCAGGCAGAGAGAGAGAGGAGGAAGCAGGCTCCCTGCTGAGCAGAAAGCCCAATGTGGGGCTTGATCCCAGGACCCTGGGATCGTGACTGGAGCTGAAGGCAGAGGCTTTAACCCACTGAGCCTCTCAGGCGCCCCTGATCACTACGTTTTGACACTGTACCTGGGCCCGGGCGACAACAGTGAACAAGAATCCCTGGGTTGGGAGCACCCAGGCCGTGAGGGACATAGAAAATAAACACAGAACTACAATAAATGATACCATGCCAGAGGGTGACTGGTAGTGGGAAGGAAAGGTGAGGAGGGACCAGGATTGAGATGGTGCTTGGGTAGGCCTCACCAAGGAGCTGACACATGAGTAGACTTTTGATTTAAGTGAGGGAACAGGCCCTGCAGATTTTGGAGGGCAGGGAGGGTCCAGACAGAGGGATGGTGCGTCCAAAGGTCCTGGGGCTGCAGCATGCTTGGCGGCGTGTGTTCCGGTAAAAGCGAGGGGACCCGTGTGGCTGAAGCTGACCGGGAGAGGGCAGGAGATGAGAGCAGAGAGGGGACAGGGAATGTGGAAGGCCATGTGGGCCTTTATCTGGGTGAAACGAGAGCGGCGGGAAGGTTTAGAGCACAGAAGGGACGTGAGCTGATTGATGTTTTAAAATAATTCCTCCGCTGCCATGAAGAGGATAGACTCGGGAGGCGGTGGTGAAAGCAGGCAGGTAATTAGGGGCTGCTGCAGGCATCCAGGTGAGGGATGGTGTTGGCTTGACTGGGGTGAGAAGGGAATGGTGAGAAGTGGTTGGTTTGGGGACAAATTTTGAAGGATTTGCAAGGGGATTGGATGATGGGGCGGGGAAGGAAAGAGAAAACGGGTCAGTGTTAGTGCAGGACCCCAGAGGGGAAGACTCTGACTTGGGGCCGGTAGAGGTATTTTGGCCAAATGAGCGGGGGCTAGAGAACCAGGGTTTCCTCTCGTTCTTCGTCTTCTCATCAGTAAATGTCGAGTGGCTGATGTGTTTCAAACCTTATGGAGGGTACTGGGGACACAGTGGTGAAGAGGACAGATCTGTCTGCGTCCCTGTGAAGCTCCCAGCCCCATGAAGGAGACAGGTACTGCCCAGACACCGTAGCCGTCCTTCTCACAAACACGTATACAGATGTTCATAGTAGGGTTAGTCACTGTAGCTGCAAAATGGGAGCAAACCACCCAAATGTCCGTCATCGGATGAATGGGTGTAAAGATGGGGTCCGTCACGCAGTGACGTATCAAACCATCAAAAGGAATGATCACATGGGGCACCTGGGTGGCTCAGTCGGTGAAGCGTCTGCCTTCCGATCCGGTTATGATCCCAGGGTCCTGGGATCGAGCCCCATGTTGGGCTCTGCGCTCAGTGTGGGGTCTGCTTCTCCCTCTCCTTCAGCTCCTCCCCGCTGCTTGTGCGCTCGCTAGCACACGCTCTCTCTCTCTCTCTCAAATTAAAAATAAATAAATAAACAAACAAACTTAGGAAAAAAAAAAAAAGAATGACGCACACTACAACATGGATGAACCGTGGTGAAAACCTCATTGTAAATGAAAGAAGCCAGACACAAAAGGCCACATACATGATTTCCTCTGTGTGAGATGCCCGGAACAGGCAAGTCCATAGAGATAGAAAGTAGGTTAGTGGCCACCCAGGCCTGAGTAGGGGGTGATGGAAGGCGGAGTGATTGCCAGTGAATGTAGGGTTTCTTTTCGGGGGTGATGAGAATATTCTGGAAATAGATCATGGTGATTATTGCGTGAGACTGTGGATACACCAAAGACCGCCGAATTGCACGCTTTAGAATGGTGAACTTTGTGGTATGTGAATCGTATCTCAATTTTTTGTTTTAAGTGGAAAAACCTTGAGCTGTCCTAAGTCCAGTGAGAGGGAAGGCCACGGCGTTGAGAGAGTGAAGACTCTGTCTGGTTGCATTGGCCAGACAATGTGGCGGGGTTTGCCAGGCCAAGGGAGGTGGGGAAGAGCTGTGAAGACAGAGGGACAGCCACGCAAAGGTCCTGAGGCCCAGAGGAGACTGAGCTGAGGCCTATGTGCCTGGTGCACAGGAGGGTGGGATGGGATCTGACGTCAGGCAGGTGGGCAGAGGCCATGTTGGTGTTTGTCCTGAGAGCACTAGGGAGGGTTTCAAGCAGGAGTGGGGAAAGAAGCCCTGCAGGTTGTGGGTGAGCCGCGCTCGGAAGTGAGCAGGGGGAGGAAGGGGAGGGGTATGGAGTCCTCCTGCTGGAGAGAATCTGAAGACATCGTGGAGTTCAGTGGGAAGACTGTAGAAGGAGGTAAAAGGGTTTGAAAACGAGGGCAAGAGAGGGCAAACTGCAGATAAGAACGGGAAAGGTTTGGGCTGGGCTCAGCCCGAGGGCATGGTCCTGTGCTGTCTTGAGCGGGAATCTGCCTCTCAACCACTTAATCTGGGAGCTTCCAGGGCCCAAGCTAGGGCTGTCTGGGTGTCTCCTCTCTAGCCGCCCCCCCCCCAACAGGCCTGGGGGAAGTTTGCGAGGGAGTGAACCGGAGAGGGGTCCTGGGTTGCCACAGTCCCCTGAGCTCCTCCATTAGGGTAACATCCTGCTCCAAATTGTGACCCATTCCTTTTGGGACTTCTCCCCAAGTCCCTCGAGCACAGGCCCTGCTCTGATCCCTCCCTGGATCCCCCGGAGACTGGGTCCTCAGGAGACATTTGCTAGTTGAAAGAATAAGTGAACAAATGGATGAATGAATGAGCAAACAAAACAGTCTTTACTGAGCACTGATTGAGTGCAAGACATGGCTCTGAGTAAGGGGATTGCAACAGTGAACAGAAGTCCCTCTCCGTGGTGCTCGTATTCTAGAGGAAATGGATCAGTACACAAGTAAATATATAGTATTCAGGTGTATAGACAGGTGGTGGGGGCGGGGGGTTGAGAGGAAATAAAGCAGGAAAGGGGTATGGGGACAAAGTTAGGGACAGTGCTCTTCTGTAAGCTGTTCAGAGAGTTTCTTGCTGAAAAGGTGACATTGGAGCAAAGCATCAAATTTGGTGGGTGAATTAGGCCTGCACAAATCTGGAGGAGGACATTCTTGGCAGCCTGTGCAAAGGCCCTGAGGCAGGACTGTACTAGGAGGAATTTGAGGAGGAGGAGCAGCAGGAAGAGGAGGCCGCTGATGGCCGGGAGGGTAGGAGTTGTGGTCAGAGAGGGAAGTAGTGAATCTGTAGGGCCCCGGGGATGACAATGAGGGCTTCACCTTTAGTCTGAGCCACCTGGGAGCCATGGAGGGATTCGGAGCCCAGAAGGGACAGGATCCCTCTGGCCTCTGTGGAGAGACCAGAAAGAATGAGTCTCACTTTGGTGTGCCATTGGGGGCCCCCCACCCTACCCCAGGCCCTGCACTTTAAGGAACCAGCGTCCTTGAGATGCTGATGACAGACAGCCCCAGGCCTGGCCTCACCCCCTTCTGTGTGTCCTCTAGTGAGCTGGGTCCACAATCTGCATTCAACACCTTTCCTGTGCCAGGACTATTCTGAACGTGGGGATGCCCCCTGGGAATGAAGCAGCCACTCTTCCCAGCTCTGGGGGGCTGCATTCTGACCGGAGGCCAGACCCAGGGGCTGACTACACCCTTCCCTTAACCCTTAACGTGCCAGGCTGCCGCTTAGGGATGGTCTTTGCAGCTGTGTTCAGTTTGCAGCTGGTTGTTCCAGGAGACTATTTTCTCCCTCAGGGGTGGTGATGACTTTGCTAGCATGAGCACCACATAACCCAGCCGGCCAGATATAGAAGCTGAAATTTTCCAGTAGCCGCATTTCCAGAGTACAGCCAGTAAAATCAGCTTTAATGCATTTTATTTACACCAGCACGTTCACCGGATTATTTGAACGTGTCATCCGTATTTTCACAATTATTCCTGAGACGGTTTATGTGCCTTTCTCAATGAGGCCACGTTTTTCACTGGAAAACACTTGCTCCGTATTTCAGAGTTCGCGAAACTTCGAGAGTTGAGAAAACAGATTTGCAAAGTGCCCGGCTTGTTCCAAACCTAACCTTTTGCGGTGACTGAGCTGAGAATTGGTTTTTAATTTTGGATGTATGGAAAATACGAATTTCATCCCTCTGTAGCACCAACCGTGGGTCGGGTGCCAAGTGGCCCTTTGTGGCCCGTGGCTCCCGCATTGGGCAGCGCAGGGCCAACGTGTTCTGGATTCTGTAGTGGTCCAGAGTTAACAGGCATCAGCTTCCAGAACTCTCTTTGGGACTCTGGGCTGTTGGGACTCCTGTGGGAGACACAGCACAGGGGGTCCTAGTAGAGAGGAACATCTGTTACCCTGTATTGTAAGCAGGAGGTGTCTCCCACTGAGGTACTAGACCCCAGGGCCTGCTACCTCCCTAAAAGTATCCCAGTCCCGCCAGGGCGGAGGAGCCGGGGTTTTTAGGATGCCTTCGGTGGTGGGACAGGCCTACCTGATGCTGTAGCTTAGCGCCCGCACACGAAGACTTGACCTCCCGTCACTAGCGGAAGCCCCAAGGTAGGCAGGCAGGTCCTCGCTCAGTCTTTCCTTGCCCTGGCCTGCACGCTGCTCACAACCACAGCTACCAGCGGACAAGGGGCCCCGCAGCCTCCCAAGGCTCCCCAGCGCTCTGAGAAGACCCGGAAGAGTCTGGGAGGTCTGGGCCCAGCTGCTGTGCTAGCCTCCAGGCCTTTATACGGCCTGGAGCACATTTCCCCTTATTTCTGCTTGGTCCAGTGCCACTCCAAATTTGGATCCTCAAATCCCAGGAGCTGTGTACCAGGAAGACTTCCTCCCCTGGTCTGAGTCCCGCCTCCCAGCCCCCATCGCGTTTGTCCGTGTCAAAGTACTCACTTGTCCCCATCAGCCAGCCTCCTTTCCAATCCAGGAGCTCCCCCAGCGCAGGGCTCGTGTGACTCATCCCTGAGCCTGGCCCAGGGACTGTTTGAGGATAAGAAATCCCTTTAAAATGCCCAGACACACTTGCATGCCTCCTGTGATGGTGAGCTCATCTCCCTGTCGCTGGCTGGCCCTGAGTGCTAGAAAGTCGTTCCTTCCATTAGCTCAGCTGCCCTCATCCCCTCTCTTCCACGTGTTACCCTCAGTAGCACCCATGTGCTATCTCTGGGCACTCAGGCTACTACTTGCCTCAAGATCTCTGCAGAGACCTGCCCCCTGCCAGGATGCCCTCCCTCCAAGGCCACAGCCCCTTCTCTTCTGGAAACCTGATGCTTTTTTCTCTCTCTGAATTTTTTTTTTTTTAAAGATTATTTATTATTTGAGAGAGAGAGCCCAGCAGGGGAATGGTGGGGGGCTGGTGGGAGCACGAAAGGGAGAGGGGAAGCAGATTCCCTGTTGAGCAGGGAACCCGACGTGGGGCTCGATCCCAGGACCCCGGGATCACGATCTGAGACGAAGGCAGATGCTTCACCAGCAGAGCCACCCAGGTGCCCCTGTGAATTCTTTTTTTTTTTTTTCCCCTGTGAATTCTTTTTTATAGTAAAGTGTATCAGTTGTGCAGGAAGCAGTATCGAACAGGTGTGGACCATTAAAGACTCTTTAAAGACAAAATCCACACACACAAATGTGTATTCTCTAAATATCCCTTAAATTGTCCCTATCTGCTTGATGTGGTCTTTTGCATAGCTGATTGCTCGTCTGTGAACGTATATTTATATGTAATTTAATATACAAGTATAATAACTTGTGTCTGTATATGTATATATGGAGATAGTACATGTACGGAAAAGCCCACAGATCATGCATGTCAGGCTTGATGAACTCCTCCTGACTGAACACAGTTGCAGAATCAGCCCCTGGAGGCCGAAACGGCATCCCCGACTCCCCAGCCCGGTCCTTGTCCCCTGTCCTCCCCCCGCCAGAGATAACCGTGGCTCCACCATCCAACACCATAGGTTACTTTGCCTGCATCTTGAAGCTTTTAATAGTGGTTTAAATGAAGCCCAGGGAATGCTCTGGCCTCAAATTCAATTGCTGCTTAAATGTCTCTCTCTCTGCGATGAAGTTTAAGCAGGTGCTTTGTAATATATGGTCCATTTATAAAAGAGGATTTTTTTCCCCCTGGTCCCTCCAGAATAGTTTCCAGGCGAGCACTTGAACAAGCAGCTGTGGTCATTGTCAGGAATAGCCTAGAACCTGCATGCTGGTTCCCAGGGCTTCCCCCTTGCCCCGCCCCGCCCCCAGGCCTGTCCTCAGCAGTGTGGCTTCCTTCTGGCCACACTCACCGGGTGAACTGCTCCTGAACCCTCCTCACCTTTCAGAGCCTCCTCAAATGTCCCCTCCTCCTGGCAGCCGCCACCGAGGCCCTGGCAGCCTCTGTCTCTGTGCGGTTCCCTCAGTGTGGGGATAGGGCTGGTTGCCTTCGCCCTCTCGGGCCGGGAACCCCCGGGAGCAGATCAGAAGTGTGGGGTCCGTGTGGGTCCTGGGTGGTTGCCCAGCATCACCCCCAAGCGGGGCCCCCACGCCTCGGGAAATGTGTCATTAATAAATGAAGGGTCAGGTGGCCCCTGGGGCCACAGAGGCAGATTCAAGCTCATCCCTGAGGAAGTGGCCCTTTCTCACCTGGGTCCCAGAGACCCTCTCCCACCCTCATCCCTGGGCCCTCCACCCCCTTCCTGAGGACGGAGAGCTGCCACTCTACACCACTTAAGGCCCTTATTCACGTCTTCGTGCCTTTCCTGAGCTTGGCACTTGGTAAGCCCTTGGAACATGGAGTGGCCACCCAGAAAAGTGGCAGGTGGTGGCCCTGCCCTCTAGGGGCTCCTTGTGTGGTCTGGGGGACAGGGACAGACCCCTGACACCCACAGCAGGTGCTCTGCTGGAGGTGACCCAGGCCGCGTGAGAGCCACATGTGTGGTTTTAACTTTTAACAGCAGCCACATTATTCGTAAAAGGAGAAAGAAACTGGCAAATTTCATTTTACTAACATGTTTACATCATCTAATACACCAGAATGTGGTCATTTCAACACGCCATCAGGATTTTTAAGTTTTCGATGAGATATTTTGCGTTCTTTTTCTTGCCCCCACTCGATCTTCCAAACCCAGGGTGTCTTGGCCGCCTAAACCCCCTCTCAGGCCGGCGCAGCCGTATTTCAGGCGCTCAGAAGCTGCCTGGCTGGCGGCTGCCGTATTAGACAGAGCCACTCAGGAGCCGCTCGGCACCGGTCAGAAAGTACTAGGCCGGGGGGCTTCCTGGAGTAGGCGGTAGCTGCAGTGAAGCTTGTGGAAGCTTCCCTGGAAGTTGGGAATTGGAGGTGAGGCGGGATCTGTAAAGACAAGGAGAGCTCACACCCTCGCCTGTTGGCTCGTTCGCTCGTTGCACATGGCCTCCCAGGTGCCCGGTCACATGCTCGGGGACACGGATGACACGGCCGTGGGTCTGAGCAGGCCTCTTGCCCTTCAGATGAGTGCACACTTATTAAGCACTTGCTGTATGCCAGGCACTGTGCTAGAAGCTCCTCCGTGGTGCTCATAATCTGGAGCGGGAGCCGAGGTTGGACAGTAAATGTAAAGAAAATAGGTACATGGTCTGAAATGTGCCGGGGAGGGGTTTTTGGTTTTTTTGTTTTTTTTTTTAATGATGGAAACAAGTATAAGGCCTTGGCTTGAAAGAACGGGTCAGAAAAGCCTCTCGGAGGAGGCGACCAAAGCTGAGACCCAAGTGACAAGGAGAGAACCTGAGAGATGGGTCCAGGCGGAGTCTCCCTGAGATAGGAAGGAACGTGGTGTGTCCGCGGTGGAGGTCAGTGGGGCAGAACACACAGTAACTAACGTAGGGAGGGGTGACGGTGGTGGGTGGCCAGGGCAGGGCCAGAGGGCTCGGTAGCCATGGGCGGGGTTCCCCCAAGCAGGGAGGCAGGGAGGTCAGAAAGGAGGCCGCTGCCGTGATCTGGGTGGGGAGGTCGTGGTGGCGGTCCCATGTCCTGAAGGTCAAGCCGAGTGGACACGGCAATGGCCTGAATGAAGGGGCAGAGCACCCGGGGTTCTGTCTGGATGAGCTGAGTGAGCCGGTCAAGGACAAGATGGTGAAGTCTGGCTCCAGGGGAACTGGGGGACATGGGGAGGGACACGGCAAGCAGTGGGGGTGCCCAAGACCTGGTCACCGTCCTGTTAGGTTGCCCTGATGGAGGTGCTGGGCATCAGGGGGCACAGGACCCAACCTGTGGGGTCAGGGAAAGCCCTCTAGACTCTCCCAGAAGTGGATCTTGTCGGAAGTGTCGCCGACCAGCTGGGGAGAGGTTGGTAGCCAGGAGGTGGAAGAAGTGGGTCTGTGGGGCTGGCGGCCCAGGGCCGAAGGATGTGAGGAGAAATAGGGAGGGAGGGGGCGAGCTCAGCACCCAAGGGTCTGGCCTGGCGACTGGGAGGCGGTGGGACCTTCATAACACCAGAGCAGCTTTTCAGGAGATGCTGAATTCGGGGATGTCGTGGGGGTGAGATCCCTGGGGATAGCTAGAAGGTAGCTGAGCCCTTCCTTCCTTC
The DNA here is from genome assembly GCF_963455335.1 of Martes martes. NCBI lineage: Eukaryota > Metazoa > Chordata > Mammalia > Carnivora > Mustelidae > Martes > Martes martes. The sequence continues at coordinate 51,904,207 of NC_137905.1, forward strand.
CTTCCTTCCTTCCTTCCTTCCTTCCTTCCCTGATCACATATTTCTTGCCAGACCAGTTCTAGGGGCTGGCGGTGGAGGCATAAGCGGCGCTGTGGGCGGACACAGGAGCCCTGAGGGCCAGTACAGTTCGGGGACCGCAGTGAGAGGAAGAAGGAGGGAGCAAGTCAGAGATCACCCCGTAGTGTGTGCCAGTCTTCTCCTCTGCAGTGAGACCAGTGAGCCATGGTTCTCACCTCTGTGAGGCTCCCAGCTAGTGATAGGGCCCACCCAGGCTTGGCCCCAGCCCCAGGGCCCGGGGCCCCAGGGTGGAGGGAGTGTGCCCTTCCAGCTGAGAGGGGCCTTGCGAGGGCAAGAGAGCATTGATGGTTTAGCTGTCTGGGACCCTCGTCATCTGGCCTGCCCTCTCCTCCCCAGGTAAGAGCAAGGAGGCAGAGATTAAGAGAATCAACAAGGAACTGGCCAACATCCGCTCCAAGTTCAAAGGTAGGCTGGAGGCCTGGAGTCCCAGGTCTGAGGGAGGAGGGGCTGGGAACTGGGATACTTGGGACTTACAGGTATGATCCTTCCTTATTCTCTCCCCTCTTTCCCCCTTCCTCTGGCCCTAGGGGACAAAGCCTTGGATGGCTACAGTAAGAAGAAATATGTGTGTAAACTGCTGTTCATCTTCCTGCTTGGCCACGACATTGACTTTGGGCACATGGAGGCCGTGAACCTGCTCAGCTCCAACAAGTACACGGAGAAGCAGATAGTGAGTCTGGGGAGGAAGGACTGGGGGCCTCAATTCCTGGGTCTGAAGGAGGAGGGGGCTGGAAGTACAGACTCCGGGGAGGAAGGATCGGGGCCTACGACCCATTAACCGCAAGGCTCCCAGCACCCCCCACCTTCTTCCTCACCCAGGGTTACCTCTTCATCTCGGTTCTGGTGAACTCCAACTCCGAGCTGATCCGGCTCATCAACAACGCCATCAAGAACGACCTGGCCAGCCGCAACCCGACCTTCATGTGCCTGGCCCTGCACTGCATCGCCAACGTGGGCAGCCGCGAGATGGGCGAGGCCTTTGCCGCCGACATCCCACGAATCCTGGTGGCTGGGTGAGGCACTGGGGACCCGGGTGGGCTGGGGTCTGGAACGGAGTAGACGAGGCCCAACAAGGACAAGGCCAAGGTCGAGGGTCAGAGAGATTGCGTCACCTGCCCAAGGTGTCCTGGCCAGGATGTGGGGGTATTGCGGGGCTGAGAGTCTGGTGGCGGCCCCACGGTTCTCTTGTCACCTCACCAAGCCAACTCAGCAGTGTGATGCAGCCTCCCGGCAGATCTGATGGGGTGTCTGTCTGATTAACTGATCTTTAAGACGTACTATAGAAGAGGGGATAACCGTAAGTTCTGCTGGCGACAGCCCTCCAGAACTGCTGCATTTTGATTCATTCATTCAGCAAACATCTGTTGGGCATCTGTTTTAGGCACAGTGTTGTGCTGATTGCTGGGAATATAGTCATGACCAGAAGTGGACATGGTCGTCGTCTTCCCAAGCATTGGTGGTTTAGAGTGGGAAACAAACACTGATTGATACTTGCAGGGTGGAACGTACAATTCCTCGTGGAACCATGCCGTTGGGGCACAGGAGCCCTTTAGGACATTTAGCTGGATGCCTGACCTAGTCTCGGGGATCAGGGAGGGCTTCCTGGAGGAAGTGACATCATGCTGAGACCTGGGTGAGGAGGAGTTGTTGGCTGTAGAGAGGGGAAAGGCGTCAAAGGCACTGGGGTCAGCCTTTGTGATTATCCTGAGGCAGGAGGTCATTCGTCACATATTTTTTGAGTCCCTGCGATGTGTTGGGCCCTCTCATGGGTTTGGGGAGGCGGGAGGGAGAAGCAAGGACTGTTGTGCCCACCCTCGGAAGCTTATATCTCACAGGAAGCTTACATGAGAGGATACCCAAAGAGCAAACATATACATAAAAAAGTAAGGTGAGTTCAGATAGTAATCAATGCTATGAAGGAAATAGAACTGGGTAGTGGGGGCAGTGGGGTGGGGGGGGGTGTGGTGAAGCTACTTAAATATACTCGTCAGGGGGGAATCTCTCCAAGAAGGTGGCTTGCAATTGAGACTGGAATGATGAGAAGATAGTTATTTTAGAATGTTGGAGAGTGTCCCAAGCGAAAGGGGCAACAAGTGCAAAGGCCCTGAGGCATGAGCCTTCTCTATTCAAGGAACCAAGAGATAGTCTCTGTGGCTGGAGGGCAGTGAACAAGCGACAGAGTAAGGGGAGTTTGGATTTTATTTTCGTTGAAATGGAAGAAGTTGGCGTGTGTTAAGTGGGCACGTGACATGATGGGCTTTGTATTTTTAGAAGATCACTCAGCTTGGTATGGGAGAAGGTATGACTTATATTTCTGGCAATATGGTGGATTAGATTCCTGACTAATGCTCTCGCTGAAACCTAACAATGTGGGATAAAAGAGGAAAGGAAGTACTCTTCAATGTATTCATGAGTTCGTGAGAGAATAAGGAGCGTGCAGGCCGCAAGCTAAGAGGGGCCTGGCACCCGGGGAGATGGGGAGAGGGCCAAAGCCAGAGTTTGCCTAGAGGGTGAACCTAGATATTGGTTTGGGGGCCCTGCAGCCTCTGGGAACAGGATACAAAGCTTGTCTGAGGAGAAGCTCCAGAGACCACACTTCAAAGTGGGGGTGACCTAGAAATAAATCCCCTTGGGGACTATAAGCAAAATTACCTGTTTCAAACCTTGGCACAGAGCAGCCCACACACTGGTTTTCAGCCTGATTTTCCCCTACCTGGGTTGTCTGCAAATTCTTAAGCCAAACTTTAAAGTGATTTAAGCTAGTAGTAGCCCAGTGCCCGACAGAGGCCAACAAGCCTTTTCAGGAGAAACCCGCCTTCACCACAGAAGCCCTAAGTTACGTGAGTAATGCACGGTCAAAAGTCACCAAACACAGGCCACACAACACCATGAGGGAGAACCAGCAGAAGGGAAACGGAAAGTAATAGTAGAATTGGAATATTCATATAGGATGTAAAATAAATGTTTAATATGTTTCAATAAAAAAGAAAACAATTTAAAATTAGATGCGCAAGCAGATTTCGAAAAAGGAATGGAGACATTTTTTTAGCCGTCTGGCTTAGCGGCAAGATGGACAGAGCCAAAGCAGAGCGAATGAACAGGAGGTAGAACTGAAGAAATGATTCCGAACGCAGCCCAGAGAAACAGAGGTGGAAGATTCCAAGAGAGGTTAAGAATCACAGAAGATGGAAAGGTCTAACCTGACACTGTTTAGAGCTCTAGAGGGACACCTGGCTGGCTTAGTCGGTAGAACGTGTGACTCTTGATCTGGGGGTTGTGAGTTCCAGTCCCATGTTGGATTTAGAGGTTATTTAAAAACCTTTAGAGGGACGCCTTGGTGGCTCAGTTGGTTAAGCGGCTGCCCTTGGCTCAGGTCATGATCCCAGCGTCCTGCGATCGAGTCCCGCATCGGGCACCTTGCTCAGCAGGGAGCCTGCTTCTCCCTCTGCTTCTGCCTTCCACTCTGCCTGCCTGTGCTCGTTCTCTCTCTCTCTCTCTGACAAATAAATAAATAAAATCTTAAAAAAAAAACAAAACAAAACTTATAGAGCTCTAGGAAGAGAAGGGAGAGAATATGACAGAGGTGGTGTTTGAACGGATAACGCCTAAGAATATAGCCTCGAACGAATGAAAGAGGCTGATCCTCTGAGTCAAGTAGCTCAAGAACCCAGCAGCAGAACTAGAGACTGGGGTGGGGGTGGCGGCAGGGAGAGCACTGAGACTGTTGCTGTCCAGGTCTGAGCTGACGGTGGCTGGGACCCCGGTAGTAGCCGTAGAGGACGTCACTGGGTACATTCCGGGAGTGAAGCCGACAGGATGGGTTACATGGGGTGGGAAAGCAAGAGAGGGGGAGCTCGAACAGGTGGGTGGATGACGAAGCCTGGGGAGAAGCAGGGGAGCGAGAGGCAGGCCCCAAGCCAGGTTTGGCCCCGCTGGATGCGAGGTGCCTGGTGGACACCTGGGCAGAGATGTCCCATAGGCGACTGGACGGCAGGGAGTTGGGGCCAGGGAGGGAACATGGGAGAGAGGGCTAAAAATAGAACTCGAGCCACACACCCCCTCCGTGGTTCTGGTCGCCACACAAAATGAAAACAAACAGGCGAAACTTCTTTTAATATTTTAATTTAACCCAGTCCATCTAAAATATGTTCATTTTGACACTGGATCTACCTGAAAGTTTCCGGATAATTATTCATGATATCACCACATGTGAGTGTGATGTACACAGACGTTGTCTCTCAGTTTGGATGGGCCCTCGCGGGGTCCAATAGCCACGCGTGGCTGGGGCCACCGTACGGGATAGCGCAGGATGGATGGTAATTAAAGCCGCATCCTTTCAGGGGAGACATGAGAAGGGATGAGAAGTGACCTAAGGCTAAGCCCCGGCGTGGCCCAGTGTGTCCAGGTCTGGCCAGGGAGATGGGAGGGAAATGCAGAGTGGGCTGTGGCTCAGAACGTGAAGAAACTTTCAAGGAGGACAGAGTGGTCAGTCGTGGCAAAATTGGCGGCCACCCCGAGCGGGGAGAACTTGGTGCTTGTGAGGACCAAGAAAGCGGCCAGTGTGACAGACTCGTACGAGCTGAGGTGACGCCCAGTTTCACACCAGGGAGTGGATGCTGAGGGGTTGTGCCCTGTCATTGTCGGGGACCAGGCTGGGGTTGTCTGAGTGCTCGGCTGGCCTCTCTCGACACCCAAAACTTGGCCTTGACAGTGACAGGGGCAGAGAGCAATGTATTTTTTTAGGTAGATTTTTTTTTTAATTATGATAAAATTCACAGAACATCAAGTTCACTGTTTCAACAGTTTACAGCGTACAATTCAGCGGTCTCTAGTATATTCACAGTGCTTTGCGGCCACCACCACTAATTCCAGAACATTCCCCTCACCCCAAAAAGAAGCCCCATACTCAGTAGCAGCTCACTCCCCATCGCCTTTCCCTCTAGCTCCGGACAGTCACTCGTCTGCTTTGTGTTTCTCTGGATTTGCTCTTCTAGACATTTCAGATAAACGGAAGTGTGTGCTCCATGGCCTTTTGTGTCTGGCTTTTTCCCACCTGGTGGAACGTTTTCGAGGTTCTTCCGTGTCGTAGGCTGCTTTGCTTCTTTCCTTTTTATGGCCCAGTAATACCGTTCTGCTGTCTGGAGGGACCACGTTTTCGTTACCCATTCATCAAAAAGATTCCGTTTGACTCTTAGAAGTATTGTACAAATACATTGTGTGAGCCTGGTTTTTAGCTCTTGCGGGCAGACATTGCTGGGTCATGTGGTACCACGGCTTTTTTTTTTTTTTTTTTAAGAAAGGGAACAGTTGAATTCCCCCTTCACATCCCCCGCAGCATCTCCATCCCCCCCCCCCCGCCCTCCACGGCCTGTATTCGATGGTGGTTATTCCCATGTACCTCCCTGTCCTTCTGTACCTGCGCATATGTCCCTGCGTGCCGTAGCCATAAGCTTTACCTTCGTGGTGCAGAGTCTCCGGTTAAGCAAGGCGATAAACAGCTCTTACTCCCCCGTTCGGGGTACGGTGGGCATTCGCTCCCCCATAGCTGGAGGGAACAGTAGAGGTCATCTCCTTCGAGGGCTAGAGAAACATCTCGAACAGAGCCTGGCCTGGGGTCGAGGCTCGTGCTGTGAGCTGGGACGATGGTGGAAAGGCCGTGAATGGGGCACCGTTCTGCTGGTCTTGGACAGACCTTCTACTGGTTTTGGCTTTGAGTTGATGATGGTCAGACATCCTCGCGCCGTCACCTTGAACACGCACGCGTGCCCACCCCCAGGGTGGGTGTCCAGGAGCAGCCTCGCTGGGCTGGGTCCGCGTCACTCCCAGTGCCATGCTGACCCGGGGCGGCCCCGCTCCTCTCCTGAGGGCCTGTCCCCACGTCTCCTCGAGGGCTGCTGTGTCCGAGGCCCGGCCAGCGTGCGCATGTCCGCCTGGCTGGCGGGAGGAAATGGTACTGCCTCATCGCTACTGTCCGTGTTTCGCCTGCAAATCCAGCGAAACCCCCTTTCACCTGGCCTTTGACTTGTGCAGTCACCCCTCCTGGGACTTCCCTCTGCGTCCTTTGCCGAGGCTTCGGATGGGTCCTCTCCTGGAGGCCGCAGCCTAGACGGTCAGGACAGCTCCCCACGCCCCCTTTGTGCCCGAGGATGTGCCAGCTTCCGGTCCACGGTGTCCTTTTCTCACCCCCCAAGTCCTCTTGCAAAGGAAACTGCCCGTCGGAGAGTCAGTGGCCTCCCGCAGGCGCATGCTTCACCGGTCAGGACCTCAAGCTCATGTGTCTGGCCCCAGTTCCTCGGTTTGTCGTGGAGAGATAAACGAGTTAGTCCCAGACTGTGCCTGGCTCAGTGCTGGGAGGAGCGGAAGGGCCCTGGCTGGTGCTTTTCCTGCTGTCACCCCAGTATTGGTGCTTCCCTGCTCGCCACCTGCAGCGGCTCCGTCTCCCCCTGGGTAAAAAGCAGGGTCGGCGCCATGGCCCTTGATGCCTGGCATGGTCTGGCCCCTTGTCCCCTGGTCCCCCTGTCCCATCTCCCGGCCTTTCCCCCTCCACTGCTCGCTCGCTGACAGCAGCGACACACAGGCCTGCGGCCACCTCGGGGCCTCCACACAGGCTGTGGCCTCTCTCCGGGATGGGCTGTGCAGAGATTTTCGGGGTTTTCTCACTAAGCTCAGCTTTCCATTCACCTGCCACCTCATCAGAGAGCCCTTCTTGCAAAATAGCATAAGTGGCGCTCCTTGCGCCTGTGCTCATTGGCGCCGTAGCACTGACACCGGACAGTGTCTGGTGCGTGTGCTGGGATCCGGGCTTTGGCTGGGAGGTAAGCTCTGTGAGGACAGACGTTTGGACCAGTCTGTCCACCTCCCTGTCCACAGCGCCTCCAGCAGAGCCTGCTGCCGGAGGTGCTCCAGAAGCATTCAGTAAGCGAGTGAAGGTGCACGGGCAGGCCTGGCGGTTGGCGGAGTTCTGCCAGTGACCCCAAGACTACCGAGATGGAGCCCATCTTGCAGATAAAAAAACTGAGGCTTGGTGCATGATGAGGCCAGCACCAGAGTGGATCCCTGGTCCCCCGGCTCTCTCCACCTGCTGCTGGCCGCCCTTCCTGGGAGGAGCGGAAGAGGAGGGAAGGTCTGTGTGGGGCTGGGGAAGCGCTGACCTCCCCCACCCAATTGTGTCCCCACAGGGACAGCATGGACAGCGTGAAACAGAGCGCGGCCCTGTGCCTGCTGCGGCTGTACAAGGCCTCGCCCGACTTGGTACCCATGGGCGAGTGGACGGCCCGGGTGGTGCACCTGCTGAATGACCAGCACATGGTGAGCCCTGGGCCTGGCGCCCGGACACCCTGGGCGGTCGCCTTCCAGAGCCATCCCTACACACCCAGAACCCCTTCTGCCTTAGATGCTTATGTGGAAACCGGGGGGATGCCCCACTCCTGCCCCGATTCCCACCTGGATGCCCAGGGCCCCCCACCTCTGTCCCTGCCTTTACTCAGGTACCTAGAGATCTTGGTCCGGCATCCTGAGTACCTATCACCCACCCAAGTATCCAGAAACCCCCATGCCCATCCCTGATACCCTCCCCCACCCCGACTGCCCAGGGATCCTGTCCAGTGTCCCCAGTACCCATCACCCACCCAGCCCTTGAGTCTCTGCTTTCAGATCCACAAGCTGGACACTTGTCCCCAGGCTGACCTTCCCCCTGCGGCCCTGACCCGCCACTTGTCTGCCTCTGCAGGGTGTGGTCACGGCGGCTGTCAGTCTCATCACCTGTCTGTGCAAGAAGAACCCGGACGACTTCAAGACCTGCATATCCCTGGCTGTGTCTCGCCTGAGCCGGGTGGGTATGGTCTCATCGTGGGGTGCGGGAGGGGGCCCTGGCGCCTGTGTCCTCTGGAGCAACTCCCTGGTCCCCCCTCACTGTCCCCGAGGAGCAGCCCGGCACAGTGGTTATGAACTCAGCCTCTGAGCTGGGCTCATCCGGGCCCACACAGCTGATTCCTGCTGTGGGGCCCGGACAAGCGGTTTCACCTCTGGTCCTCACTGACCCTGTCTGTTCACTGGGAACAATACCAGGCCCGGTTCACAGTGTAGCTACTGTCAGTCAGTGTGTATAATGTCAGTATGGGATTGGGCATCATGAGCACCCAGGGGGTGTGAGTGTCTCTCCTGATTTCCTCCCCCTTACCCCACTGTCTCTTGCTTCCTCCCGCATTCCCTGCTCTGCCTCCTGTTCCTTTTTCTCGAACCTCTCCGTTCCCCTCCTTCCTTCTGCTCCTCTCACCACCTTCGCCCCTTTCCTGGGAACATGCCTGAGGCTGCCTGTGTGTACCAGGCTCTGGGGACACAGATGAGTCAGAGCCGAGGCCTCCAGGAGCTCCCTGTCCTGTTGGTGGGGAGAGATGGGGCAGGGCAGGCCGGACAGCACAGATTTTCATAAAAAGGGTGATCTGGACTGTCATGGAGGTAGTACGGGACATTGTAGACCCCAAAGGAGGCACTTACCCCAGCCTGGAAGTCTAGGAAGGCTTCCTGGGAGAGGTGATCCCTGAATGAAGACTTGGAGTGAATTTAACATTCCCTGGGCCAGTCAGAGGAGGCCGAGATTCACAAGCAGAGAGAACAGACACACCAGGTCATTCAGTCGCTTTGTCATCGATTCACCATACGCCCGAATACTCCTGTGCGCCGGGCTGGCCGAGGAGACACGGACGGGGACACTGGGGGCCGGGCACGCGCCATCATGGCCATGGCACAGCGCATGGTGGGGATTGCTTCCTAGAGGAGGGATTTCCCAGGTTGAGCAGGCACTTGCCATGAGGGGAAAACGTCACGCACTCTCCTAATTCCCCATCTCTTCCCAGAGCCTTTCTTATGTCTGATCTTGTATTAGGCCTGGGAACCCAGGAAAGGGTCAGGGCTAGTTCCTAACCCCTGAGCTGCTTCCAGCCATGGGGGACAGCGACAGGGACACAAGTCCCCAGTGAGCTGTTTTGATCTATGCTTCAGGGAGGAGCCCAGGGCACCACAAGGCTCCTGTTTGGAGTAAGCGGCTCGCAGAAGGGAGCGCGGGTTGGCAGCGACTTCCTGCCCCCTGACAGCAGCGTTACATGAAGAGTCGGGAGCCCTGGCTGAGGTCTAAGCTCACTGCGTGCTCCAGGCTTCCGTACTCCCCTCCCCGGGCCTCAGATGCTTGGGAAGTCGGTGTGGCTCTGCCCTGCCCCTGCCCCGTGCCCTTCCCTGTCCATGCCTCACCCCCTCTTCTGCCCTCCAGATTGTCTCTTCGGCCTCCACCGACCTCCAGGACTACACTTACTACTTCGTGCCGGCGCCCTGGCTCTCGGTGAAACTCCTGCGGCTGCTGCAGTGCTACCCACCACCAGGTACTGCCGCCGACCCCGCCCGCGCCCGGCCCCGGCGCCTCGGGTCTGCGCCCTGTCAGGGTTTCTGTGAGGCTGTGGGTGCTGGGGCGCCGCCTAAAGGATCGGACAGATCACTCACGTCTTGTGGATCTCCTGTTGTGGGCCAGGGTCCCTGGGACACTGTGCTGGGTTTGCTCAGCCCTGGAGTGTAGGGGCTGTTGTCACACCTGTCTTGGGACCAAACCAAGGCTGCGGGAGGGGAGGCCCTTGCCCACGGTCCCCGCAGCCGATCTGGGGGTGATCCCGGGCTGTGTTGTTTGGGTGACCATAGCTCTGTGAGAGGTTCTCATGGCCTTGTTGCTCAAGGTCACAGCCATGGTGTGGATGAGGAGCCTAGCGTGAGCCAGGCAGTGCACCGGGGGTGTCTGTGACCTCCCGACAGAGCTGGTGAAGGGGAGCCCTCCCTGCAGCATGCAGACAGGGAGACTGAGGCTTGGAGATGAGACGTCACATATCGCGGCCTGTGCAGCGACTAAGGGGCGGAGCCTGATGCGAGCATCTGGCTCCAAGTCCCTCCCTCTACCCCATAGGCCCTGGGTCCATAGGGCCGAGTGCCCCATTTCCTCTGCTGCCTGACCTCGTAGAGCAGGTTTGAGGGAGCCCGTGCTGAGCTGCTCAGCACACAGGAGGGGATTGACAAACCAGCTCCCTTCCGTTCGGCCAGGGGTACTGCGCACCTGCTGTGGCCAGGGACTGACGTGCAGCCCTGAGTCTGCATGGGCAGCTGTGCACGAGTGTGCGCGTGAACGCATGACCATGTGTTCAAGTCTGGGCATGTCCACACGTCTGTGTGCACCCGCGTGGCAGTGTGTGTGTGTGTGTGCGCGCGCACAGGCAGAGGCCGCTTCCGGCCTGTGAAGGCCACTGGTGAATTTTTCCCATGGCCTTGGGAAAGCCTTGTTCGTTCCCCTCCTGGGCCTCTTTCTCATCCTGCAAGGAAGCACTCAGGCAGATCTCGGACCTCACTTCCGTCCCAGGAGCCCCGCCTCATCATTTCGGGGTGTCCCTGGAGCAGGTGCCTCGCCTCCTGTCACCCCCTGTGTCATAGGAATTGCAGCCGTGGCCCCAAGCAGGTAGTGCTGGGCCAGAGAGGCCACCTCCTGATTTATCTACGGAAAGTGTTTCTGATACCGTATTATGGAAAATCTTCCAATGTCCAGATAGCTAGAGCTCACCCATCGTCTAGACTTTGCGTTTGGTGGTGCGTGTGTGTTCTAAGTTTGCTCTTTTTATTTCTGAAGTATTTAAGACTGGCGTAGAGACATCATGTTTTTATCTTTGGATATCTTGTTGCACGTTTCTAAAAACTATGGGCGTTCTCATTCATGGCAGCGACTCTGCGGTCACGCTTGAAGCTCCAAAATACAGTGTGTTCAGACTGGGATCCGACCAAGATACAAGTTTTGTTTTTTTTTTTTTTTAAGACTTATTTACTTATTTTAGAGAGAGTAGGGAGAGGGCCAGAGGGAGAGAGAGAGAAGCAGACTCCCTGCTGAGCAGGGAGCCTGACATGGGGCTCGACCTCATGGCCCCAAGACCACGACCTGAGCTGAAAATAAGAGTCGAATACGGACCAGCTGAGCCATCCAGGTGTGCCTCGAGATCCAAGTATCAAGGGAGGCCTGGCTCGTTCAGTCAGTGGAGCAGGCAGCTCTTAATCTTAGGGTCATGAGTTCAAGCCCCACACTGGGCATAGAGATGACTGAAACATAAAAAGTAAGGGAAAAAAAGAAGAAAAAGAAAGATGACAAGTATAGAATTTAATTACTGCTCATAATCTAGAGGAATTGCCCCTTTATTCTGGGCCATTGACTTTCACCCCACCTTTTTTTTTTTTTTTAAGATTTTATTTATTTATTTGACAGATCACAAGTAGGCAGAGAGGCAGGCAGAGAGAGAGAGGGGGAAGCAGGCTCCCCACTGAGCAGAGAGCTCGATGCGGGACTTGATCCCAGGACCCTGAGATCACGACCTGAGCAGAAGGCAGAGGCTTTAACCCACTCAGCCACCTGGGCGCCCTCACCCTACCTTTTTATTATGAAACATTTCAAACAGAAAGATCACCTGCGCAAAGGGTGTCATGAACACGTGAGGCCCCGAGACCCAGCAGAGACCCTGAACGCTACTCTTGGCGCCCTGGCTGGCTTGCCATCTCGCCGTCTCACATACTCATTGGCTCACTTACGACACTTGTGACATAAGTCGCAGACGTCCTCATGCTTCCCCCGTGCCCAAAATACACCCATCCACATTTCATGAGACCCAAGAACACTGCGCAAAACCACGGTGCCCTTGTCACACCTGAGGAGCTTCAAGGTCATGGTGTTGTCCGCTGTCCAGGTACCCTTCACCCCCCCCTCGCTGTCCACAGCCTTATTTGTACGGCTGAAACAAAATACAGTTCAGTCGAGGGCCGCGACTTGTATTTCCTTATGTCTTTGCCCCTTTTGGGGGGGATTCCAGAATAGCCCTCCCACCAGTTTTTGAAGAAACTACCGGTTTTGTGAGGAAACCGGGAGAGTTGGCGTTGCAGGGGTGTCCCGCCTTCTAGATTTGGCCCAGAGTTGCCTCGTGTCCTGCAGTTCATCCCTCTACCCCATGAGCCGCCTGATACATCCGGGTGTGACATTTTCCCCTAGAAGGCTTGACAGCCCATCTGTGCACAGGATGTCACCTCACACCCCGCGGAATGGCAGTTATTGGTGTTGGTGGGAGCTCCTGGTTGGCGTGTGTCTGTCTCGGGCGCTCAGACCATTTCTTGGGGCGATCCTGGTTTCACAGCGTCTCTGGGAAGGTTTCTCTTTCCTGTGAGAAACCTAAAGGGTATCAGTGCTGCAGGAGGGGAAACTGACGCTCACAGGGGTGGGAGTCAGCACCGGTCTCTTCTGTTGGCCCTCTGGTCACCTGGAGACCAAGGATGAGCTAGAAGGAGCAGAGACCCCAGCCCACAGCTGCAGGGACCCTTCCTGCGGGAGATGAGAGCCCTGGGGGTGGGAGCGGCTCTGCCCTGCATGTGGGCGGGGCTGGCAGAGAGCTCATCCCGGGACATGCCCTCGATGTCCCCAGAGGACGCTGCCGTGAAGGGGCGGCTGGTGGAGTGTCTGGAGACCGTGCTCAACAAGGCCCAGGAGCCCCCCAAGTCCAAGAAGGTCCAGCACTCCAACGCCAAGAATGCCATCCTCTTCGAGACCATCAGCCTCATCATCCACTACGACAGGTGCCCGCCTGGGGGGCAGGAGGGCTGGGGGCCCAGACTCCTGCGTCCTAGGAGATTGGGGCTGGGAATCGGGACTGCTAGCTAGGAGGACGATGAAGCTGCGAACTGTCACCTCCCCGGAGTGGTGCTGGACCCCTCCTGGGAACAGCAGAATTCCTGACTGTCTTCATTTGAGCCCAGCGGCCCAGGCGGCCGCCAGGAGTGGTCATGACGGGGACAGAGGGCAGGAGTTAAGACCCAGGTCCAGAAGGGGATGTGAGATGGCTCAGCTGGGCCCGAGTCCTCCACCTTCTCACGTCCTCCCGTCTCTGCCTCTTGCCGCCAGCGAGCCCAACCTCCTGGTGCGGGCCTGTAACCAGCTGGGCCAGTTCCTGCAGCATCGGGAGACCAACCTGCGCTACCTGGCGCTGGAGAGCATGTGCACGCTGGCCAGCTCCGAGTTCTCCCACGAGGCGGTCAAGACGCACATCGACACTGTCATCAACGCCCTCAAGGTACACCACCGCGGAGCCTGCCCCGGGCCAGGCCCTGTACGCTGGCCTCTGCTCCCTCGGAGAGGCGCAGGGCTCAGAGGCCACCGCAGAGCCTAGAACATTCCGCCCCGGCTCTCCTCCCTCAGACGGAGCGGGACGTCAGCGTGCGACAGCGGGCGGCGGACCTCCTCTACGCCATGTGCGACCGGAGCAACGCCAAGCAGATCGTGTCAGAAATGCTCCGGTACCTGGAGACGGCGGACTACGCCATCCGCGAGGAGATTGTAAGTCCCGGGAGGAGCTGGGCGCCTGGACTCCCGGCTCTGAGGGAGGAGGGGGCTGGGGGCCTGGACCTCTGGGGTCTCCGGTTGGGGACAGTGGTGAGCCCAGATCTGGTTCTTCCACGCTTGGACTGCGTGCACACGCACACCTGCCCTCCCCGGCTGGCAGGTCCTGAAGGTGGCCATCCTGGCCGAGAAGTACGCAGTGGACTACAGCTGGTACGTGGACACCATCCTCAACCTCATCCGCATCGCGGGCGACTACGTCAGTGAGGAGGTGTGGTACCGCGTGCTGCAGATCGTCACCAACCGCGACGACGTCCAGGGCTACGCTGCCAAGACCGTCTTTGAGGTCAGCGCCCCCACAGTGGGACAGTGAGGCAGAGCAGGGACAGCTGGGGCTGTGGGGCCCACCCGCTGTGACCACCATCTTGCTCCCTCCTCCTCAGAACACTGCCTTGGCCTCCCTGGGGGCCGGGTCCTCACAGGCCAGCATGAGGGTCTATGGGCCACGGGTGCGGGCCACCCAGCACAGAGTCACCGACCCACACATCCTGCCGGTTTCCCCAGCCTTCTGCCCCAGGAAGGGGGGCATGGTGCCACTGGTTTTACCGCCTGTGTGAACGTGGGCCTGTCACGTAACTGGCCTGTGCCTCAGTTTCCCCACCTATCGTCCCACCCACAGCGTAGCGTTTGTGAAAGTTCTACGAGTTAACAGGCATTCCGGGCTTAGCCCTGCGCCTGGCACCCCTGAGCAGTCCTGAGTCAGAGCACATGGCTCCCTGCTGCGCTCACCCGCCCTGTCCCCACCTCCAGGCACTCCAGGCCCCCGCCTGCCATGAGAACATGGTGAAGGTCGGCGGCTACATCCTCGGGGAGTTTGGGAATCTGATTGCTGGGGACCCCCGCTCCAGGTGAGGTGGTGAACACGTGCATCCTGGAGGGGTCCGGGGCTGGTGGTGTTGGGGCCCCCAGGGACCCTCTTGGCCGCTCACACAACCATCTGGTGCTTGCAAGATAGCCCAGCTCCCAGGAGCCTCTGGGACAGAGAGCTGCGGTGGCCGCCGCACGGGGTGGCCTCAGGGGGGCTCCGGGAGGAGGCCGGGCAGCCGCGTGCTGACGCCCCCCGCCCTCCCCAGCCCCCCGGTGCAGTTCTCTCTGCTGCACTCCAAGTTCCACCTGTGCAGCGTGGCCACCCGGGCCCTGCTGCTGTCCACCTACATCAAGTTTATCAACCTCTTCCCGGAGACCAAGGCCACCATCCAGGGCGTGCTGCGGGCCGGCTCCCAGCTGCGCAACGCGGACGTGGAGCTGCAGCAGCGCGCCGTCGAGTACCTCACGCTCAGCTCGGTGGCCAGCACGGATGTCCTGGTCAGCGCCGCGGCCCCCGCGCGCCCCTCCTCCACCCCTGCGCCTCGGCCGCCGAGCTGTCCCTGACCCGCTCTCGCCCTCTGGCCCCACAGGCCACGGTGCTGGAAGAGATGCCGCCCTTCCCGGAGCGAGAGTCGTCCATCCTGGCCAAGCTGAAACGCAAGAAGGGGCCTGGGGCCGGCAGCGCCCTGGATGACGGCCGGAGGGACCCCAGCAGCAATGACATCAATGGGGGCGTGGAGCCCACCCCTAGCACTGTGGTGAGTCCCAGGGGCTGGGCTGTCAGGGCCGGGGCCACCGGGCGCTACCCCGGCTCACCTCTACCTGCACCTTCCTGCAGTCGACGCCCTCACCCTCCGCCGACCTCCTGGGGCTGCGGGCAGCCCCTCCCCCAGCGGCAGCCCCAGCGACCTCGGGCGCAGGGAACCTCCTGGTGGACGTTTTCTCCGACGGCCCAGCGGCCCAGCCCAGCCTGGGGCCCACCCCGGAGGAGGCCTTCCTCAGGTACAGCTGCCTGCCGGGGCCCCAGGCTGCCCCTTTTCCGTCTGCCCCCTCACGGTCCCCTCCTCCCTCCCTGTCCCTGTGCCTCTGTCGCCGTGGCTGCCACTTCCCCTGGCCTCCTCTCTCCCTCTGGCCACTCTGGACTCTTGGCTGACCCTGGCCGCCCTGTGTAGTCCTTCCCCCATCGCCATGTCTCAGCCTGCTCTTCCTTCTCTCTTTCCCTCCTCCCTCTTTCTCTCTCTCCCCGGCCCTCTGCTGCCTCTCTGGGATTGGCTGCCTGCCACGCCTGTCTTCTCTTGTCTGCTCTGGGATTGGATGGCCCAGCGAGCTGGAGCCGCCTGCCCCTGAGAGCCCCATGGCTTTGCTGGCTGACCCAGCTCCAGCTGCTGAGTAAGGGGTGTCCCCAGGGAGGGTTAGGGGACTTCAAGCTCTTATCAAGGGGTTCCTGATGAGCTGCAGAGGCAAGGATTTGGAGGGGAGTGAAAGTCGGGGTCCTCTGACATGGGGCAGGGGTGGCAGCACACACCAGGGTCCTAGTCCCATTAGAGGCAATCACCAGTCTGATTCTGGGGTTCTTTGGGGGAATCTGGGTATGTGGATTCTGGGGTTCTGTCCTTTGAGGGGTTACAGTCTCCCACCTCTAGCTCGGGTCTTCTCTAGCCCCCCAACCTCTTCCCATCTCACTGCTTTCCCCGCCTGCAGCCCAGGTCCTGAGGACATCGGACCGCCCATCCCTGAAGCCGATGAGCTGCTGAATAAGTGAGTCACGGAGAGGATCAGGGAGGGAATGGGGACAGGTGGGGAGCACCGAGCAGGGCCTAGACAGGCGCCCCTGGCATCCTGAGCTCCCCGCTGCCCCCACCCAGGTTCGTGTGCAAGAACAACGGGGTCCTGTTTGAGAACCAGCTGTTGCAGATTGGAGTGAAGTCGGAGTTCCGGCAGAACTTGGGTGCGTCCGGAGCTGGGCGGTGTGGGGATGGGGTTTTGGGGACACCTGGGTTTTGGGTGGCATCTGGAGAGGAGGTTAAGGAAGTCAGATGGAGCCCTGCCCCTCCCCACCCTCCGCAGGCCGCATGTATCTCTTCTATGGCAACAAGACATCCGTGCAATTCCAGAACTTCTCGCCCACTGTCGTCCACCCTGGAGACCTCCAGACTCATATCCTCCCGGCCTGGCCCAGCCCTCTCCCCCTCCCCCTGACCCTCCCGGTCTGCCTTCCTGGCTTCGGGAAAGCAGACGAACCCCGGTCCAGAACCCTGTTCGGTACTCTTCAGAGCCTCAGCATGTGGTTACGTGTTCGAGGCTTAGTGTCGTCTGTGAGACGGGGGTGGGCCTCTTCTCCCCGGGACAGCCTGAGGACAGTGAAGTGATGGGAGAGGGGTGCCTCCGTTTGTCCCTGTCAGGCTGCTTCCAGGTCCTGAGCTCGTCCTCCAAGGGCTGCACACCCACGATTCCAGTGTCTCCTGCATTCAAGAGCCAGGCCTGCGGGTCTGGATCCCCGAGCAGGGCTGTCTGTGTGATCTGAGCCAGTCGCTTGGCCTCTCTGTGCCTTCCTGTCCCGTGTCTGAAGTGTAGATCCTCTTCCTCCTCATAGCGTTGTTCTGAAGGGCAGTGTGGTTGGAAAACTCTGGAAGGGTGGCTGGCATAAAGGAAGGTGTCAGTCCTCCCTCCTTTCTCTGATAGTGGTTTTCATGCCCATGAAATGACAGCGGTTAGGCCTAAAACCTTTGAGGACCTTTTCAGTCCTTTGCGTCATTTAGCCCTCAAATAATAGCACCTCCAGAGTGCCCGGCGGGCTCAGCTCTATGCTAGGCATGGGTAGGGGGCAGGGGCGGGAGACGCCTAAGATGCCATCCTTGCCAACTTGAAGGTAGATGTGATCACACTGCAGCCACTTTCGGTGCCCTGACCGTGTGCCAGACACACGGACAAGTACGCATACTGGATTATTTCTCTGAATGCTGAGGACGCCATGTCCATTTTGTAGCTGAGGCTAAGAGGTAAAGTAGCTTGCCCAGAGTCCCCAAGGTGGTAAGATCCCAGGATTCAAACTCGAGTCCGCCATCCCAGCCCCAGGAGAGCTTCTGCCCTAGTGCGGTGTGACTTGTGCCATAATGGAGGTCCCTGAGCCCCTCGTGGGAGGCCAGAGGGCTCACTGAGGAAGGGCTTCGGAGTTGGGGCCTCCTACCATGTGCCGGGGTTGGCAGGCCCGGCCCCTTGGAGGCCTGCAGGCAGGGGTTCAGAACCATCAGGGTTCAGTGGCGAAGACCACAGGGTGGGGGGTCAGTGGAAGGGGGTTGCCGCCTCTTTCTGGCTTCCTTGACCCCCAGCGGGCACAGCTGGCGGTGCAGACCAAGCGCGTGGCCGCGCAGGTGGACGGCGGGGCGCAGGTGCAGCAGGTGCTCAACATCGAATGTCTGCGGGACTTCCTGACGCCCCCGCTCCTGTCCGTGCGCTTCCGGTGAGTCGGGCGGGGGCCCTGCCAAGCGGCTGTAGTCTTCTGGATTGGGGCGGTGGTGGGGGGGTGGGGTCTGATGGAGCCTCCTTGCCGCCCCTCCCCGCCTCGCCGTTAGGTACGGGGGCGCCCCCCAGTCCCTCACTCTGAAGCTCCCGGTGACCATCAACAAGTTCTTCCAGCCGACGGAGATGGCGGCCCAGGACTTCTTCCAGCGTTGGAAGCAGCTGAGCCTGTGAGCAGCGAGGGGGGCCGAGGTGCAGCTGCTGGGGGGTGCGGGACGGGGCCTTCCAAGCACCTGACCGGAACCTTTCCCCCTGCTCCCAGCCCCCAACAGGAGGCCCAGAAAATTTTCAAAGCCAACCACCCTATGGATGCGGAAGTCACTAAGGCAAAAGTGAGTGACCACTGCGCAAACAGGAGAGGGGCCCCTGGACCCACAGCCCAGACCTGCCTCTCCCTAACTGGGGTTTGGGGAGCAGTTCGCATTTTTCCATGCCTCTGTTTTCCCATCTGTAAAATGGGGCCAGGTCCCACTCACAAGGATTTTGGGGGAAATGGTTTGCTACTGCCTGGTGGCTCCCAGACGTGGCCCCCTCCGACAGCTACCCTTCTTTCTCAGCTCCTGGGGTTTGGCTCTGCTCTCCTGGACAATGTGGACCCCAACCCTGAGAACTTCGTGGGGGCTGGAATCATCCAGACTAAAGCCCTGCAGGTGGGCTGTCTGCTCCGGCTGGAGCCCAACGCCCAGGCTCAGGTGAGCAGTGGTCTGGGAGGCGCCCCTGAGACTGACACATTACCCCCCCCCCCCCCCGCCTCAGTGTGTTCGTTTTTTTTTTTTTTTAGTGTGTTCATTTTTAATCACGCCCCTCTGTGCTGTGTCCCTGTGTCCTCTGTCTACTGTCTTCCTTGCCACATCCTTTGTCCCTTCTGGGTCTCACCTTCACCCTTCACCCTTTCCCTCCTGTGTTGTTTTTATTTCCGCCTCCTGTCCCTTCTGTCATCTTTCTAATCCCTTTGTCCTTTTCCTCTCTTATCTCCCTGTATCCCCCCCACCCCACCCCCCGGGCTCTCTGTCCCCTCTTCCTCCTCCCTGAGTCTGTGCTGCCATGTCCCCCACCCAGATGTACCGGCTGACCCTGCGCACCAGCAAGGAACCCGTCTCCCGCCACCTGTGCGAGCTGCTGGCCCAGCAGTTCTGAGCCCTGGACTCTGCCCCCGGGGATGTGGCCGGCGCCGGGCAGCCCCTAGGACTGAGGCAGCTGTGGATGGGGCAGCGAGGGGACCTCCACTGGTGACAGGGAAGACCCCAGGGGTGGGGGGATGCCTGGAACCTTCCTCCGGCCTTTTGTATTTTTATTTTTGTTCATCTGCTGCTGTTTACATTCTGGGGGGTAAGGGGGAGCCCCCTCCCTCCCTTTCCCCCTTAAGCACAGAGGGGAGAGGGGCCAGGGAAGTGGGCGCCTCCTCCCCTCCCACCCCACCCCATCGTAGCCCCTCCTGCCCCCTCCCCGTCCAGGGGCTGTGTATTATTGTGAGCGAATAAACCGAGAGACGCTAACAGCCGTGTCTGTGTGAATGGCTCAGGCGCAGGGGTCAGAGGAGCGGGCTGAGGGCCTGCAGAGTGTGGGTGGCCAAGCCCCGCAGCGCGTGGGTGGGACTCTGGGCCGACAGCAGCAGCAGCAGCCGCCGCGGGCCCGCCTGCACAGCCACCAGCCGCCAGCCCGTGCCCGGCTCCTCCGGCCCAGACACCAGGTAGCAGGCTCTTGGCACCTGGCTCCTCTGGGCCGCTTCCTCCGCCTTGTCCTCTGCTGACCCCGGCTCTGGAGGAACGACAGGAAGGGCCGAGGTGACCGGGGGGCCCCAGACACCTAGTAGGCGAACCTGCAGGAGCAACACACATCCCGGGCCTGACAGGTGAGGGCCTCGCGCCCTCCAGCGGGCTGTCGGTCGCCTGAAGGACGTGGACCTTCTCCCCCATCTTCCTAGCCAGCCTCCAGCCCCCTCTCTCCTGGGGACGCCGTGTGCAGCCCTGGACCGTCCGCCTAGCAGTACAGATCACGAACACGCAGGTATGCTGAGCAGATACCAGGCACTGGACTCCAGGCCCAGCCCTTGGAACCCTCCCCGCCACCCCCCCCCCACATTAGGTGGGGAAGCAGGTGGGGGAGGTGGAGTCACACAGCTAGGAGGGGCCAGTCCTCTGTCCCTTCCTTTGTCTCCCTAGGGCCTCGTGGGTTCTAAGACTTTTCCTTCCTAACCTAGGCTCTGACACCCCGCACCCCGAGGGGCAAAGACAGTGGCAAAGTGTGTGCTTGCAGCAGTACAGTGGAGTGCGGCTCTGGGAACCTATGTGTGACTCATGGCTCTCCACTGCTTACTAACCAAGCCTCAGTTTCTTCGTCTGCAGCAGCAGAGTGATGTGACGGGAGCTCCCTCTCACCTGCGAGGGTGAAGTCAGTCATGGCATCCATGACATTGGGCCAGAGAGGAAGTCTCAGCGTTACCTGTTAGGGCTGCCCAGTGGATTCTGAGGTCTCCAGGCTGCGACCCCCCTGCCCCTCCCCGCCGGTGTGGATGCCCCATCCTCCCTTGTGTGATCGGAGATTCCGTGTCCTCGCGTGTGCAAAGGGGGCACACCTGGTGGGAAGTGCGTGGCGGTGACCAAGGTGTAGAAGGAGCGCAGGAGGCGACGACGATGCTCAGGAGAAGGCTCTGGGGGGGGGGGGGGGCGGGGGAAGAGAGGGTGACAGAGAGTCCCCCCCTGGGCCCAAGCCCCTCCCGGCCTGGCCCTCCTGTCAGTCACCTTGAACCCCAGAGGGCTCCACCGTGAAAAGGCAACGTTTCAGTTCCAGGTGGAGCAGCAGCAGCCTGTGAGAAAGGGGGTGTTGTGGCCAGGGCAGAGGGGGTGAGGACCCCCCAGCCCACACCCCTGTCCAAGCCCTACCCGAGGATGTCCGTGTGCAGGGGGAAGCCAGCGGGCAGCGCTCGGGATCCCAGCGGCACGCAGGCCCGCAGCGGGTCCAGCACGGGCTGCCACCAGCGGTCCAAAAGCTGAGGCGAGGCCCGTGGGTGAGGTCAGGGGCGGGTACCGGGGAGGGGGCGTGGCCAGGGTGGGGAGGCGGGGCCCACGAGGGCGGGGGACCCAGGGGACCAGGGAAAGGGTGACGCCTGCAAGGAGGGGATGGGAGCGATAGAGGTACCGGGCTGGCGGGAGGGTGTAGGGGCGAGTGCGGAGTAGAGGACGCTGGCCGGTAGGGGTGGTGAGCCAGGGACGGGGCGGGCGGGCAGAGGGTGTTACAGGGGGGAAAAGCGGGGACATGGCCCGGATTCACCTGTGGATCCAGCTGGCTGAGGGGAGGGCGCGGCCCGCAGAGCAGACACAGCTCCAAACCCGGCAGCAGCGTCAGGGTCAGAAGCCGGTGCGGGACCTGCAGCGGGGCGCAGCAGGGGCTGGCCGGAGCTCCGCCCCTTGCCGCCGAAGCCCCGCCTCCTCGCGTTCGGGCCTCTTGGTCCCTTCGCGGCTCCCTGTCCCCGGCGCCCCGACTCCCCCAGCTCACCGTGGGACTCCCGTGCGGTAGGTACACCGGGTAGTCGCGAGCGGCCTGAGGCGGCAAGGACCCCACCAGCCAGGGGAGCAGCACGGCTTCCGGCGTCCCCAGCCGCCACCAGCTCTCTGTTGCTGCCACCACCCGGCCCGACACGACCAGGCTGCCAAAGGCCGTCCCCGCCGCTTCAGCGAACCCAGAGAGGGCTTCCTGGGTCAGGAGACATGAGCAGGGGTGGCAGTGACTTCCCAGGTGGGCCAGGAGTGGGAAGAGACAGGCATACAATTCAAAGTCGGCCTGTTGGCATGCTCACGTGCCTCACTCTCCCTGGGCCTGGGTTCCTTCACCTTCACAAGCAAGTACCATCCCCAAGTCACACTGTAATTTAAACAGCTAGTGTGGCTGCTCCCTAGACTGACACGTGTTACTGAAGTTAATAATTTCAACAGCATGAGCCAAGTGGGCACAATCAACCACCTACTCCTGCTGGGAGAGGTCATGTCACCTGCCCCTAGTCATGTCACAGGAGGCGCCCATGCCAGGGACTCGACAAGAGCAGTATTTAAGGAAGGATAGATGGAAATTCACCAGCGAAAGGAACAGCGTGTGCCAAGCAAAGAAGTTGGGAAGTTGTTGGGGTCCGGGGAACCCCCGAGGCAGCTGGGTGAAGGTGGATTGTGGAGTTAGCAGAGGTCAGGGTGAGCACATTGGAGGGTTTCAGATTCCACAGGTCCTCGAACAACGGGCTGGGGGGACAGGAGCTTGTCCTGGGGGCGATGGAAGCCATGGAAGGGCTGTGAGCTGGGCAGGCGTAGGGTAGCTCTCGGTGAAGAAAGACCCTTCTGGGGCCAAGTTGGGGTTGGGATGGAAGCCCAAAGGATGAGAAGAGGTTGAGGCAATGATCCAGGGGTAAGAGGATGAAGGCTGAGCCAGGGCTAGTGACAGGCTGAAGGGTTCCCAATGCATTCTCAGTACCTGCAGGAGAGACCCCTCTGGAGGAACCACACAGTCCACACACTGGGTCAGGTCCCCGATGAGCTCAGAGTCCCCCAGGAAGCTGTCAATGAGGCGGTAACTGGCCTAGCAAAGGGAGGAAGGCAGAGTTTAGGACCCAGGTGGGCCCCAGATCTGCTGCCTCCCCTTCAGAAAACTAGCCCTGCTGGGCCTGGCTCTAGGGTCAGTAGACCAGGCTGCCCCAGGGGCAGCTGGGAACTGTAGTTTCTGAATATCCGTGACCTGGGATTCTAACTTCTGTGCTCGCGTACTGCAGCCTCACCCTTAACTCCTTCTTCAGTCTCTCCACGTTGCGGATATTGGTCAGTTCTTCGAGTCCTACAAGAAGAACCTAGAAGAACCAAATAAGAGAGCAGGAGCTGGGGATCTGGACTCCTCACCTGGTGTGAGGGAGGAGGATGCTGAGAGCTCAGATTTCTGGGTTTGGGGAAGAGGGCTGGGGAGTCTCACCATGGCCCCAAACACCATCTGGAGTAGCCTCTCCAGCCTCAGCTCCGAGGTCCCCTCCTCAGATGACAGCACAATGAGGGTGATGCTGTGAGAAAGGAAGGTGAGAAGAAAGAATGAGTCCAGGCCAGGGAGGCAGGACCGTGAGGAGAGGGTCTGCCCTTGACCCTGGATGCAAGCTACATCTTTTGCCAGCCAGCACAACCTGCTTCTCATACAGAGAAACTCAGGGATCAGACAGGGTAATTAGCTTGCCAAAGATTCCACAGCCAAGTAAACAGCTGGCCTTGGAGACCTGGTAGGCCTCAGGGTCATCTTCAACAGGGGCCATCACCCAGCCCCCGGCCCTGCCCCAAAAGCTACAGCTTGGAGACCTGTCATGGAAGCTTTTCCACACCACGGTCGTGTCCTCCGTCCTTGCAGAGCTCAGCTGCACCTCGAGATTCTGCCCAAACATGTGTACTCCATTGAGGGAACCGATGACAGAGAACGGAAGCTGGGGAAAAGTTGGGAACATTAGACAGGAGCCCCTCCCCTCCACCTTGGGACCTGTCCAGGGTCCCAGCCCCCTCCTCTTTCTACATTCCCTGGCCTTCCTCTTATGGGAACCAGGATTATTAGACCAGTCATTGCACACTTGGCCCTCTAAATTCGACTCTGAAACTTCCCCAGACCCTACTCCCCTACGACCCAGAGTCCAAGTGCCTAGTCCCCTTCTATTTGGAAGATCCAGGGGTCCAGGGCCCCACCTGCTGGCGGGCGGGGGCACCGCCGCGGCTGC
Source organism: Martes martes (assembly GCF_963455335.1). Taxonomy (NCBI): domain Eukaryota; kingdom Metazoa; phylum Chordata; class Mammalia; order Carnivora; family Mustelidae; genus Martes; species Martes martes. Next base: position 51,927,786 of record NC_137905.1, read on the forward strand.
TTCTGCAGAACAGGGGGACTCCGCTGGAGGCCGCAAGGCAAAGCAGATGTACGGTGCCCTCTGTCCCCTCCTCGCCCATCTGGAACCCTCTCCAGTCCCCTCGTGGGGGCAGTCAGCGACCACCTTAGAACATGCCCGTGGTCACACTAAGTTGGGCTGTCGGCAGGCGGTCCGAAGCCGCCGGAGGGCGAGATGGCGAGCTGATTGGAAGAGAAGTAGATTTCCCGCCTTCTTCACCCAACTCAAACCCATCCTCAGTCTCTATTCCAGTACCTCCCCCGAGCCCTTTAGGTGCTCTTCCGCCTCGACCGGAAGTCATATGCCCCTAAGAAAGATGGCACCCATCGTACTCGTAAAGCTTCGTAGTTTCTCCCTAATTGTTTGATTCCATTTATTTAAAGAAGAGTATGAAGAGCCCGGATTGAAGGTAAGGACCGCGCCAAGGCGTTGTCTGGCGAACGTCAGGTAAACTAAGATGTTTTTATATTTTAAATTGATAAAGAGCTGTGCCCCACTCAAAGATGGTGGCTGTGCCGAGGCGTTGCCTGGCAACCGCATTCCGTCTACTTTACAGTCCAAGGTACGGAGAGCTGTGCCCCACTCAAAGATGGCCGCATGACGAATCTCGAGCAAAACCGAGAGAAATACCATCTCCCCCTTCACCCTCGCGGGATGGTTTGGTCCTGCCGACGTTGCCTAGTAACCACCAAATGAGATGGTTGTTTTTGTTATTAGAAAAAGAAGGATGAAATCCTTTATTACCCAGAATCATAAAAATATGATTCTTTGGGTAATAAATTTATGCATTTTAGTGCAGCATGCCAAACGTGAAAATACTCCTTCCCAAGCCCTTTCCCGAAATAAAAAGTTGACAGTTTAACCCAGAATATTAACACATTTTGACAAATATGATCACAATGTTAATGTTGCCTTCAAACTTTTCCTCATTAGACCAAATAAATATATGTCGTTTTTAAAAAATGTCTTTTTATGATCAACATTATGGATCTAACAAAATCAATTTAGCCAATTCCGGATTGACATACATTAGTTTCCTTCTTCCGTGTGTTTAAACTGATAAAGTAAAATTTCATTCGGTTCTGAATATAATGAGCTAGAACTTTTCTCTTTTGTGAGAACAGGGGCCTTCGTTCAACCAAATGTATTTACAAAAATATAGTAATGTTTAAAAAAAATTGCTTCCTTTCAGACATATTTTGCCTGCATTCTAGATTTGATTTCTTTCTTTCTTAAGATTCACTTATTTATTTTACAGAGAGAGCATGAACAGGAGGGGCAGAGGGAAAGAATATCCTGCACACTCCCGGCTGAGCCCAGAGCCCAACAAGGGGCTCAATCTCTCAACCCTGAGAACAGGACCTGAGCCGAAATCCAGAGTCAGACAAGGCTTAACCTACTGAGCAATCCAGGTGTCTCTCTAGATTTGATTTCTCTTTTTAAATTTATTTTTATTTTTGTTATTTATTTGAGAAACAGAATTAGAGAAAGAGAGCCTGGGGGGAGGGGTGGCCAAAGGGAGAAGCAGACTCCCTGCTGAGCAGGGAGCCCAGTGCCGGACTCCAGGATCATGATCTGAGCCGAAGGCAGTCACTTAACCAACTGAGCCACCCAGGCGCCCCTAGATTTGATTTCTAATAGCTAATAATATTAGGATGTTTATCCATGCACTAAATTGCATCAAACTTTTAGAGGAAAAAATGTACATAGAATAGTATATGAGTCCAGTGTCAGTCCAAGGAGCGTGCAACCCTTGATTTTGGAGTCATGAGTTTGAGCCCCATGCTGGGCATAGAGATGACTTTTTAAAAAATGAGTTACGTTGGGGGGCCTGGGTAGCTCGGTGGGTTAAGCCTCTGCTTTTGGCTCAGGTCATGATCTCAGGGTTCTGGGATCCCAGCATCAGGCTCTCTGCTCAGCAGGGAGCCTGCTTCCTCCCCCTCTCTCTGCTTGCCTCTCTGCCTGCTTGTGGTCTTTCTCTCTTTCTGTCAAATAAATAAATAAAATCTTTTTTAAAAATGAGTTAGGAGCACCTGGGTGGCTCAGGCAGCTAGGCATCCAACTCTTGATTTCATTCATGATCTCGGGGTCATGGGATGGAGTCCCGTGGCGGGCTCAGTTTCAGTGGTTTCAGTGTCGAGCCTGCTTGGGATTCTAACTTACAGCCCTTGCCTCTGTGCTGGTGGTCTTTGACTCTGAACTCATTACTTGATGTTGACTTGAGTCCTGTCAGGAGTATGTACTTCTACTTCCACAGATTTTCAGGAGTGTTAGCAACCTGGAACCACTTCAGCTGTCCCGGGAGACCCTGGTTTACCTGGAGAAAAAGTGTACCGTTTTCCAGTTCGCAAGCTACGTTCGGGCTTTTGGTGATGCCAATGCAGCCGCTGGGCAGGTGGTTCTATTCCAATGTTCTTTTTTTGGTTAATTATTGGCTCTCTGTTTTTTGGGGGGAAGTAGGGGAGGGATTCTTGAAGACCTTTCATGGGGTATACCTTTTTAAAAAATATATAAAATATATAAAATATGTGTGTGTGTATATATATATATACATATATATATATATATGAGAGAGCACAAGCAGGTGGAGGGGTCAAGGGAGAGGGAAAAGCAGGCTCCCCACTGAGCAGGGAGCCCAATGTGGGGCTCGATCCCAGGACCCTGGGATCATGACCTGAGCCAAAGGCAGATGCCCAACCAACTGAGCCACCCAGTTGCCCCATGAAGTCTATCTTTTAAGAAACCACCAGTGTTGGAAAAACATTGTTATTACATCTAATCCATCATAATGCCAGAAGCTGAAGTCCAGGCTAAAATATCTACTTGTTCATTTTTATCATTTGTAATACGTTAAAATAAACGTATTAAAAGAAATGTACATTAAATACATTAAAAGAAATGTATTAAAAATCAGTTAGGGGTGTCTGGGTGGCTGAGTCAATTAAATGTTTGTCTTTGGCTCAGGTCATGATCTTGGAGGCCTGGGATCTAGCCCTGGTAGGGCTCCCTGCTCAGTAGGGAGTCTGCTTCCCCCTCTGCTTTTGCCCCTCTCCCCTCAGCTCTGCACGCCTCAAATAAAGAAATAAAATCTTTAAAAAAAATCAGTTAATACAACCAATCATATACTCAGCTTACCTAAAGAAAGGTTTCCTTTTAGTTAAGAGGGCAGATTTTAATTTTAGATAGCATTTTATTTTTTTTTAAAAGATTTTATTTATTATTTGACAGATAGAGATCACAAGCAGACAGAGAGGCAGGCGGGGCGGGGGTGGGGAACAGGCTCCCTGACAAGCAGAGAGCCCGATGCGGGGCTTGATCCCAGGACCCTGGGATCATGACCCGAGCTGAAGGCAGAGGCTTTAACCCACTGAGCCACCCAGGCACCCCAATTTTAGGAGGCCTTTTAATCTTCTTACCTGTTGATCATTTTTTCTTTCTCCAATTTAATCTTATAATTTTATTATTTTTTAAAAGATTTTATTTATTTATTTGACAGAGACAGCCAGAGAACACAAGCAGGGGGAGCAGCAGAGGGAGAAGCAGGCTCCCCGATGAGCAGGCAGGCCATGCTGCATGGATCCCAGGACTCGCGGGTCATGATCTGAGCTGAAGACAGATGCCTAACCAACTGAGCCACCTAAGCGCCCCTTCCTTATAATTTTATTAAAATTGAATTACACTGGCATAAAAAATATGGGAGCTGCTGTAGATTAAAAGAAATTTAAGAGGGGCACCTGGGTGGCTCAGTTGGTTGAGCGACTGCCTTCAGCTCAGGTCATGATCCTGGAGTCCCCAAATCGAGTCCCGCATAGGGCTCCTTGCTTGGCGGGAAGTCGCTTCTCCCTCTGACCCCTCCCCTCTCATGCTCTCTTTCTCTCAAATAAAGAAATAAACTCTTTTTTTTTTTAAAAAGAGTTTATTTATTTATTTGACAGAGATCACAAGTAGGCAGAGAGGGAAGCAGGCTCCCTGCTGATCGGAGAGCCCAACGTGGGGCTCAATCCCAGGACCCCGCGATCATGATCTGAGCTGAAGGCAGAGGCTTTAACCCACTGAGCCACCCAGATTCCCCAGAAATAAAATTAAAAAAAGAAAAGAAAAGAAAAGAAATTTAAGAGATATAATGTCTAAATATGTGTTTGGTCTTTGGGTTCTGGTGCAAATAAAACAATGGGGAAAAAGCCATTTTGAGAGAATTGGGGAAATCTGATTGTGGATTTAGTGTTAGATGACACCAAGAAATAATTTTGTTCGGGGTGATAAAGGTATGATGGTTGTATGCGAAAATGTCTGTAACTTTTTTTATAAAGATTTTATTTATTTATTTGGCAGAGAGAGACACATGGAGAGAGGGAACAGAAGCAGGGGGACTGGGAGAGGGAGAAGCAGGCTTCCTGCTGAGCAGGAAGCCTGATGTGGGGCTGGATCCCAGGACCCTGGGATCATGACCTGAGCTCAAGGAAGACGCTTAAGGATTAAGCCACCCAGGCGCCCATGTCTGTAACTTTTTAGAGAGGTCTGCCAAGGATGTAGAAGTAAAATGATAGGATGTTGGGGCTCTACTTTAAAAGGCTTCAGCAAGGAAAATAAAAAGCAAAAAGGGTTGGAAAGGGTAAACGTGACAAAATGGTGATACGACTGTATGTGAGAGGAGGGCACCCTTTTATCTTAAAGTACATTGCCAAAAGACACTGGGCCAAGTGGTGCTGATTCACAGCCCCTCTAGACTGTGTCTGAGCCCAAATTCTCCCGCCCTCACGGACATTATTCTTTCCAATATTAATTAACGTGACAAAGGTAAAATGCTTTTTAATTGGTGAAGATAAGCAGTTTTCAGATTTTTACTTGCCATTTTAAATGGTTTTGTGTGGGGGGAGAGTCTCCCTACCACTGAAAATATATATATTTCTATTTTCCTAAGTTTTTATTGATGAGTAAAATGTATTTGTGTAGTAAATTTCAGTGAACATATATGTTACAAATGACTTTCCCAGTTTATCATATTTTTTCCAACTCAGTTTATAGTCTTTTGGACAAATTGATCAATATTTTACGTTTTCTGGCTTTGCTGTGATGATAAACTTTTTTCCAGGCTTCAGGATTGTACAGTGTTTCTTTATTCCTTCGGCTATTTTTAAGGTTTCATTTGTTGCATTTACATTTTTAATCCACCTGGAATGTATTTATGTTCTAGGCCAGTTTCTGGCCGCTCTCCCAGAAAACAACAATCAGGTGTTGCCTAGCAACCGCCACTTGGGTTGGAATTAGGCTTCTTTGAGGGGGGAAAACAGCTGCACTCCCCCCCCGAGTGGAAGGCAACCTCGAGCGTTGCCTAGTAACCCTTTTCAGAGGACGTGATTGGACCCTTCACACGACCCTCCCCCTCCAATCTCCCCGCGCCAGAAAAAATTTAACTAGAAACCTAATCTCTCCGATAGAAAACTAGGGCAGCGTGTGCGTTGCTTAGCAACCAGGTCTCCTGACCCTCCCACTGAGACCTGAGTCGGAACTGGCGCCTCGCTCAAACATGGCGGCCGACTGCTCCTCTCTCAATATATGTCACTCCACAGTCCTGACAATGATTCAGTCTTCTCCGTCAGGCCCCCGAAGGGGTTCGCTGTGCTCTTAATCTTGCACGCGGTGCGTACCAAGGGACGATGGACACAGAACGAGCGCGCCCTGAGTGCCCAGCACAAACATGGCCGCAGGCGCGCCGAGCGGCGGCGCTAAGACGTCCGGCGCCGGTGCACGCGCAGCGCAGGCGCACTTCCGCCCATCCCGCAGCGGCTGCGGCGGCGGCGGCGGTGGCAGCGGTGGCGGCGGTGGCGGCTGCGGCGAGGGGCATGGTCCCCGGGTCGGAGGGCCCGGCCCGCGCCGGGGGCCTCGTGGCTGACGTGGTGTTTGTGATTGAGGGCACGGCCAACCTGGGGCCTTACTTTGAAGGGCTGCGCAAGCACTACCTGCTTCCGGCCATCGAGTGAGTCCCGTTTCCGCGACTTCCAGTCCGGCCCTCCGACTTTAGTTTTCCACGGTTTCTTGCCTGACCCCGACCTTTTGCCTCCGATCCTCACAGGTATTTTAATGGTGGTCCTCCTGCCGAGACGGACTTCGGGGGAGACGTGAGTCTCGGGACTCCTGGGTCTGAGGGTGGAGGAGCTGGGGACCGACTCCCGGGTCTGAGGGAGGAGGAGCTGGGTGGGGGTCTGGACTCCAGGCTCTGAGGGAGGAGGAGCTGGGGACCGAACTCCTGGATCTGAGGGAGGAGGGAGCTGGGGACGGGACTCTCGAGTCTGAGGGAGGGGGGAGCCGGGACCGGACTCCTGGATCTGAGGGAGGAGGGAGCTGGGGACGGGACTCTCGAGTCTGAGGGAGGGGGGAGCCGGGACCGGACTCCTGGGTCCGAGGGAGGAGAGAGGACGGAGCCGGGGGATCGGACTCCTGGGTTTGAGGGAGGAGGGAGCTGGGGGTGGACTTCTGGGTCTGAGGGAGGAGGGAGGTGGACTGGGGTCCCAAGTGAAAAGTTCCTCTGTCCTCTCCCCCCAGTATGGGGGGACCCAGTACAGCCTCGTGGTGTTCAACACGGTGGACTGCGCTCCCGAGTCCTACGTACAGTGTCATGCTCCCACCAGCAGCGCCTATGAGTTTGTCACCTGGCTCGATGGCATTAAGTGAGCTTTTTCTTGTGCTTGCGGTGGGTTGGGGGACCCTGCGAGGGACCATGAATGGATGGTGGCTTGGTTTGAGCTTCAGGAACCGTCCCTCACACTGGGTGGCTGAAAGGGCTGAGAGGGATTGTTTTAGTCAGTAAGTCACTTCCTTGGTGGGTTCTGTGTGCTCAGCGGTTTTGCCATCCTGTGTGGAAGTAGAAAAATCTTCCCAGTTTGGGAGGCCTGTTGAGCTCCAGCGCCCATCGGGTACTGTGGGGTCCTCCACATTCTCCGTGATTCTTCACGTTCTTTGGCTGTTTCTCATCTGTACTCCAGTCTTCCTTTCTCAGCTGGGCCCTTTGAAGCCTGAGTGCACGCGGGGTGGGGCCTAGGCCAGGACAGATCCCTCGTGCTTCGGATGGGATGTGGAATGTTCCCTTTGCCGGCCCAGTGCGGGTGCAGACAGCCTGCGGTCAGATCACAGCTAAACCACGACAGAACTCCCGGACTCATAGGAGTCCCTGTTCCCTTTGTGTCTAACCCTTTAAGGAGGGGGGAGGCTAGTACTTACTTAATTTGTTGTATTATTCTCAATTGTGTAATAGATTGTGCTAAAATTTAGTGGGTCCAGACCGTAAATGTTAATTATTCTGTGCCAGCTCTGTAAGTGAGGAATTCAGGACTGGCTCAGCAGATAGTTCTGGCTCAGGGTCCCCTGAGGTGGCTGTCATCCAGGGGCCTGGCCCATCCGTTGTCAAGGTGGCTCACTCTGTGGCTGCAGAGTGGCCTCCTAACGTGGCAGCAGGCTTCCCTCAGCAGCACAACAGAAGGAGCAAAGAGGAGGCTACGCGGGTTTTTATGATCAAGTTTTGGAAGTCACACAGCATTACCTCCGCTGCATTCTGTTTGGTACAGAAGGCAGCCCTGTTCAGTGCGAGGAGTGTGTGCGGAGATGAATGCCAAGGGCGTGAATTCCACAAGGTGGGGGTCATTGGGGGACACTGGCTACCAGGACTTCATAGGCATTCTTTGGGAATTAAATGAGTTGGTGACCCCTTCAGACAGCCCCTGGGATGTATTAAGTGCTGTGTTCATGTTCGCTGTTGGTTCACATCTCAGTTTCTTGGTTCGTGTGTGGATGATGGCAGTCTGGATCTCTGTGGTCTTAGAGGATCAGAGGAACTCATCTTCCTGCGGTGCCTTCATCCTGCCCGGCTCGGTGTCTGGTCAGTGGTTTGAGTTCACTAAACGGCGCCGGTTCGTGGCTGCTGTTCTCTTCCTACATTTGTTCAGCATGTGCTTGCTGAGTGCCTGCTTGGTTCCAGACTACGTGTGCTGGACTGGGGGCTGCCCGTTCCCTGGGAAGTTGACACCCAAGTTTGACCCCTCATGGTCATTTGAGCTGGTAGGACAGAGTGGCATTTCCTGATCTCAGGACTGTTGACACTTCGGGCTAAGTGATTCACTGTTGCAGAGGCTGTCCAGCACACTCCCAGGTGTTCAGTATTCTCCCTCGCCTCTAGCTACCAGGTGCCAGGAGCCACCTCCAAGTTGTGACACACAAAAATGTCTCCAGACATGGTCAGATGTCCTCTGGGTGGCGAGTTGGGGAGACAAAACCCACCCCAGCTGAGAAGTACTGAAATAGATTGTTGTGAGACTTGAATAATGGTAATTGGGGGGCTCTTGGAGGCCCAAGTTCAAGTGTGATGTCCCTTAGGTGCCTAATACCGAGCACAGGGTCTGGCCTCCAGGAGGTGTAAGGAGAACGGTGTGGAGTGGGAGAGTACGTGAACGAACGCCCTTATAAGAGTGCACTTATACTCTGATTCTTCCTGGTGACCCTCGAAGCTGCAAGACCCAGCTCCGGTGTCCCTTCCCGGATGCCGGCAGGCACCCAGTCACTCCCTCCGCTGTGCCTGCCACTCCTGGCTGTTGCCCTGTCGCACTCCCATGCCTCTGAACCGTGAACGTCTAGGTCCCTGGTGTCCCTTCTGCTTTTTTGTTGCCAGCTGGGGCCTGGCACCCAAAAGGTCTCAAGAGACCTTGACAGTAAATAAGTGAGTGAAAGCCATGGAGAAGATAATCACCAAGAAACCAAACATTCTGGTGGTGGTGACTTGTCAGGACGCGCAGTTAAACCTCCTTATTTCCAGCTCTCCGGGGCGCCCGGCCAGCTCGGAAGAGCATGCTAGCCTTGACCTCGGGGTTGAGTTTGAGCCCCGTGATGGGCGTAGAGAGGACTTAAATAAGTAAATAAAAACTTTAAAAAAATCTTTAAAATATTTAAGTAAATAAATCTTTCCAAAGCGTGTGGAAGAGAAGAGGGAAATGCTTTCTGAGCACATTTGGCACGTATCCACGCCTCCTCCTTAATCAACTTAGAATCAGCTTTATCCAAATGAAGGAGCTCTGTAGGCTGTGTGCTCACCTCGGAATCCTCCCAGTCAGCTGATGAACGTTGGCAGTGCTCATTGTTTCAGCAAGTCCTGTGTAACCATCCAAATTCACTTTCTGTGACTTCGCCGGCTGGTCTGGCACGGACATCACAAAGAAAGTCTGTGGGCTTTGTTCACACACAGAGAAGAAATCTTATCTTCCCCCGGAACGTCCGTAACTTAAGGAACAAAGCATACAGTGTGATTTTTGAAACGTCCTTGCTTTGGGAAGATTTATTTCTGCTGTTCCATTTCCTTTCTTTCAAGAGGGGCGGGTTGGTTTTTTTTTTTTTTTTTTTTAAATCTCCTCCCCTATAGCAAATGACCCAGAATCAGAAAGAATAGGATAGAAGGAAAAGGAGCCCTGAGTGTTTTCTCCCTAGCACTGTGACCGTCTGTTCGTTCATTCATTCATTCCTTCAACAGGTGTTTGTGGAGCAAACTGTCCTGGGCGCTGAGGCCTTGGGGATATAAGGCAGGCCAGGTCCTGGCCCTCTTGGAGCTGGTGGTGTTCACAGCAGTGTGACTGGCCAGGCGGGTCGAGCCTGGTGGCTGTTCAGTCACTCATTTTGACCAGTACCTTGGGGGGCCTCCAAAGGCTCATTACCCGTGAGGGTGGGCAGTGAAGACTGGGGCGGGGGGGTGGGGGTCGGCAAGAGGCGTGGGAAGCAATAAGAGGCTGAGCCCACCCGTGGCACCAGGCGCTGCCGTCTTAACTTCGCGTGTGCGCCAGTGAGGGCTTCGTTTGGAATTAAGGCTTATCGTAAACTCGTTGGTATTCAAAACGTGTTTTGGAACAGACCAGGTTTTATTTCTGCTCCCCATTTTTCCACCGTTCTCATTTCTTGAACAAAATACGTGTTCCGTAGCTCTCTGAGTGGATAACAGACAGCCTAGCTCTGGAGGAGAAAAGCACGTTCCAGGATTTCAAAGTGATGGGCCGATCACACGTTTCCCTCATACGTTGCTTTTTTTAATTGTGGTAAAATTCGCATAACAGAGCTGGTTATTTTGAAGTGAGCAGTTCCGTGGCATTTAGTGTGTGTGTACACGGGGCAATCACATGGTCCCAAAACATTTTCATGCCCCTAAAGGGAGACCTGCACACGTGAAGCAGCGGCTCCGTATCTGTGTGTGTCGCGCCCCACCCCCCCGCCCCACCGCCACCGCCTTCTGGCCAGGCCCCGCCAGGACACTTTTGGGTCCAAAAGCCTCGTGAAAATAGCGGTTTGATTTATTTGGGAACAGGAAGCTGCGGCAGGGCGGGTGCGGGGTCCGTTCCGGCACTGGGGCTGCCTGCCAACCTGGCCTTCCCGTCCTCGCAGAACAGTCTCGGTGGTAGGAGGAGTAGGACCGGGAGCAGGGGTCGGGGTAAGGAGCAGCAGTGGGGCCTGCGTGCAGGGGCCAGAGCGAGAAGGGGGCAGAAGCCTGCAGCTCGTAAGAATTTGGCGTGAGAACGTGGGAAGGGAGCAGAGGGTCGAGCTGCTGTGGCTCGCGCATCCAGGAGGCCCCGTGTGTCCTCGAGCACCTTGCACACAAGCTGGAGACGCCTCGGACTGACTGCTTGGTCCCCCCTCACTGCAGGCTACCCTGGCTCTGGGCGTCAGGTGCGCTGTGGAGGGAAGCCTGACAGTCTCGGCCTCCAGTGACATGGGATATGATTGAGGGTGGGCCCTAAAATCAGGTGGTAGCTGAGGCAGGCTTCCCGGAGGAGGGGCTGTCGTGCTGGGGAGGTCATAGGATAGATAAGCAGGGATTCCTCCTGGGCCAGAAGAGAGGTGTGTGTGGTCACGGCAAACAGCACAGGCAGAAGACTGGATATGTGGCAGAGCACGGAGACCAGGGACAGGGGAGGCCTTCTGGACGGCTTGTACCAGAGGAAGATGGGGCAGGAAGGAGGGCGGATCCCGGCGCGTGGAGGGCCGCAGAGGCCCAGCTGAGAGCTTGGCTTTATTCTGATGTTAATGGACACGGTTGGGTTGGCAGCTCTTTGTTAGGTACATGCATGTGTACGTACACATACGTAGGTAAATTCCGTGCCGCGCACGGGGCTCGAACTCTGACCCGGAGATCAAGAGCTGTGTGCTCTACCGACTGAGCCAGCCCCACCCTCTCCTTTAGCCATTTTTTTTTTTTTTAAAGATTTACTTATTTATTTATTTACTTGTTTATTTATTTGACAGAGATCACAAGTAGACAGGCAGGCAGAGGGTGGGGGAAGCAGGCTCCCTGCTGAGCAGAGAGCCCGATGCGGGGCTCGATCCTTGGACCCTGAGACCGTGACCTGAGCCGAAGACAGAGGCTTTAACCCACTGAGTCCCCCAGGCGCCCCTTTTCACTGTCTTTTCTCCTGCTCTGCTAGCTTGCGATCACTGTGCACACATGCACCTGTGGCGAGAGTCGGCCTCACAGTCACGTGACAGGAAGAATCCCGGCGGCAGCAGCTGCACCGCTCAGAGGCTGTCCCCCCGCCACGCCCCACGTGGGCTGGTCACTGGTGACCTGTCTGCGCATCCGATGGAAGGGAACCCCTAGTCTGTGTAGGAGTTTCCTGGGGCTGCCAAAATGAAGTAGTAAGAACTGATCAGTTTAGGGGCGCCTGGGGGGCTCAGTCAGTTAAGCGTCTGACTTGGGCTCAGGGCATGACCCCAGGGTCCTGGGATCGAGCATGGCTCGTCTTGGGCTCCGCGCTCAGTGGGGAACCTGCTTCTCCCTCTCCCTCTGCCCTTCCCCCTGCTCGTGTGCAGGAGTGCATGGGTGCGCTCACTCTCTCAAATAGATAAATAAAATCTTAAGTTAAAAAAGAAAGAAAAAACTGGTTGTCTTAGGACCACAGAAAGGTAATGACTCACAGTTTAGCATCCAGGAGCCCAGGATCAGGGTGTGGGCAGGGCCACGCTCCCTCTGGAGCCCGTAGGGGAAGATCCTTATCTCTTGCAGCTTCCGGTGTCCCCACACAATCCTTGGCTGGCGGTAGCGTCACTCTAATCTCCGTATGGTTTTCTCTACACTGTCTTCCTCCTGAGCATGTCTGCGTCTGTATCCATGTGTCCCCGTTTTGACCCTAAGGACATGGGCCACCCTGTGACCTCAGTGTAGTCTCCTTACCTCTGTAAATACCTGTTTCCAAATAAGGTCACATTCTGGGATTATTCGGGGTTAGAACCTTCAACATCTCTTGGGGAGGGGCACACAATTCAACCCTTGACACTGGGAGGACAGAGGAGGCCCCCATATTGGCCTGGGAGGGCGGGCTAAGGCCAGGGCTGGCTTCAGAGGTGGAACACACAGCCCCGAGGGGAGGTGCACGGGGCGAACTCATAGGCCAGGTGTCCGGGCCGCCTTCTCCTGTCTGTGCTCTGGCAGGACCTCTGGCCGGAGGGACTCCGTCAGAGGAGATGACGAACAGCTCTTGTCCACGTTTGGTAGGCCTGGCGCCACGTCAGCGCTGGGGGTGGAGCAGGAAACTCCGCAGTGGCCCCGTGCCCAGGTGCAGGGTGGAGGGTGGGGAGGAGGGTGACGTGAACTCAGGCTCTTTAGGTGTGGCGGGGTGGGGGGCTGGGAGGTGGCAGCCCTGGGTGCCACAGGGGACCCCAGGGCTGACAGCCTCACCGCCTGCAGGTTCATGGGCGGGGGCGGCGAGAGCTGCAGCCTCATTGCAGAAGGCCTCAGCACGGCCCTGCAGCTCTTCGATGACTTCAAGAAGATGCGGGAACAGATGTGAGTGTGCCCGGCCTGTGGGGGGCCCCCAGTGCTGCTTCCCATCCGGCTTTGTCTGCTGCGGGACTCCACCCACTGCCTCCTGCCCTGGAAAGCACTCTGGGCGGGAGCCAGGCCGTGTCCCCTGGCCAGTGCCTGGTCTTGGTGTTCTCACTGGGAAGAGGAACCTGCTCTGGGTCTGCCTCCTGCTTTCCTTACCTGCTGGGCAACTCAGAGGGAGTCAGGAACGTCTTTGGGCCTCACTGTTCTCACCTATGAAGTGGGGCCATTACTCCTGACTTCCTGTAGGCTGGAGTACTTGCCCTTGGCTGGGGCTGGTCTGTCCCCTTCCGGGGCCTCTGTTGTCACCTGCTCCAAGTCTTTCCTTCTCCCTGGCAGCGGCCAGACACATCGCGTCTGCCTCCTTATCTGCAACTCGCCCCCATACCTGCTCCCGGCCGTCGAGAGCACCACGTACTCAGGGTACACGACGGAGAGTCTCGTGCAGAAGATAGGGGAGGTGAGGACTCTTGAGTCAGGGAGGAGCTCCGGGAGGAGGGGCCTGGGGTCTGCGGAGCTGCGAGCCCCTCTGCTACTCCTTTGGAAGATCTATAACCCAGAGGCCCACGGGGCAGCTGATACAGGCCCAGGGTCCCTTGGCTCAAAGCCTGATGGGAGTTTTGCTTCAGAGCCCAGCGCGTGTGGTAGCCCGGGGTCTCCTGACGGCCCTGCCCTGACTGCGCCTCTCTCCTCCTGCAGCAAGGGATCCACTTCTCCATAGTGTCTCCCCGGAAGCTGCCTGCCCTGCGGCTGCTGTTCGAGAAGGCAGCTCCCCCCGCCTTGCTGGAGCCGCTGCAGCCACCAACAGACGTGAGCCAGGATCCCCGGCACATGGTGCTGGTGCGGGGGCTCGTGCTGCCGGGTGAGGCCCGAGTGCCAGCAGTGGAGCGACTGGGGGAGTGTCTCCCCCACCCCGCTCCCTCTGACTTAGATTTCTCTCCCCTCTCTAATCCCTTCGCATGGGGCTCGGTCGTCCATCCTTCGCTCTCAGTTGGGGGTGGTTCGGCCCCAGGCCCCCTCCAGCCAAAGCAGCCTGTCCCCCTGCCTCCAGCTGCACCCTCAGGCGCCTCGCTCTCAGCAGCCCCCCAGCAGCCTCTTCCCCCTGTCCCCCAGCAGTACCAGGTATGGACGTGGCCAGGGAGGGGACGTGCTCCTGGGGCCTTGTGGGAGAGACCTAGCTGGATGTCGGGGCTTATGGGGTGATGGGGAGTCTCCACTGGGACCCCAGGGTGGGTGGGACTCTTGGGGCCAGAGAATCACATCCCTCTGCAGGGATGGGAGTCACCCTGCGTGATGTGATGGCCAGGATAGCTGTCCCTTGGGTGGGCGCAGTGGTGTGACCCCATGGGACACTCGGACTGGAGTGCGTGGTCCTCATCACCTTCCACCCCCAGGTCCCTGGGAACCTGAGTGCAGCTCAGGTGGCGGCGCAGAATGCAGTGGAAGCCGCCAAGAACCAGAAGGCGGGGCTGGGCCCACGCTGTGAGTCCCAAGGAGGGGACGTGGGGGGGGCTCGGGTCAGCCGGGCCTCTCTGCACATCTGTCCCCACCTTTTCTCTTGGTCTCTTCTGCAGTCTCACCCATTAACCCTCTCCAGCAAGCTGCTCCAGGAGTGGGTCCCCCCTTCAGCCAGGCCCCGGCCCCACCTCTACCACCAGGGCCCCCTGGTGCCCCCAAGCCACCCCCTGCTTCCCAGCCCAGCCTGGTCTCCACCGTGGCTCCTGGCCCGGGCCTGCCCCCTCCTGCACAACCTGGGGCACCGTCCATGGTAGGCACTTGCACACCCGCCCCGCTGCCCTACTCCCCCCAGCTGCTTACAGAGACGAGGCTGAGCAGTTTGCCTTCCCGAGGAGCGTGTGAGGGCACGTGGGTCTCGCCCTGGGTCCTCAGGGCCTCAGGGGGCTTGTGCCACAGACAGCTGAGGCAGGAGGGTCTGGGGACGGAATGATGGGGCTTTGGCTCCCAGCGGGTGAGGACTGTTCAGAGGACCCCGGGAGATTCTGGGAGTCAGGGCGTCACGGGTCCTTAGAGTCCTCAGATCTTCCGGAGTCAGAGCATTTGTGGTCCCGGGCACTGTCGGGTGGTGTCGAGAATGAGCCTGAGTTCCAGGCTTCCTGCTGGTCTCTCGGGCCGCCCCTCCCAGGAGACGGCCTGACCCGGCTCCACTACCCTCCTTGCTCCCCTCCGGCAGGCAGGCTCGGTGGCCCCTGGCGGGGTGAGTGGCCCTTCCCCGGCCCAGCTGGGGGCCCCAGCCCTTGGGGGGCAGCAGTCGGTCTCCAACAAACTCCTGGCCTGGAGCGGGGTCCTCGAGTGGCAGGAGGTGAGTAGCTCAAAGAGCCGCGGGGACCTCACGGCCTGTTTGGATGCAGGGCTGGGCCAGGGTCCCTGTGGGGCTGTGGCAGTTGGGGTCCTGAGGAGAGTCTCAAGGAAGCCTTGAGTTCAGGATGAAGGAGGTAGTAAGGATTGTGTTGTAGGTTCAGAACCTAAAAGGCTCAGATTCAGGGCGTGATGGGGCTTGAGGGGATCAGGGCAGGGAGGAGACAGAGGTTGCAGGACCGCTGGTCTGGAGGAGGGGCCCAGGGCTCGTGGGACTTGAGCTGGGGCAGGTCCTGAGCTCCGGGGCCCCCAGGGTAGGAGGACAGGAGAGGTTGAGGGGCCCAGGCTTTGGGGCCCTTCTCGCCGTGACATGTGCTGCTTTTCCACTCAGAAGCCCAAACCTGCCTCCGTGGACGCCAACACCAAGCTGACCCGGTCACTGCCGTGCCAGGTCTACGTGAATCACGGCGAGAACTTGTAGGTGACGGACGGTAGGGCCGGGGCCGGGTGGGGCTTGCAGCCTCCTGACGCCTCTCCCCCCTTGGCCCCCAGGAAGACGGAGCAGTGGCCCCAGAAGCTGATCATGCAGCTTATCCCGCAGCAGCTGCTGGTGAGTGGCCCGAGGGGGCACTGCCCGCCCCTCCCGTCAGCCGGCCGCGTTCTCTTCCCTCCTCCCCTCCGGGCCCCGCACCTGCCTCCATCCCTGCTCCTCCCTTCCCCACTCCGCACGCCGGCCCGCGTGTCTCCCACAGACCACCCTGGGCCCTTTGTTCCGGAACTCGAGGATGGTGCAGTTCCACTTCACCAACAAGGATCTCGAGTCCCTGAAAGGCCTCTACCGCATCATGGGCAACGGCTTTGTGAGTCCGGCACGGGGCGGGCCGCGGGCGCCTGGGGAGCTTCTAGAACCAGCCGGGCTGGGGTGCCCCTCCCCCTCCTCCTGAGGGGTGACTGGGGCGCGTCCTCCGCCAGGCCGGCTGCGTGCACTTCCCCCACACGGCCCCCTGCGAGGTGCGCGTGCTCATGCTGCTGTACTCGTCCAAGAAGAAGATCTTCATGGGCCTCATCCCCTACGACCAGAGCGGCTTCGTCAACGGCATCCGGCAGGTCATCACCAACCACAAGCAAGTCCAGCAGCAGAAGCTGGAGCAGCAGCGCGGGGTGAGTGACGGGGCCCTCTCCCTCCGGGCCCCGCCCCTGCCCCGCCCCGGGCCCCGCCCCGGGCCCCGCCCCTGCCCCGCCCCGGGTCCCTGAGCCCCAGCGTCCCTCCAGTGGCCACCTGGGTTCAGTTCCTTCCCCACATGTTTTTGCGATCTTGGTACGCCTTTCACTGTCTGCAGCGAATCTCTGAGGCCCAGCCCCCTTCTTGGGGGCTTGGGAGAGTTAGGTGTACCTCCCAGACCACCCCCTCCCGAAGAACATCACTAGCTCCTGACGGGTTCCCTTTCAGGGTTCAGGAGGCTCCCCCTGCCCAAACACAGGGTCCCCACTCCCAACGCCACCCCCAGTCACTGACCTGCTCCCTGTCCCACACAGATGGGGGCACAGCAGGCACCCCCTGGGCTGGGCCCCATTCTGGAGGACCAGGCGAGACCCTCACAGAATCTGGTGAGGAGAGGGCTGGTGGGGTCAGGGCCAGGGTGGGGGAGACCCCCAAGGAACACTGTCATTTTGACCTGACCTCGGAGGCCAAGAAGTCTGGGGAGTCTGCCTCGTCCCTCACCCCCGTCTCTCCCCACCAGCTCCAGCTCCGTCCCCCACAGCCCCAGCCTCAGGGCACTGTGGGGGCCTCTGCAGCCTCAGGACAGCCCCAGCCCCAAGGTGCTGCCCAGGCCCCCCCAGGCGCCCCCCAAGGTCCTCCTGGAGCAGCCCCCGGCCCTCCCCCTCCTGGACCCATCCTCCGGCCTCAGAACCCCGGGGCCAACCCCCAGCTGCGGAGTCTCCTCCTCAATCCACCTCCGGTGAGACTTGGGGGTGGGGGGCAGATGGGAGCCATGGGGCTGCGCCCTGGGCCCTGATGGTTCTGGTCCTTTTGTTTGGGAGGAGGGAGGTTGCCTTTGATCAGAGGGTGTGAATAGAGCCCTGCCAAGGGGTCCAGGCAGTCTGGCTCTTCTTTCTGTCTGACTTGGGCTTCTGCTAAGATTCCTTTGAAGAAAGACCCCTTCCGCCCCCCTCCCACAGCCACCGGGAGAGATGTTCTCTGAGCAGCTTCTGTGCGAGAGGTTGCTCCGTGGGGTGGGGGCTCTGAGCCACTTTCTTTGTTCTTGCAGCCCCAGACCGGGGTGCCTGCACCCCAAGCCTCCCTCCACCACCTCCAGCCACCGGGGGCTCCTGCACTGTTGCCCCCACCGCACCAGGGTCTGGGGCAACCCCAGCTGGGCCCCCCCCTCCTGCACCCACCGCCTGCCCAGTCCTGGCCCACACAGCTTCCCCCGAGAGCTCCACTGCCAGGTAAGGAGGTCCCCGGGGAGGGCAGGGGTCTGGACCGACTGTCCCAGCAGCCCCTGGGCTAGAGCCTCAAGACCAAGGGCTCCTGGGAACTGAAGGCTGGGATTTAAGAGTGGTAGCTGGTTCCCCCCGCCCCAGGGTTCTTGGGAGGCTCTGAGGGCTCCTGGAAAATACAGCCCAGGGGGTCAAGATCTAATGGGACAAGATCTCTTTTTGTGATTTCTTTCCTGTGTGTCCCAGGGTTGATGGGAAACATAGTCTTAGGGTCAGAGAAGTAGTTTGGGGGATGGGCTCCTAGGGGCTCATGGGAATCAGCGCATTTGTGACCAGGCGGGGCCAGAAGGTCCCTCTGATGGGTCTCCCTGGGGCTTCCTAGGAAAGGTATTACCTTGGGTTCCCAGAGGAAGAGGGAGGAAGCAGGTCCAGGGCCCTCTAGGGCCCCAGGGACTACTGGGAGATGCAGTCCCTTCCCCACTGCCCCCCAGGTCAGATGCTGCTGAGCGGGGGTCCCCGGGGCCCGGTTCCCCAGCCGGGCCTGCAG